>NW_026068006.1:1026612-1223495 GCF_014885135.2 Alexandromys fortis | reverse complement strand
GAGAGAGAGAGAGAGAGAGAGAGAGAGAGAGAGAGAGAGAAGGAAAGAAGGAGAGAGGCTTCCTCTCTGAGCTGGGGACAGAGAGAGCAAAGATGGCGTGTCCAGCTTTTAAAGGCTGCCTAGCACATGCACACAGGGGAAGACGTGACTACATCACATGCTAATGACAGGCGACCCATGCCTTGCGCATGTGCACAAGGGGTTTGCGTGAGTGTGTCACACGCTGATGACGCAGATGATGGACGACCCATGCATGCACTCAAGGGTTTGTGTGAGTATGTCACACGCTGAAGATGGGCGACCCGGAAGTGCAGCCTTATGGGTAGCTGAATAATTACAGTGAGGATCTATGTAACTTATAATGAGGAAAAAATGCTCCAACTCATAAATGATAGGCAGTTTCCAGCCCCTGGGAAGCTCATCTTAAATGAGGATGCTTTCCTTAATCCTAAATTACTGAGTAGATACCCTAAGAACTAATCATAATGGAATTCACTGTTTTTAAGTTTTTTGTCTTTGCTCTTTGCCTCCTTTGCTTTTAACACATTAGCTTTGAAGAGTTGCAAAATGTCTAGGGTCTGTGTGTTTGCACTGCCTGAAACAGTTACGGACTGTTCCTTATGGGGGAAGTTTATTTCTGAAGACAGAGCTACAAAGGTCCCCTCTATGTATGAGTTGTCACTGAAGCTTGTACACAAGCTGCTAGTTGTTACCCCAAATCATTCTCCCCTTCTTCCTCACTAAGGAACCTTGATTTGTTGGGGGTAGCAATGTACCCAACTGAAAATTTACATTTCCTGGCTTCCCTGGGACAGGGGTGGCAATGCGGTTAGATTCTTGCCAGAGCAGATTTAAACTGTTCTTTAACAGGTCTGATTCATCTGAAGCATTCTCCCTTATATCCACCTTTCTTCTTTTTATCCTGAACTCAGATGTCATGACTGCTGCACCTGTGGTCATCCTGCGGCCCTGAAGCAAAGCTGAAAATGGAAGCCGTGTGTGCAGACTGCCTGAGAGAGACTGAAGGAGCCCAAGAGACTACTCACCCTGAAGTTCTAACTCGACCTGAATTCTCTTTCTCTGGACTACTTGCTGGTCTCCAGTTTACATAAGAGGAAAACAAATCTTGATGTGGATCAAATAAATAAGCAAATAAATAATGCATGTGTGTATATCCAGGCAAATAGATAGATTTATTAACTAAAGCAACCTCCTAGTATATGTATTTTAAAAATATTATCTATAGAAATTAAATACAAAATCTTTCCTTCAGGAATTCTATAATTTAAGCAAGTTCAGTGGTATCTTTTGAAAGTGAGCTTTTAACCAGCTCATTTGTATGACATGAGCAAGAATACATTTCACACAGAAGTAGGATGTTTCTGAAAGATTTCCAGTTTGTAATGATCAACATCTTTTATTCTCTCCTGTGGGTCTTCTTACCCTGAAGCCCTCTTTCTAAGAACACTACTCCAACATTTTCCTGTTGGTGTTGTAACAAATTGCCACTGACTAAAGACCTGTACACACACAAACATGGCAAAGTCATTCTCTTAGATCTGTACCCACACAAACATGACAAATCCATTCTTTTACATTCCAGAGGTCAGACGTCAGAAGCAAAGCTTCCTAGACCAGAATCCTCTTGGAAGTTATACACAGGATGCTTCCTGCCCCTGTGGCTCCAAAGGCTCTTTCCTGGCTTCCTGGCCTAGGTTCCTACCCATCTGCAAAGCCAGCATGGCGTCTCTGTCTTGTTTGTGCTGTATTTCCCTGAAACCAGACCTTCTGCCCTGCAAATCTTCCCTGCTCAAGATTCTCTGTTTACTCATGTTCACAAAGTTCCCGTGTCCACATAGAGAAACAACTCACAGGTTCCACATGACTAAGATGAGGACATGTTTTAGGAGGCATTATTCTATCCACCCGCCCACCCCCCAGACCACTACTTCAAGTTTGGTGAGTCTCCATGAAGATTTTGGGTGTACATATTTATTTGGACTTGTAAAATGTTTTATCAAAACAAGATTTTACTCTCTTCCTCTGCTTGCTTGTCCTCAATTTAATGGTGATACACAACTTTTTCTACTTGGGAAAAGATAGACCCATAAGGTAGCATTTTGAAAGGAGGTTTATTTTGAAAATTTGAGGATATAGTTTTATCAAAATGGGAAAGGGGAGAAGAAAGATTCAAGGAATTCTGCCTAAGGCTCAGAAAGGTGGACAGTGAAAATGGGAAGTTCAAGAGCAATGGCCTCACCTAGTTGCATATTTAAGGTGGATGTGGCATTTTGTGAAGCAACTTAAACTCAATTGCATTCAGTTCTGTTCTGCAAGCTGGATGCTCCCTACGGTGGGCACTGTCAGCTGGACTCTGCCTGTGGTGGGCACTTGTAACATGAAGGCTGGCTTGTTGGAGTTTCTGTCCCATCCAGTACACCACAGCACTTTAGTCTCAGAGAAAATCACACAGAGTCTGCATTAATTATAAACTGATTGGCCCATTAGCTCAGTCTTCTTATTAGCTCTTGGAGCTTATATTAACCCATTATTCTTATCTATGTTAGCCACATGGCTTGATACCTTTCAGCCGGGCAGGTTACATCTTGTTTCACAGTGGTCTGGGCAGGAATGGGGGAAGAGTTTCCTTCTTCCCAGAATACTCCTGTTCTCATCGCCCTACCTCTACTTCCTGTCTGGTTTACCTGCCTATACATCCTGCCTGGCCAATCAGCATTTATTTAAAACATGATTGACAGAATACAGACAATTTTCCCACACCACGCACTGTTAGCTGGACTCTCCCTGTGATGGGCACTGTCAGCCGGACTCTTCCTATGGTGGGCACTGTTAGCTAGACTCTCCCTGTGCTGGGCACTGTTAGCTGGACTCTCCCTGTGGTGGCACTGGTGTGTTGGAGGGAAAGAGGCCGCTTTTTTGTTCTCGGCTGCTTAGCCCCAAAGTAATCACACAGAAAACTATATTATTTAATTCACTGCTTGGCCTGTTAGTTCTAGATTCTTATTGGCTAACTCTTACATCTTAATTTAACCCATTTCTAGTAATCTGTGTATTGCCACATGGCTGTGGCTTACCCGCTAAAGTCTGTCTGGCTCCGGCAGGGATAAATGGCTTCTCTCTGACTCTACCTCCTTTCTCCCAGCATTCAGTTTAGTTTTCCCTGCCTAGCTCTGTTCCTCTATAGCTCTGCTATAGGCCCAAAGCAGTTTCTTTATTCATTAACCAATAAAAGCAACACATAGACAGAAAGACCTCCCACACCACTGGTGGTTATTTTGCTCTCTAGTGTGAAGTCTCCTTACTCAAGACATCTCAGTTTCCTTGGAGATTGTCATTTCTCAGCAGATACTTTTGGATGGGCTAAAATATATGCTCTGGACATCTCCCAGAGAAAGTGGCCATGGGACCCAAGCTATGACAACCAGACACTCCTTTTAATTCTATATTTTGGACGTATTGACAAACTGGAAATAATTAATGTTTGTACCTTCATGGTAATTCCAAAGTATTAAGAATGAGGTTGGGGTAGGTAATCAGAGAAGCATAAAGCAGAACTCTGAGGTCAGGCTGGAGGCAAGACTTGAGAATTGTGTAAAGATAGTTCATGGGTAGAAACCGTACCAAGACAGTTTGTTCACGTTGGAAGTAAAACTTTCAGAAAGGGAATTTCTTGGATACTCTTGAGAATATTGGAAGTGCTTCAGCTTTGGGGGGTCAATGACTGACGTTATACTTTCTGCATGGTACCCGAGTGAAGCTTGTCTGTGAACTCTGGAGCCAGCCTGGCAGCGCTAATAGCTTAGTTCTCATCTGAGTTAGGTGGGTCTAGGGAGAAAGACCACCAGCAGAAAGCAGTCCCAGGAAGGTGCCATCTATTCTGTAGAAATCAATTACTATATCAAAAAGAAGGAAAGGCCGAAGAATGCTTGTTTAATCAAGCAGTTGGTTTTATAACGATTTAAATGAAACAGCAAAAAAAGTCAATGAGGTTCATTAATCAGAGCTCTTGGCTGTAAGACCAGAACTTGGTGTTTTCCCCATTGTTCAGCGAAGGGGGATAATGGGACAGACAGTAAAGGAGATTGTAGAAAGAGAGGTAAGTCTGGCCACGCCCAGAAGACTGTAGAGGAGACAGAGGTGGGCGGTAGGAAACCCCACACACTAGACTGATGTCTTGGCACTTGGTGTCATGAATCTGCAATTTGGCTTCTTCCAAATTTATGCCAGTTTTCTCTGTTTGGCAGAGTGACCAGACCATTCCAGGCCACGTCACTGGAAAGGAAAGATCCCTACCTGTCTACCTCGATCCCAAAGAAGACATCTAATTGGCCTGGCTCTCTTGGCCAGTTGAAGTCATGGTCTGTATATGATGTATGTGGTTATCCACAGCCCTGTCCCTGAGACAGAGACATCATGGGAACCTGGAGAACTTGGCACTAGAACAGATGCATTAGGATGCACACAAATGAAGTAGAGAAAGAGCAGTTTCTTGCAGAAAGTGAAGAACTCTTGTCAGATGAGGACAGCAGTACTAGACAGACAAAACACTCAACGAGGGCTATGTATCAGGGCCTCAGACAGCATCTGGGTATCCCGTAGGCCCATAGAAAGAGTGAGTCTGGACATCACTGGGTCCAGAAACTAACACCCAGCCAAAACGAAAACAAACAAAATGGGATTCAGCCAACAAATATTTGTACAATTTCAAATGAGCCCTGTTTGCTTGTTCCCAGTGTTTGACCACTCTGGCTTTTCTGGACACTACTGACTTTTTCCTCCACGAATGCTGAGGTCCTTCTAAATTTGCCTTAGTAACATCATTCCTGGAGGGTTTCCTAATATGTGCAGGAGATAAAGAGCTACTGTGGACTTGCCCTCAGTGCGGCTTTCTATGTTAGCTGCATTCCAAAGTCAATACTGCCTGTACTGCCAAAGGGAAAATGGACAAATCTGTGGAGCGCACTCTGAAAATGCTTAGAACCAAAGAGTAAAATATAAAACATGAAATACGTGTTTGTATGAAGGTGTATCCTGGAGGAGTTTCTGTGCATCTGTGAGCATGTGTGCTTGTGTGTGTGTGTGTGTGTGTGTAAAATCTTTTGTGAAATGAAAGATAGACGGGGTAGGCTGGGGCACAAGTAACCTAGATAGTGCAGCAATTTTAAAGAGTGTAAGTTCTCCCATTAGATTTGGCTCATGTGTTTATTTTGTGGGCACTTTGAAGGTGTTGATTTCTTTAATCATCATAGTTGACCAATGACACGATTTCAAAACAATCTCTGGATAGGTGACAGTCTTGCCAACTATTTCTGTAGTTAGTAAAATATTCTGTTTTGTGTGGCTCTGATGTACATTACTGCTTTTTCTTTAATGTCCAATTCGTTCATCCTTTACAAGCTGATTAAAAAAAAAAAACAACTATACCCCAGGGCCAGGTGGTGGTGGCACACATCTTTAATCCCAGCACTCGGGAGGCAGAGGCAAGAGGATCTCTGTGAGTGCGAGGCCAGCCTGGTCTGCAGATTGAATTCCAAGACATTCAGGACTGTTGTCTAGAGAAACCTTGTCTCAAAATCAGAACCAAACCAAACAAAACAAAAGACAAAAAGAAAAGAAAGAAGATAAAAAAAACTGCATTCATATTTTACTAGAAATACAAATTTGTATAATTTAAGGCTACCAACTAATAAAGCGTTATTTTTCTTGTCAAAATTATTAGCAGTATTTGTAGCCACTAGCCAACACACGGGACAGGGACAAATTGCTGTCTTCATTTGGGTCATGACATGGATTTGGTTGCAGATACGCATCACACATAGTGATGCTGGACATCTCATGAGACAAAGAAAAAAGGAGGTTTTTTTACTTTTAACAAAGAATGTTTTAATAAGGAGTTCTGCTTCGCTGAGCATCCAGAGTTCATTTCCAGAGTTTTTCAGAGAAACCCAGGATGTCAAATGTCAGAGGGACTCCACCAGGGGACGGAGAAGTTAGAGCCGCTACCTTCTGACTCTTGAATCTCATTTGTTAAGGTTGACTTTGAAGACATTAAACCCCAGCACCTCCAGGCTGCAGTTACTGTGGGCTGAGTCAGTCCTCAGAAGGAAAGCATAGTTAGAGCTCTCTGGAGAGGAAGCTCAAGCCGATGGGCATGCCGCTACAGCCGCAGGGACATAGAAAGAGGACCGGGGACTGCAGAAGGGCATTGAGAGCAACAGCCGCATTCACCCCTGGCTTGGGCCTACCTTCATTCCACAAGGCTGCAGACATCTTAGAGTGGAGGCTGGTTGAAATTAAAAAAAAAAGAAGAAGAAGAAGAACAAAAACTATTGAGACTAAAATTATTGAAATATGTGGACTAAGCACAGCCCTCACTTTCATCTGGACTGTGGTCCCAGGTACCATCTACACTCAGTGTTTCTCTTCTGTCCACTGCTCTAGATTCCAGACGGCACACTCACTAGTCTAAGGCTGCCTTAGCGTGTGAGCAGACTGTCATTCCTGAGGGACTAAGCCTTCCAGCCTTGCCTGTGCCGAATCACACTTTATTAAGTCATTCATCAGACGCAGAAGCAGTAAGGGATGACTTGGGAAGACCCAAAGTTCTGGGCACTTGTGGCCATAGCATCGCGGCAACCACAACCCGTCAAGATAATCAGATATCCTTGCCACTGTGAGAGCCTTCGGTTTTATTGACGTGAAACATTCCCTGCTGATCATCAGGAGGAGTCATTAATGTAAAACAGTGGGGACCATGATACTTTCCTGGGGGAAAGTTCCTCTTTCTATACATCCCTAGATCTTTAATCAGGAAGAGGATGAAGTAATGAGGATTAAAATACATTATCCAGCAAAAGCATCGCAGCTGAAATCCCAGCATTCGGGAGGCTGAGGTGGGAGAAGCCCAACAATGTGAGAACAGCATGGGCTTATACGTAAGTTCTGGACCACCCCAGGCTGTAGAGTGACGTACACCATCTCTCAACAAACTCCCACCAACAATATCAAACATGGAAGAGCCCATAACATTCACTAATGGACTACTAATGACTAATGTGATTAGCCAACTTTATTAACACACTTCTATGTGTTAATATGCTTGAGATATTGCAGACATAGAACAAAAGCTATATATATGTTCACTGGTTCAACTTGTGTCTGAAACCCATGCTGTGTGATATACCATTACCTCATTGCCTTTGCTGGTTATTAAGAAACCAGTGAGATCTGTTCTCAGGATCATCAAAACCAATGGTCTCTTGTAGTCAGTCTTCTGATTGACAGACACAAAAGCAGTGTTCTTAAGGGTAGGTGTTTTATTTTAATTTTTCATTTTTATCTATGCTTGTCTATGTGTGCATGTGTGGGTGTTTCCATGGATACCAACAGAGGCTTCTTGATCCCCTGTACCTGGAGTTACAGGACATTGTGTGTAGCCCAACCTAGGTGCTGGGACCAAGCCCAGGTCTCTGGGAGAGCAGCAAGCACTCTTACTCGCCGAGCCTTCTTTCTGGCCCCCAATGATGACTTTCTTTCTCTGTACATTCGTGGGGTTTTCGTTTGTTTGTTTTTTGAGAGTCCCAAACAGCTCAACAAACACTGATCTTTTCTCACGGTCATAAATGGTAGAATGTCTCAAGTTGCCTGAGTTATTGGATCCCTAAAAAGGTGCAGCATTTAGCTTCACCGCCTGGCATGCACTGCTTTGTCAAAGGAACCAGAGTACTTCCTCTCTCCCAGAAAACAAGACCAAGGCCAGCTGTGATTTATGTGAGGGTCCAGAATGATGGGGTGTAGAATGTCAAGGTGGTCAGGGTCCCTTCAGACTGCACAGTGACAGAGAGAAGGACCTGGGGCCAGGGAGTGAAGGGCGCATCACTCCCTCCACATGGCAGCCTAAGGCAGTGCCTGAGAGGCTCATCCAGAAGACAGCCAAGAAGTCACATTCTCCACCTGCAAACAATCCCCACGCCCTTCATCTGGTCTGCACTTGACAGCGTGGTGGCATCAGGATAGGTGACATTCTGGGATGATAGCTCAGATGCACAAAGGCAGATGACATCTTGGACGGCAGATGCTTTCTCGCCCTTTAGGGCTGCTTTGGAAAGTGCACAGGAACCTTTCTGCTGTGTGTTTCCTGTTGGCCAAGGCAGGTCCCATTCAGATCAAGGGGAGGGGATTTCAGTGTCACTGAGTCTTAAGGAGGAGAATGACACATTGCTGTGGGGAAGAGTAATTGGATGAAGAGGTATCATTGCATCCGCCGTTACAGGCCAGCACATCTCTAGCAGCAGCGACTGTGCCCTCTGCCTCTGGTTGCACCAGGACCTGACGCTAGCTTCTGAAGACCATGAAGAGAGGCAGTAGCTGACCTTGAAGGAGAGAAGCATTATCTACAAGGTGTCTGCTTCTGAGGAGACTCAGGACCAGCGGATAGTGTTTTCCTCAGCTTGCAGAGTGTAGACTCCTTCCGCAAGGCTAGGTGATTCAGAGACTATGAGTGATGCCCATGTCCCAGGGCTCCTCCGGCCTGTTTCCTGTTCCAGAACTTTCACTCCTTTAGAAGTAGCCTGGACTGTGTCTTTCAGTCTGCTTTATCCTGGGCCCAAATTTTCAGAACATTCTCCCTCTGGTGCAGAATATGAAATGAATTTCGTGTCTTTAGGAGGGCCTTCTGGCCTTTGTTACTGCGGCCTGAATTGTCAGCAGGATGGTGTTAATTTCTTAATCCTTCTCCAACTCTTTGAAGGCCGTTAGGCACTATTGCTATGGTCACAGTCCCCAGACTTCGGTGGAGGGAGCACTCCTGTGTATGTCCAGTGGAGGGAGCACTCCTGTGTATGCCAAGCTCTTTCATCTTTCTCTCTAAGTGCACCATGAGAGAAAATGTGCTAACTACAATCCTCCCGAGTGTCGGGGGCAGCCACACTGCAATAACCACTCCAGTGAGTGGGCTTTTTTGCTCTCTCCATATCATCTGGAATGTGTTTCCCTGCTCACTCCCTAGCACCAACTGTCTTCAGCTAAGCTCTTTTGAAATCAGACCTGGACACAAAGCCTTGGGTACACCAGTTTATTTTGAAGGGAATTCCCAGGAAAGAAAGTTCCCATAGGAGAGAGAGAGGAAAAAAGAAAATCCAGTTAATATCTGAGGTACGGTATGCTGTGAGCAACAGGGACACAGGCCCGCTGGGGATCTTTAAATGACCACACAGTGTGTCTTATCACAGTCCCACTGAGGTACAGAAGTTGGTTGTTGTTGGGCAGTGGTAGCACTCCCCTTTAATCCCAGCACTCAAGAGGCAGATGGATCTCTGTGAGTTCAAGGCCACCCTGGTCTACAAAGTGAGTTCCAGGACAGCCAGGGCTGTTACACAGAGAAATTCTATCTTGAAAAACTAACCAACAAACCAACAGACAAATAAAGCAATTATAATACTATTTTAAAGTTAGCTGTTAATCCTGAGTCACATGCCTATGGCTTGAGGTGTACGACCCCAACACATCCAGGCTGCCTGTGAGAGGGTGGAGCAAGCTTGCAATACTGGAGAAGATGCTCAGACCCAGGCGGACTGAGGCTGGCCCATGGGTGAGAAACTGTTAGGGTGTTTGGGGAAGGCTCACAGCAGCTGCAGGGTAGCAGAAGTGGATTGGAAGACCACGGAACGAAGAACTCTGGAAATCTACTATTTCCCCTACTCAGCAATTTGGACTGTCCTCCATGTTGTGGGCCACACATGGGCTTATCCAGCTCCAGCAGAAGCTTCTCTTAAATGGCAGGGAAGGAATAAAAGCAAATGTTTAAATCTGGAAGGACTGAGAGCAGACGTGGAGATAAGAGGCAGCAGTGGACAGGAGCGACCAGTAAGTTGATTCCAATGAAACTGGTGGAAATGCACATTGATTGATGCAGTCAGACCAGCAGGAGCAAAGTCAACAGAGAGGCGAGAAAGTCATTCTGCCCTGGGAGCTATCAGAAGTGGGGAAGCGCCCATCTCAAGCTTTAAAATCCTGGACAGGCTTAAAAATCGTGAATACCCGTTACTTCTTCCTATAGGTTAGGTCGGAAAAGGTCCAGACAGTTAAGGATATGGCCCTCACACACCCTACACAGCCAAGAATGCCCTTGATCTTCGGACCCTCTTTCCTGTACTTCTTTTCCTAGTGCTGGGATTCTGGGCATGTGTCACCATGGGCACATGGCTAACTGCTTTATGTCTTTAGCTCCATGGTGATTGGGGGGGGGGGGGCTTTAAGAGGAGCCTGGTGGAAGATTCTGCATCATGAGGGTGTGTCTTCTTTCTCTGCTGGTTTGCTGATTCTCGAGCTCCCCTTCATAGCAGGCAGCAGCATCACAGGTCTAACAGCAAAGGCACTGATAGTGGATTGGAACCTTGAGCTGTGAACCGTAACATCCCCTTCCCAGTTACATGCTGATCATCGCAGGGATGTGTCATGTGACCAAAAGTTAAAGTCCCACTTCAGCAAAAAGAATGCAAAGGTTGATCAAGAGAGACCACGGATGAACTCAGTGTCCCCTTCTTTTTTGGTGCAACAGCCAACCCTGCAGACAGAAGAAAGCTTAATTTGGGGGAAATGGAATCAGGGTCTTCAAACTCAATGGTCCTAAGTTTGGCAGGAAATGGGAGAAGGACTGAAAAGCAAGGACTGAGTCATGTGCACAAGTACCTCCTGATTAATGAGAACCACCCCCCTCCCCCCAATTATCCTTCCCTTTCTCTGATGGAGGATCAGAAGAGTTCCCTTGGGGAGAACACTTACATGCTGACATTTAAAAGTCTCCCAGTGGCTGGCAGATGCCTGGCTGGTTGCTGTATAACAAATATTAGCAATTGACAAACAGTGCAAAGACATGGCCCTTTACCTCAGTTAGTGCAGTTCCCGCTGAAGTGGGAGCACGGATCCGCAAGCACATGATAGAAGTCGCCGCCACGCGTCACCGACAGGTAAATAAGTGGAAGCCGTCAGACTGAACCCTAAAAAGAACGTTTGTAACATGCATATTGATGGTCTCAGACATCGGAGATGAAAGCAGGGTGTGGTGGGAAATGCCTGCAGTGTCAGAGCAGGGGGGGTGACAGGAGGGTCAGGAGTTCAAGGCTGCCCTCGACTGCACAGAAAGTTTAAAGCAGTATTTGGCTACATAGTGAAGCTTTGCCTCAAAAGCCAAGAGACAGGAGGTAGAGACTGAAAAGATACTCATAACTGAATTGATACTGATGGGATAATCTTCACTTCAAGCTTCCCGATGTCTGGCTACCATTTACCGTCTTGTCCTTCTTTCATTCCTCCGAGCCTCCCAACTCCTTGAATACCTTCCTTTCCTTTGGAGTGGGAATCAGTTAACATGATCCCTCCACCCCTCCCTGGTTGTCACTCATCACTGTCCTCATCCAGCTCAGACTCACTGGCCTGCTGCAAACTTGCCGCCACACACATTGTCAACTCTTTTGATATCCTTTCTTTCACTTTTTTTTTTTTTTAAAAAAAAAAAACAACAACCAAGAACTGAGTCTTGGTTTGATCGGGCCATCCTTCCACCATCGTATCCGCACATGCATCCAGTTGAATGTACCTGAAGGAAAAACCCAGTGAGCCTTTGTACCAGTTGGGTCCCAGTCCATTTCCATAGTCTGCTCATTTCCCAGTACCCCTGTTAATTGTTTTCTCCTCCTGATAAGAGACTCTGAGTTTTCTCTTGTTCCACTCTTTCTCTTACCTTCCCTTGAAGTTACTGTTCTTAATAACTCATCAGGAAAATGAGAGCAACCTAAAGGCAGCTCTGCACTGTGCCCTGTTATTTGGGAAACACACACCATCCAGGCTTGGGCTAACACTATTCCTCTGCCTGGCTGGATTCAGTCTCATCACTTGAAAGTTACAGCAGCTGTCTGGCCCCATCAGTTCCATTGGTGTACGACCGGGCTATGATGTCTTCCATCTAAAACAGTGAAAGCTAGGGGCTGGAGAGCTGGCTCAGGGAATGAGAGTGCTCGCTGTGCAAGCGTGAGGATCTGAGTTCAGATCCCAGCACCCGTGTGGAAAGCCAGGTGTGGCTGTGTGTGCCTGTAACCCCAGAACTATGGGGGCAGAGACAGGAGGATTGCTGCCCACCAGCCGAGCTCTGAGCTCTGAGAACCTTGAGGTAGGAACTAAGGGAGAGTGTAAAAGATCAAGACAACCGAAGTCTTCCTCTGGTCTCCACACACATGCTAGGAATACGCAACCACACACACACACACACACACACACACACACACACACAAGCATGCATGCTCACAGATGCACAGAAACTTCTCCAGGATACAACATAAATGGTTTTCCTGGTTTTCCATGTTTCCTGTCTCTAGTTTCCTGAACCCACTTGTCATGTGTTCCCTGTTGCAGCAGAGCTGCAGGACCTCTCTGCTCCTGAGTCTCAGCTCCTGCCTAACTTCTCAGTCAGCAGTTAATCTCATCCTCTTTCATGTAATTGTCTCCTGACTTCCTCTCCACCTCCGCAGCCATTCCTTCCCAGTCTCCTGTTCAGTCTTCGGGAATCCCTGATGGCAGTGCATCAGTGGAGCTCAAGCCTCAGTCCCAACACTATATCCACAGACTCCTGAATCACATCCATTTGTCCTCGGTTGTAGATGATGGTCCAAAGCCTGCGTACCTAGCCGAGACTGTTCTTAACTCAGATATCCAGCTCCCCACACGAGCTCTCTCTGTAGATGATGGTCCAAAGCCCGCGTACCTAGCCGAGACTGTTCTTAGCTCAGATATCCAGCTCCCCACGTGAGTTCTCACTGTAGATGTCTAACAGGGCACCTCAAAATCCGTTGTTCAGAATGAAGACCCTGTGCCCCCTACTTCTCCATCTCAACGACTCCCCCCTTCCATTTACTCAGAGTAAATGCAATGCGTCATATTGGGCTGCCTCTTCCCGTGTCCTGTATCATCATCTCATGCCTGTATTCACCAGCATATCCTGTTGGCTCCGAGTTCAAAGCTCAACCAGAAACTGAACACTTTTGGACCCTTTTCCCACTAACCGGAATCCCACTCTCTGGGAACAAATGTGTTATGGTTTGCCTGGCTTACAGTGGTCACGTCCCCCCTGGCCTTCCTGCTTCTGCTGTTAGTTTCTCCCCAGCCCAGTGTGGGGCCAGATACTGTAGACTGACATTTTCTGCCTGTGTGCCTTCATTGCCTGGCTCACCGAGGAGAACAGCCAGAGCTGTAAAGACCCTCGCTCAGTGGCAATCAGATCTGTTCACAAGCGAGGTCAAGAGGTGATCAGTGATCCCCTCCTTCCTTCCACAGCTTTCTTGGGTCTCGTCAGTCTTCCAGGCTAAGCCCACTCCGTAGGCTCTTTGTCCCAAATACTCACGCTCCAGAACCAGTGGTTCTCAACTTTCCTAATGCTGCAGCCCTTTAATACAGTTCCTCATGCTGTGGTGATCCCAACCAGAACATTATTTCATTGCTAGTGTTATGAATCACGGTGTAAATAGCTGATATGCAAGATATAAGTAACCCCAAAGGTATTGAGACCCACAGGTTGAGAACCACTACTCTAGGAAGTTCTTCTCTCAGTGAACTCCTTTACTTTTTGGAGTCTTTTTCTTAGACATCGTGTTAAGAGACAAAATAGCCATGTGTGTAGAGACCGCCAGAAATGTTCAAGTCTCCAGATGCCTAGTCTATCGGTCGAATTCGTGGGTAGAAGTGGCATATGAAAACGTGCACACTCTCAACAAATTTCTCTTCCAGGAAGCTCATGGACAGTGTGGTTCGCTGACATGACCCCATAACCCAAGAAAGGAAACTGGGCATCCGACACCAGAGGGAGGCTGTGGGAATTTCCAGGCTGGTCATGCTGGGAAGTCCTCAGTGTCAGTAAGTCCCGGAAGAGTACACTGCTGAGGACGAAGTGACATTGAAGGTGCCTAAGGTATCTATTGATACGAGGCCCACAGATGTAGCTTGCTTGGGGATAATACATGGACCTTTTGTAGAAAACCAGCGGATGGCTTTCTGTGTAGGAAACAGGACAAATGGATAAGAAACAGCAAATAAAATCTTAATATCTTACATGTCTCCTGTGGACAATGCTTTTACAGTCATAAGAATAGCTTAATCCAAAATAGTATAATAGCCATTGTGGGGGGATGTGAGAAGACAGGGCACGGAAGGAGCACTTACACTCCTCAGAAGGAGACCTGCGGCAGATGGCTTGTATCGAACAATAGCAGAGGGGTCGGAGAGCAAGGTGGGCCCAGAGTCCCGTTAACAGGTCATTCAAGAGAAAGTGTGTGCAGAAATGTTTCGGGAAGATATATTTGGTAGCTGGGTGAAGGATGAGTGAGTCATGGGAAAGACTAGAATACCGCTTTATTTAAAGATAGGATTTTAAAAGATCGGTGCTTTTGTGTGTGTGTTTTTTTAAAACTGTAAAACGGGGTCAAAGTTAGTTTCATGTCAGCCTGGAAGGTGGTCCGCCTGTGAAGCTGGGTGATCTCTGTCACCTTCTGACTGGGAACACCGAGGTGACCAGTGATAAAAGGGGAGACGGAGGGAAGGTTTCCACCGCTCACCATGACAGCAGCAGACAACTCAGCTGTGCTAATGCCACACTCTGAGGGCATCTTCTTCTTCCTATGCCTTCTTCCTATAATTCCTAGGGCTTGTTTTAGGAACTGGGTGCAATAGAAGCCTTGTAGTATCAACTGATAATAGAAAGAACAATTACAACCACGCTGTAATAAACATTATTCAAAAGTTAGGAACTGTTTATTTCTAGATTGCTTTCACACTTTAACCACTGGTGACTGAGAGAAACTGCACATAGTGGAAGCACAGTAGGCATGGGAGAGCTTGCACAGCCCTGCAGGTGAGCTAGAGAAATTCTTTCTGGATAATTCCACACTTTCGCCAAAGCCCCTCTTTTGAAATGCATCCACGGAGTTTCCTTCTGTCTCAGTCATGTCCCCCTCCATCACTGTATCAACCCAAGCAAAGCAGCAGCCCCTGTGGGGTTGAGTCATTTAATTTTCCTTTTCAAAGAAGCCGGTTTGAGTTGACAGGCCCTGGTGCAGTACCCATGATGTCCACCAGGGGGGTGTACCACAAGGTCATGGCCTCCAGAGACTGTTTACAGGCAATGGTGCAGGACTGGACTCTTTTGTTGGTCAGCAGCGCTCTGAAATTCTCCACTTCCAAGCTAAGATTAGTTCTGATGTATAGTTCCAATTGAGCCCTTCCCTGACTATTTCCCTCCACAGACGTTAGTCCTCCGTTGTGACCTGTGGGTTGACTTCTTTGTCTTCCCCAGGTCTTCTGTCTAATAATGGATTTACATTTTTAGTTCCCTCTGATATGTGGTTCTCAGAAGATTGAGATGTCACAGTTATAACCATGACCTATCCAAAAAAGCAGGTAGGAAGCGATGTTTGTGGAAAGACTCACTGGGTAGTAAGGATCTCGTCTGGAGTGGAGTGGAGTGGAGAGCATGAGGAAGCTGGTGGTCCATTCGCTAAAGCTCACATCAGTGGTGATGTGGGAAATCAGGCCCCATGAGGGGAATGGCAGCCCTGAAGGCAACAACCTTGGAGGATTTTTCTGACTTGCAGAAAGATTACGAGAAAGGACCACTAAATACCACGTGTCTTAATTATTTCTGTTGCCTTGATAAAGTATCCTGGGAAAAGCAACACAGAAGGAAGGAAAGAAGGAAGGAATAAGAAAGGGAGGGAGGGAGGGAGGGAGGGAGGGAGGGAGGGAGGGAGGGAGGGAGGGAGAGGGGGGGAGGGAGGGAGGGAGGGAGGCAGAAGGGAAGGAAGGAAGGAGGAAGGGAGGGAAGGTTTATTCGGTTTAAGTTCGAGATACAGTCCATCATGATGGGGTAGTCAAGACAGCAGGAGAGGGAAGTATCTGGTCACACTGCATCCGAAGTCAAGAGGCAAAGAGTGATGAACGCTGTACTCTGCTCATTCTCCTTTGTATGCACTCCAAGACCTCAGGGAACAGTGCTGCCCACAGTGAACGAGTCCTCCCACCTCACTTAGCCTAATCCAGATCTTCCCCACAGGACCTCTAGAGTCTGTCTCCCAGGTGATCATCCCCATGGGAACCTGTAGAGTCTGTCTTCCAGGTGTTCATCCCCATGGGAACCTCTAGAGTCTGTCTCCCAGGTGATCATCCCCCATGGGAACCTCTAGAGTCTGTCTTCCAGGTGATCATCACCATAGGAACCTCTAGAGTCTGTCTCCCAGGTGATCCTCTCCACAGGACCTCTGGAGATCTGTCTCCCAGGTGATTCTAGACATCATCAAATTGGCTGTGGAAATTAACCATCACACTACATGATACCATTCAAAAGTAGGAAAGAGGGGCTGGAGAGACAGTTCAGAAGTTAATAGCACTGGCTGCTCATACAGAGGACCTGGGTTCAACTTCCAGCACACATATAGGCTCAAAACCACCTGTGACTCCAGCGCTACAGGATCAAAACCCTCTTCAGGTTCCTATGAGTACCTGTAACAGTTTCCGTAGGCATGGCCCCCATAGTCTCATGCTTTTGAATGTTTGGCCGTGGGGAGTGGCACTATTAGGAAGTGTGTCCTTGTTGGAGGAAGTGTGTCTCTGTGGGGGTGGGCTTTGTGGTCTCATATGACCAAGTCATGCCCAGTAAGACAGTCTCCTTCTGCTGCCTGCACACCAAGATGTAGAACTTTTAGCTCCTTCTCCAGTACCATGTCTGCCTTCATACTGTCATGTCCTGCCATGATGATAATGGACTAAACCTTTGAACTACATATCAGTCCCAATTAAATGTTTTCCTTTATAAAAGGTAGCTGTGGTCATGGTGTCTCTTCACAGCAATACAGCAATAAAATCCCTAAGACAATACCCACACACACACAGACACAGACACATACACACTCATTTAATAACAACACAGACATACACACACTGAGACACACAGACATAGACACACACACACACATGCACACACAATTTTTTTAAAAAGTAGGGAAGAGGCTTAAAGAGACCCCCAAAAATATGGCAAAAACATCATGAGCATATAAAAACTCTTATTTAATTATTAAAATGAATAAGAGAAGCATCACAAAGTCATGACAAAAACATGTAACTGCTGTAACTTCACGGATCGCCAGTGAGGTGCAAATGGAAGCTTCCTTGTTACACAGTTTGTTTTTTTGTGGTTGATGGGGCAGGGTCTCACTACACAGCCCTTGCTGCCTCAAACTTGTGGTCCTCTCCGAAGCCCCCACAGTGCTGACATTACAGCCAACAGGCTTTGCCAACTTTAAAGGAGAGAAGATTATATTGGTGGGTGTGTGTTACAGGGCACAAAACGCATGTAGAGGTCCAAGGACAGCTTCATGAAGTAGGCTCTCTCCTTCTACCTTTACGTGAATTCTGGGCATTGAACTTCAGCTCTTCATCTTTGTGTGGAGAGCTCCTCTACCCGACGGACAGTCTTCCCCTCCATACAACTGCATGTGTTTATTTATTTACTTACTTATAGAAGATTGTGTACACGCCATGGCACGCATGGGGAGGTAGAAGGACAACCCATGATAACCGAGTCTCTCTTTCTACCGTGTGGATCCTGGGGGACTGAACTTTGGTTGTCAGGCTGGGCAGCAGGTGTCTTTACCCGCTGAACCTTCTCACTGGTTGCTAATTTAAAAAAAAAAAAAAACACTTAAGTATGGAGAGATGGCTGAGTGTAAGAGCACTTGCTGTTCTTGCAGAGGACCTGGGTTATATCTCCAGCACTCACATGGCTGCTCACAACCATCTGTAACTCCAGCTCTGGGGATCCAATGCCCTCTTCTGGTCTTCTTGGGAACTAGACATAAATGCAGTGCACAAATGGGCAAAACTCATACACATAAAATAAAAATAAATAAACCTTTAAAATAAAATAAACACAAAATATCCCATGTTTAGTGGTGGAAGTTGAGCCCAGCTGAGATACGCAGGCACAGATGGCAAAGACTGACTGCCCAGTTTGGTCTGTTAGGCCGATGTCAAGGTTCTGGTTGAGAAAAACGGGCCCTGAAATGTGGAGTGGGGACATCTGAGTGGACGTCCCCAAACACTGACTGTGCAAACTCTAAAACCCCTAGGAACTGGAAAAATCTCCCTGTTCCTACATTAAGAACTCTGTTCAGGCAGGACACCACGACACCTCTTCTCTCAACACAAGTGTCCTGTTAGTATGCAGCCTTCTCCTGCTGTGGGTTGGGTGGGTAAATTGGGTTAAATCCTGGCACACTATTAGAAAAAGCTGGGTCTCATACGGGGAGAAGGAGACTGTATCCCACAGAGGCAGGAAGGAGCAGTCAGCACCCAATAGCAGGGTCTAGGAGATTGAGTTGGGGTGGAGAGATGGATCAACACTAGAATACATGACTAGACAAACAAGAGGCCATATCCTTGACTCCCTCTCTTGAGACACTGTATTTAACAACTTGATAGGGACGTTAGGAACTGCAGCAAATTTATGACTGCTGGAAACACGGAGAGAGTTACAAAGAGTTTACCAGCGAATATAAGCAAGTTGGAAAACGACCTGCTCAACGGACGCCAGCCTGTCTTTGCCGTAGGCTACCCAGAGCTGGTGTGACAGGAATAGAATGGACGTGAAAGGAGAGGTGGTGGCTACCCACACACCCAACAGCATGGATTCCTGTGATGGAGCTGTTGCTGGGACTGCGTGTCTGACCTTCCAGACACGGACAGTGACAGGAGTCTGCAGTATGGCACTACCTCCAGAGACCAACTTTTAGCTTCTCGGCCCCACAGTTGTGGGCTGTGCAGGGTAAGAGTTCCTGGTACGTCAAAGGGAATGAACCCTTACCAGGGGGCGTAACCAGTGGAAGCAACTTCCGGGGCATCTCGGGCTGTTTGTCTCCAGAGACCAGCCAATGAGAAGTCACCATCTGTCTGGAGTGATTAATCTTGATTGGCAAGTTTGGGTAAAAACATTTTTACTAAAAGGCTGGAGGTGAGGCCTGTGTGGAGGCCAGATACTGCCTGAGGTCTCCTTCCCCTTCCTGGGGGCAGGGAGTGGTAGTGGGAGGTTTGGGAGGATGTGTGTGTGTGTGTGTGTGTGTGTATGTTTGTTTGTGTGTGTGTGTGCATGCACACGTGCACACACATGTGAAGGCCAGAGCTTGACACTGAGTATTGTTCTCCATTAGTTTCCCCTGTATTTTACTGTAGTAAGTTATTCACTGATTAGCCAGCTCAGCTATCCAGCTTGCCCCAGGGATGCCATCTCTACCTTCTGAATGATGGGTATTGCTGTGTCCCAAGCTTTTACATGGGTTTTTGAGGATCTGAACTCTTGTCCCAAAGCTTGTGGTGCGCTGAGCTGTCTCAGCATTGCTACTGGTGTTCCCCAGAGGGAGGGGGCCGGACTTCCATCCACCCTGTTTACATCCCACCTCCCATGCAGACTTCCAGTCCAAAAGAACCAGCACTATTCTCCAGGCACAGTCTGCCTATACTACTAAAATTAACAAAATGATCATGTCTCCACATTCTCGCTCCCAGAATACCTGCATTATTAAAACCAGGGGAGAGCCCATTTATAGAAATGAGACCATTTATCTCTAAGCAAAGCTTGGTCCCATAGCTAGACTCAATTGCTTAACAAATTTCCCAGAGACCTCCAAAAAACAAACAGGTTTTAATCTATTGTCTCTAACAAACTAACAGGTTTTAATCTCTCCCCTCCAACAAACAAACAGGTTTTAATCTATTCCCATGGGTCTCGTCAAGTTTGGTTAATTTCTGCAGCTCCTTCTAAAGCAGCACACTATACTTTAAACTCTGTAACATGCTAAGGAAATTTCGCATTTTTGTTGGCTGAAAGCGAAACAAAACTTATAGGTATAAAACAGCCAGACAGTCTTGGAGGGGCACGAGACACCATGTTTAAATAATCTCCAGTGTTCTGATTCCCACAGCCAGAGCTTGTCAAACAGAGATCAAGGCCTGTTGCCCTGCGCCTGTGCATCACCAACCCTGGCTCCCATCATTCTCTGTGCACACCAGTTCCCAGGAAAGAACTCAGTCAGAAGAACTGAGTCAGTGACCTGGGCCTGAGCAGACCTGAGACAGCAAACTCCACAGGAGCAGGTACGTGGGAGCAACCGCTGAGCAAGTGGGCAAGAGCCAGAGACTGCTGCAGGTCTGGGCATGAATCTGAGACCTCCAAGGGAGCAGACCTGAGCCAGGACCCCTCAGGTACGGGCATGAGTCTGGGACCTCTGAGGGAGTAGGCCTGAGCCAGGACCTCTGGGGGTCAAGTGTCAGAGTCTGGGACCTCCAAAGGAGTAGGCAGGAACCAGAAACCTCAGCATGTCCAAGTGTGAGTCTGGGACTTCTGAGGGAGTAGACCTGAGCCTGGTTCTCTGTGGGTCCAGGCTCACCTGAATCTGGGACCTCCCAGGAAGTAGATCAGAGCCAGAGAAATTTACAGGGCCAACCCCAAGCCAGGGACCTCTGAAGGAGTGGATCCAGACCAGGGTCATTTGCAGAGACAGGTCTGAGCTGGCAACCTAGGCAAGAGCAGGCCTGAGGCAGCAAACTCCACAGGACCAGGACTGAGCCAGCGACCTGGGGTGGAGTGGGCCTGGGATTGCAAATCTCCACAGCAGTAGGTCTGAGTCAGTGACCTCGGGCCAGAGCCTGAGGCAACAAATTCCACAGGAGTAGGCCTGAGCCAGCAACCTAGGCCAGAGCAGGCCTGAGACAGGAAGCTCCACAGGAGTGGGAAAGGATCCAGAACAGGGACGTCTACAGAAACAGGTCTGAGCCAACAACCTAAGCTAGAGAAGGCCTGAGACAACAAACTCCATGGGAGCAGAACAAATCCCGGGAGTGCTGAGTGACCTCCAGGAGCACAGAGTCACCAACGGGGAAACTTGACCCGTGGAACTGACTATACCACGAGGAACAAGCATCTGAGCCTTGGATCCACTGGCACCTAGAAGATTAATCACCAGAGTCACAGACCGCCCCAATTATACCAATTAGAGGAAATGAGGAGTAGATAAAGTAAGAACACACACAACACCACAAAGAGCAACAGAACACCAGTAAAACCTAAAGACCCGACAATAGCAAGACTTGAACAACCAAATATAGATGAAGTAGAAGAAAATGAGCTAAAAAATAACTTCAGGAAAATGTTTGAAACTCTCGAAGAGGAAATGAGAAATTCCCTCAAAGAAAGGGAGGAAAAGACAAACAAACAAAAAAAAATTGGAAGACATCAGCAAATCCCTTAAAGAAAATCAAGAAAAAGAAATCAAACATATAAAAGAAACTATTCAAGTCTTGAAAACTGAAATAGAGACAATAAAGAAAATACAAGTCAAAAGAATTATAGAAACAGAAATCATGAGAAAACGATCAGAAACCACAAATGCAAGTATATACAGTAGAATATAAAAGATGGAAGAGAGAATCTCAAGCGCTAAAGATACAATAGAGGAAATAGACTCATCAGTTAAAGAAAACATTAAATTTAACAAAAGCTTAACCCAAAATATCCAGGAAATATGGGACACCATGAAAAGGCCAAACCTAAGAATAATAGGTATAGAAGAAAAGAAGAAGTTCAACTCAAAAGCACAGAAAATATATTTAACAAAATCATAGAAGAAAACTTTTCCAACCTAAAGAAAGATATGCCTATGAAGATACAAGAAGCATACAGAAGACCAAATAGACTGGATCAAAAAAAAAGTCCCCTCACCACATAATAATCAAAACATTAAACATACAAAATAAAGAAAGAATATTAAGAGCTGCAAAGGAAAAAGGCCAAGTAACATATAAAGGCAGACTTATCAAAATTACACCTGACTTCTCATTGGAGACAATAAAAGCCAGAAGGTCATGGTCAAGCATTATGCAGACATTAAGAGACCACAGATGCAAGCCCAGACTACTATATCCAGAAAAAAACGTTCAATCACCATAGAAGGACAAAACAAGATAGTCATCATAAAAGCAGATTTAACCAATACCTAGCCACAAACCCAGCCCTACACAAAGTACGAGAAGGAAAACTCCAACCCAAGCAAATGGGCTACATCAACAAAATCACAGACAATTGATGATCTCATAACATCAAATCCTAAAGAAGGGAAAAACACAGAAATTAACAACACCAACATTAAGAACTAAATTAACGGGAGATAGCAATCACTGGTCATTAATATCCCTTAATATAAAAGGACTCAACTCACCTAAAAAAGACACAGGCTAACAGATTGGATACCAAAACAGAATCCATCCTTTTTCTGCATACAAGAAACACACCTCAACCTCAAAGACAGACATCGCCTCACAGAAAAGGGTTGAAAAAAAAATTCCAATCAAACGGACCTAATAAACAAGCTGGTGTAGCTATCCTAATATCTAACAAAATAGACTTCAAACTAAAATCAATCGAAAGATACAAAGAAGGACATTTCATATTAGTCACCGAAAAAAAATCCATCAAAAGGAAATCTCAATACTGAACATTTATGCCCCAAATACAAGGACATCCTCATATGTAAAAGAAACACTTCTAAAGCTTAAAGCGTACATGAAACCCCACACGCTAATAGTAGGAGACTTTAACACTCCACTCTCACCACTGGACAGGTCAGTAAGACAAAAAATTAACAGAGAAATAAATGAATTGACAGATGTTATGACTCAAATGGACTTAACACACATCTATAGAAAATTCCATCTAAACATAAAAAAAGATACATTCTTCTCAGCTCCTCATGGAATCTTCTCAAAAACTGACCATATGCTTGGTAACAAAACAAACTTCAACAGATAAAAAAAATTGGAATAACCCCATGTATCTTATCAGATCACCATAACTTAAAACTAGAATTCAACTGCAATACTAATTCCAGGAAGCCCACAAACACATGGAAATTAAACAATGCTCACCTGAATAATCAATGGGTCAAGGAAGAATAAAGGGAGAAATTAAAGACTTCATAAAATTCAATGAAAATGATCACACAACATACCCAAATTTATGAGACACAATGAAAGCAGTATTAAGAGGAAAGTTCATAGCACTAAATGCTTACATAAAGAAGCTGGAAAAATCCCACAGTAGTGAATTAACAGAACATTTGTAAACTTTAGAACAAAAAGTAGCAAACTCACCCAAGAGAACTAGATAACAGGAAATAATCAAATTGACAGCTGAAATCAACAAAATATAAAGAAATAAAACAGTATAAAGAATCAATGAGACAAAGAGTTGGTTCTTTGAGAAAATCAACAAAATAGACAAACTTTTATCCAAAGTAATCAAAAGGCAGAGAGAGAATATTCAAACTAACAAAATCAGAAATGAAAAGGGGGGGGGGCTGGAGAGATGGCTCAGTGGTTAAGAGCATTGCCTGCTCTTCCAAAGGTCCTGAGTTCAATTCCCGGCAACCACATGGTGGCTCACAACCATCTGTAATGAAGTCTGGTGCCCTCTTCTGGCGTGCAGACATACACACAGACAGAATATTGTATACATAATAAATAAATAAATATTTAAAAAAAAAAAAGAAATGAAAAGGGGGACATAACAACAGACATGGAGGAAATACAGAGAATCATTAGGTCATATTTTGAAAATATGTACTCCATAAAATTGGAAAACTTAAAGGAAATGAACAACTTTCTGGATAAATATCACTTACCAAAATTAAGTCAAGACCAGATAAGCAATTTAAACAGACCTGTAACTGCTGAAGAAATAGAAACAGTCATCAAAAGTCTCTCAACAAAAGAAAGCCCAGGACCAGATGGTTTCAGCTCAGAATTCTACAAGATTTTCAAAGAACTAATACCAATACTCCTCAAATTGTTCCACACAATAGAAATAGAAGGAACATTGTCAAACTCTTTTTTGTAAGGCTCCAATTACCCTGATACCCAAACCACATAAAGACATTACTAAGAAATAGAATTAAAGACCTATCTCATTAATGAACATTGATGCAAAAATACTAAATAAAATATTGGCAAATAGAATTCAAAAACACATCAGAACCATCATCTACTGTGATCAAGTCGGCTTCATCCCAGAGATGCAGGGATGGTTCAACATATGAAAATCTGTCAACGTAATCCACCATATAAACAAACTGAAAAATAAAAACCACATGATTATCTCATCAGATGCTGAAAAAGTTTTCGACAAAATACAACATCCCTTCATGGTAAAGGTCTTGGAGACAGCAGGATACAAGGAGCATACCTAAACATAATTAAGGCAATATATAGCAAGCCAACAGCCAACATCAAACTAAATGGAGAGAAACACACAGAAATCCCATTGAAATCAGAAACAAGACAAGCTTGTCCACTCTCTCCATATCTATCCAATATAGTTCTTGAGGTCCTAGCTAGAGCAATAAGACAACAAAAGGAGATCTAGGGGAAAAATTAGAAAAGAAGTAAAACTCTCACTATTTGCTGGTGATATGATAGTTTACATAAGTGACCCCAAAAATTTTACCAAGGAACTTCTACAACTCATAAACGCTTTCAGTAATAAAGCAGGATACAAGATTAACTCAAAAAAAAATTCAGTAACCTTCCTGTACGCAGATGATAAATTGGCTGAGAAAGAATCAGAGAAACATCACCCTTCACAATAGCCTCAAATAGTATAAAATATCTCAGAGTAACTCTAACCAAACAAGTGGAAGATTTGTATGACAAGAACTTTAAATCTTTGAAGAAAGAAATTGAAGAAGACATCCCAGATAGTGGAAAGATCACCTAGGCTCTTGGGTAGGTAGAAGTAACATAGTAAAAATGGCAATCTTACCAAAAACAATCTACAGATTCAGTGCAATGCCTATCAAAATCCCAGCAAAATTATTCACAGACCTCGAAAGAACAGTACTCAACTTCATATGGAAAAGCAAAAAAACCCAGGATAGCCAAAACAACCCTGTACAGTAAAGAAATTTCTGGAGGCACCACAATCCCTGACTTCAAACTCCACTACAGAGCTATGGTACTGAACACAGCCTGGTATTGGCATAAGAACAGACAGGAGGACCAATGGAACTGACTCAAAGACCCAGATATTAATACACACACCTTTGAACACCTGAGTTTTGACAAAGAAGCAAAAAATATCAAATGGAAAAAAAGAAAGCATATTTAACAAATGGTGCTGGCATAACTGTATATCAACATGTAGAAGAATGAAAATAGATCCATATCTATCACCATGCACAAAACTCAAGTCCAAATGGATCAAAGACCTCAACATAAAGCCAGCCACACTGAATCTCATAGAAGAGAAAGTGGGAGGCACACTTGAACGCACTGGCTCAGGAGACCACTTCCTAAATATAAGCCCAGTGGCACAGACCCTGAGAGAAACAATTAATAAATGGGACCTCCTGAAACTGAGAAGTTTTTGTAAAGCAAAGGACATGGTCAACAAGATAAAACAGCAGTCTACAGAATGGGAAAAGATCTTCACCAACCCCACATCAGACAGAGGTCTGATCTCCAAAATATATAAAGAACTCAAGAAATTGGTCATCAAAAGAACAAATAATCCAATAAAAAAAAATGGAGTACAGACCTAAACAGAGAACTCTCAACAGAGGAATCTAAAATGGCTGAAAGACACTTAAAGAAATGCTCGACATCCTTAGTCATCAGAGAAATGCAAATCAAAACAACTCTGAGATTCCATCTTATACCTGTAAGAACGGCCAAGATCAGAAACACTGATGACAACTTATGCTGGAGGGGTTGTAGGGTAAAGAGAACACTCCTGCATTGCTGGTGGGAGTGCAAACTGGTACAGCCCCTTTGGATATCAGTGTGGTGATTTCTCAGGANTATATAGCCACAAGGACATGTGCTCAACTATGCTCATAGCAGCATTGTTTGTCATAGCCAGAACCTGGAAACAACCTAAATGCCCCTCAACTGAAGAATGGATGAGGAAAATGTGGTACATTTACACAATCGAGTACCACACAGCAGAAAAAATTAACGACATCTTGAAATTTGTAAGCAGATAGAGCTAGAAAACATCATGTTGAGTGAGGTAACCCAGGCACAGAAAGACAATTATCACATGTACTCACTTATAAGTGGTTTTAAAACAAAGCAAAGAAAACCAGCCTACAAATCACAATCCCAGAGAACCTAGACAACAATTAGAACTCTAACAGAGACATACATAGATCTAATCTACATGAGAAGTAGAAAAAGACAAGATCTTCGGAGTAAATTGGATGGGGTCCATAGAAAAAGGTTGAAGGGAAGGAGAGAAGGGGGGAGAGCAGAGAAAAATGTAGAGCTCAATAAAAAATCAATTAAAAAAAACTCAGTCAATT
This sequence comes from Alexandromys fortis, assembly GCF_014885135.2. Lineage (NCBI taxonomy): Eukaryota > Metazoa > Chordata > Mammalia > Rodentia > Cricetidae > Alexandromys > Alexandromys fortis. The sequence goes on along the minus strand of NW_026068006.1, from coordinate 1,197,033 downwards.
CTCTGCTTCCCACAGCTATAGGATAAGACCATAATACCTTAAATCTAAATCGCTCTTCTTTGTGTTTTTACTTCCAATTGTCCTAGATGTTTAAAAGTATTACTTTTAAATTTTTATAAAACGAGTATGTTAATTGAAAAAGGGAGAATATTTCCAAGTCTCATGAAGACAACATCAATCATTGTGGTTCCCTCTGCCCTCACTCTATAAACAGGAGGTACAGACTGATGGATGCACTTGGTGAATGCCATTCCTTACGCTCCTGCAGACACAGAAAGGTGGGCATGTTTGTGTGTAGTATAGTTTTTTTTTTCAAAAAAAAATGACATTCAGGCAACTTTCGGCTCACTTCTGTAGTCAGGAAGGCTTCGTCTCATCTTCTAAACTGTAGGTAAAACGCAATCTAGTTAGCTGCCAATGCCTGAGTTCTTATGCAATTGAGTATATATTTTATATTATATGAACCATGTTCTTTCTCTGATGTGCATTATCTGTTCATATTGTTTATTTCTTCCATTTAAGTCTCTGTCATCAGAAAGTTATTTCTGTGGTTGGTGTAAAGTGGGGTTAGCTCAGTCTTCCTCTAGATCAGTGTCCACTGTTTCTGTGGTTGGTGTGAAGTGGGGTTTACCCAACCTTCCTCTAGATCCGTGTCCACTGTTTCTGTGGTTGGTGTGAAGTGGGGTTAGCTCAACCTTCCTCTAGATTAGTGTCCACTGTTTCTGTGGTTGGTGTGAAGTGGGGTTAGCTCAACCTTCCCCTAGATCAGTGTCCACTGTTTCTGTGGTTGGTGTGAAGTAGGGTTAGCTCAACCTTCCTCTAGATCAATATCCATTTTATAGCAATGCTGAAAAGCTAAACCACCTATGGTCATTGAATTTAAATAGCATATATCCCAGATTTCAAACTCTTCCCGATCCATGTGTTTACTGAGCTCAGTGATCCACCCATGCTTTTCCCCACTACTTTTCTGTAGCTTTCGATGATGGCGATCCCATGCTGCGATTAAGACTGGTAAGTGAGTCTCCCATTTCTGCCCTTGGGCATTCACTCATATTTTCATATGATCGTACAGATGTGTGGCAGCTATGTAGAGTGACTTGTGGCCTCTGTCTCAGTGTTGCTAAAAGGCGAAGGCACTGAAATCCGAAGTCACATGGTGGTGAGTGTGGCAGAACCCTCCACTGGGGACCTGCCTTCAGCAGAGGTCTGGGAGTCTGACTTATCCCTTGCAGCATGCGAGGGCCCAGAAAGAAGGCGCCATCTCTAAGCCAAGGAATAAAAATCCCCTGAAACCAAATATGCTTGAGTCTGGGCCTGGCATGTTTCAGCTTCCAGAACTAGGAATAATAAACCTACAAGCTACCTAGCCTGCGATATTTCATTGGCTTGAAGGAGTAACATACAACACTGTGGTTCCGATGGGGACTGCATCATAGCTACACGTTCATTACCACAAGAGCCAGAATCATCATTTGTCCCTTCTTCAATAACAGCCCAGCTCTCGGCTTAGTTAAATCTTATTTTACAGTTTGTATTATGCAAATCATACACTCCATTATAAGCACTCTTAGCCATTATTCCTTCTTTTATTATCATTTTAAAGATAAATTTCAATTTGAAAATTGTATTGTCAAATCTTATGTTTCATGTGTAGAAGAATATGTAGGCTAATATTCAAGACAATGTATTTTCTCATCCATCACAGTTTCTTCTACCTCTGTTAAAAATTTCCTTATCGAAGGGCAGTTGAGATGGATTAGTGGGTAAAGGAGCAACTATAATTTCAGATAAACAACAGATACTTTCTTCCCATTAAAGTGTACCAAATACAAAACACTAGTTTGTGAATTGATTTACTGAATAATGACATTTTAATTATTAACAGCAATAATAATTAGCAATAAATACAATGGGAAGTTAGTTGTATGATTCAAGCAGCATTCGGGAGACACTTAGACTAAGACGTCAGAAGCTGTCTGATGTCCGGGTCACCTGACGTGATTGACTTGTGCATTGTATTGTGAATTACTGGCTGGCCTTTCTCCTTCACTGAGGCCTGGCATGGTACAGAAAGCCAAGAGAAGCTTCTCATCCTATTTTATCTTTAATACTTTCCCCAACACTAATAAGTTCTTTTGATCTAGCCTGGTCTCTCTCTTCAGAAAGAGAATACATCCTATCCAACGAAATAAATTGCTGTGAGATTTTTTTCTTGAGATTTCTTTATAGCCCAAGGACCCCAAGCTTAGCTCATGCCCAAATACAGTGGCTCCAGCCAAACTAACATGATTCTTACAGACAATTCCTCATGGGTATTTATGTGACGTGATGCTAAGTCCCCTGCAGAGTGTGGTTCCTGTCTTCAAGGCCAAAAAAAAAAAAAAAAAAGCAAGGCTAAGCGCCTGAATACAAGTTTTGTATATGATCATGTAGTTTGGCAAATCAAATATTATCAGACGATGCCCTCCAGAGTGCAGCATTTCATTGCTGTTTTTGACACCTCCTCTTTTGCTTAAGATGTGATGTGACATGTGGTCCTGGGCACCCTTGGCCAGGCACAGCGCAGCTGAGCACGCAGTCAATGCCCCGCTAATCCACCTTCTATCGTGGAGAGTTACCAGTCGCTGTTACCCTTGCCGTGTGGGAAGGGAAATGGAGTTACAAGCAAGTCCGAATGATTTGCCATTATTTTTATGTATCGTTGTACAGGGTTTTTCCCATCCATTTTTGGCACTTGAAAGCCAATATTTGGATGCAGTTTCTTGAGAGCCTTTAAGTGATACTAGCTGCAAGAAATCAGCCTAGGAAAATGCGTTATATTTATGACAGTTCCCAAGACCCTTGAGTGTTCCGCACCTCAGCACTCAAGAAGGGAGCCGTAAATTCTTCGGTCCATTTCCTGCTGAGTGAAGTGGTTGAAGTCAGCAGTCATCAGAGGTGATGAAGGTGATGAATTCAGCCCCGCATGTTCTGTTTATCACCGCTGCTTATGCGTATCAACCAGCAGATTAATAGATGGGGGCCTCATATGGATATTTCTACTCCCTTAACCAACTTACTTAACTAGTTTCACAGAGCAGAAAGGTGTTGAAATGTAATACTTGTATTAATTCTTTGAGTTTCTTAAAATGTCTTGTGACACATTCAAGCCCACTCCTCCTCCTAACTCCTCCCAGGTCCACCCCTCCTAATGGTGTCCTATTTCTATTTTTTAATAACTCACCTAGTCCACTGGGTGTGGGCCCATCCAGTGGAATATGACGGACCTGACAAAGGGAGTGCTTTAATCCACTAAGTTTATTTTACAAGGTAAATATAAATCCAATTCAGAGATTTAGCAGTCTTACAAACTATAATTCTAAGAACTCTAAATGGATACTGAGTATCCGCTCAGTCATCCCCAAACTTGACCATCCATATTCGAATCACCTTGAAAAAATCTTTTAAAATGCAAGCCAGGTGCTCAAACCTCTCCCATCGAGTATGTCTGAGTTGGTGGCATAGGAACCATTGTTGGGAATCACTAAGTCAAATATCCGGGCTCTGAGCATGAAACTCATCCAGGACTGCTCATCCGTTGATTCCAAATGGACAAATCCCTCAGGGCACTGCGAAGGCCTCATTCGTGTTGCAGACTGCTGATCCATGACATGGGCTGTGGCTTGAATATGTCCCCCATGAGTGCATGTTGGAGCCATGTGTGATGGTACTGGCCTGTGATCTTGGCACTCAGGAAATAGGAGCCGGAAGATCCCAAGATCAAAACCAGCCTGGGCTACCTAGTGAGACCTTGTCCCCAAAGCAAAACAAAACAAAGTCTTTTGGAAATGTCAACTCCCACAGCGATTGATAGCTTTGGAGAGTGGGGTCTCATGGGATGGTTTAGGTTAAGACTTCTTGGTGGATGGATGCTAATTATGAAAGGGCTTGAAGTTATGAGTTTGAACTCTTGCTTTTGTGTCCTTCTCCCTTCTGCCATGAGTTAATGGACCATGGAAGTACCTGCAAACATGGGCCCCTTGTTCTTGGGCTCCTCAACCTCCAGAACTGTGCAAAACAGACATCTTTCCTTATAAGTCACCTAGTCTCAGTGTGGAGCGTCATCTTCATGGTCACCCTAACTGGAATTGGAATCACCTAGGAGACACACCTCCGGATGTGTAAGGAGGCAGTCAGAGAGGTTTCCTGAGAACAGAAGACCTATCCTTAATGAGTGAGTGGCACTACCTCGTGGGCGGGTCCCGCAAGGGATAAACAAAGAGAGTGCCAGCATCCATCTCTGTGTCTTTACTGTGGATGCAGTCGCCTTAAGCTCCTGCTGGATGCAATGTGGCCAGTCGCCTTAAACTCCTGCTGGATGCAGGGTGGCCAGCTGCCTCACGCTCCTGCTGGTTGTAGTGTGCACCTTACGCTCCTGACAAATCATGTGACCAGCCACCTTATGCTTCAGCTACCATGCTTCCCCAGAGATATCATGGATCATTCTCTTAAACCACAGCCCAGAAGAAACCTTTTATCCCTCCAGTTGCTTTTTGTCCAGTATTTATTTTGTCACAACGAGAACAGTACTAATCCACAGGTGCCCTGTCCTGGCAGCAGAACCCAGACCGAAGCACCGCGGAAAGCCAATGGGTCACCTTTTATAACCACACAGTGGTGGCTCGTGCAACCATCCGTGCTGCCGCCACTACTGCTTGGGTGTGCTCCCCATCGGCAGATTCCCCAGCCACACCAGCCTACCCCCAAAACCTCCTCCTACTGGAGGAATAGGAGCCAGGTCCAAGTGTGACCACAGGGGACACATGAGTAATTCCCAGGCCTCGAATACATGGAGAGTTAACGTGGGCCCCCAGCATCTACTCATTTGGACAGTCTTTAAAAACAACCCGCATAAAACTTTGTTTTTCTGTTGTACCCCTCCCTAACCCTCTTTGTCTGTGTAATTCGCACACTGAGTCATCTCTGTCTTCCAAAAGCCGTTCTGTTTATCATCCTTAACCCCTTCACCAAGCAGATCCTCTGCCCCAGTTTGTTCAGGTTTGTGTGCTTTAATTCAACTCCTCCTGCGTTTGTGATCCCTCTGGTGTCACTCCAGCTTCACGTTTTATTAATGTGGTCCCCTGCCTCTCTTCTGAGCTGCTAGCTGTTATTATAATGAGATGTTAATGAAAATATTTAAAATATTATATTGCAGCAACTCCTTATTGGGAAAGAAAAAAATCTTGCTCGCTTTTAACTTTTCTGGATTAACTTTTCATCAATTTTACATTTTTAAGGTTTTTGTTATTAAGATTTTGTTTTTAAAAATTAAAATTTAAAAATTATGTGCGTATGTATGTGTCTGGGTGGGGTGTGTTCCCGTGACACAGTGTCTGCAAAAGCCAGCAGAGGGTGCTTTATCCCCTGGAGCACGAGCTACAGGAAGTTGTGCGTTGGTTGTAAGTGCTAGGAATTGAACTTGGCTCCCCTGAAGGAGCAGCAAGCTCTCTGAGCCGCTGAGCCACCCCTTAGACTCCCTCGCTTTTCTGGCACTTGCATGTGTACCTGGGCTACAGCTGTCCTCAGAGCGCCAGCCACAGGAAAGCAGTTTCTTCCCACTGTGAACTCGCACCGCAAAACACTCACACTGAACTCTGTCTCCATGGCACCTCGGTCTATCAGACAGATAAATCCTCAAATTTTCTCCATTCCCATTGGTTAAGGTAAAAAAAAAAAATTCAAGGCAATGTTAAAATAATATAAAGCCCCTGACACGGCACTACAAATCCTAGACATTTATAGGTAAGGCAGACACCACATCCTAGATTCATTCTCGGGAGTCTGAGTCCGAGTCGATGCGGGATTTTTAAGTGTCCCCAATGAGCTGCTTATCACAGATAGCTACTGTACATAAAAGAAGCGGGTTAAGATAAATTAGTGGATGAAGATATACAGATCCGTGATCTTTCTGGCAATTTCAGTCAAAATAGTATATATCCACATAGAGCTGATAAACCCGGGGGACCCTCTGCACTGGCTTGCAGCTTCCAGCCACAAATTTCAGCAGCTTCTGGATCCATTAAACTTCAGGGCACTTGAGAAGCAATGTTTAGTAAGGGTCCTTTCTATTTCCATATGAGTATGAAGAAGAGCCAGGGGCTTTATATGTGTTCCAGCCTCCATCTGTCCCCACAGCATCCCACACCTCCTGCTCTGCTCCATCCTTCACAAGCCCAGGACCTACCTCTAAGCTGGTGAGTGTGCGAGAGAGAGAGACAGAGAAAGAGGGAGACAGAGAGAAAGAAAGAGGGAGAGAGAGAGAGAGAGAGAGAGAGAGAGAGAGAGAGACAGAGAGAAAGAGAGAGAGAGAGAGAGAGAGAGAGAGAGAGAGAGAGAGAGAGAGAGAGAGAGAGAGAGGAGAGAGCTGTCATGACATGCTTAAGGAAGCCAGGAGTCAGTTCTCTCCTTCCACTTCTATGTGGGTTCCAGGAATTGAACACAGGCTTTCGGACTTGTCCAGCAACAATCTTTACTGATGAGTGTCGATTGCGTTGGGGTGGGTTACTCAGTCTAGGGGTTTGTAACCCACCCTGCAATCAGTTATTCCAGGGTCACGGAGGGGCGCGACCTGGAAGGGAATGAGCTAGGACAGAAGAAGGAGGCTAAGCAGATTTGTCAAAGCCTCCGTTTATTAGGATCATGGTTGCTGCTTATATAGCCCCTGAAGGGTAGGGAAACTGGACTCTTGCCGCGTGTTCCAGGTCACGTAGGCCAGGTTACGTTCAGATGGACAGGTAGGCCAAGAAGTCACGAGTTGCCACACCTAGTTCCCTGGATAGCTGGAATGTGAGGCGGGTTCCGCTAACAGATAAGTTAATTGGGTGTGGGGCAGGTTCTCTCAATAGAACATAATTATGGGTGTGAGGTTCCCTGCAGGCTCCCCAGGTGATGGTTCCTGTAATGATTTTTAGGGGGGAAATGGCTCGTGACAGATGAGTTGCCGTGATGGCCCTCCAACTTGTTTTTTTTGAGACAAGGTTTCTCATTGAATCTAAAGATTGCTGACTTATCACGACTGGCTGGCTGCAAGCTCCAGGGATCCTCCTGCCTCTGCCTCCTCAGTGCTGGGATTACAGGTGTGCACTCTTCCTCTTAGCTCTTATGTGGGTTCTGGGGTCCTCTTGCTTGTGTGGCAAGTGTTTTCTTGTCAAAGTTGTCAATGCAGAGCTTTACCGGGGCTTTTGTTGGGCTACAAGCCTAGTCTTTGCCACTTGCCTAATTTCATCTTAATAAAATAATTGAATGAGGAAGAGTTGTGGCCTATTAAAGGGTATTTTAAAAACAGATTTGAGGAGGGGTTAAGAGAAAGAAGCCCAGATAGAAGAGTGAGGCGCATCTGGGAGGGGGAATATGGGCTTCTCCAGAGAGAGCCATAGTGAAGAGTCTTTAGGGGAGCATTTTGGATGACTTGCAAAGCTGTACTGCAGTGGGTTGTTAAGAATCAGTCACTGCTCTGTCCTGAGTTTGATTCCAGCTGCTAAGGTAAATCTTAGGTCACAAGAGTTGCAGGCGGTTACGGTGTCTTTTACTGTAAAGAAAGGTTGAATCTCATTTCTGAGGTTCCCAGAACATGTCTGAGACATGAGTAAGGACCTTTTGAAAGCTGCACAGACTTTAGTCTTAAGCATGGCACATTGCTGTTTTAACCTTTCTCTCTCTATACAAGGAATATTGTCTCTATGTTGGGTACCTTTCATGGCGAAATTGTCAATTGTACTGGAATATTTGATTCTTAACTGGCAAGAGGTTTCGACAAGACTCTGGGCTGAGGACCTGCCCAATATTAGCATTTTACTTCACAGAAACTTAAAACCTGGCATTTAACATCTCCTCCCTGCAGCTGGTCTTGCCAACTGCTGCTATGGAGCACTTGTCTGGGTCCAGCCCCTGAGACATACCGTCTCACCAGAACCCAGTGCACGGTCTGCATTCATCCTGAGATCGTCTAAAAAGCCTGAATGGTAACATGGGCATGTAACCTCAGTCTCGTGGGCCTAAAACCAAGAGTGTATCATGTCCCATGAACAAGTCTTGTGTGTAGATCTGAGCTGTGTGGTGCTACTCCTAATGCTAAGCTGTGAGACATATCTTTCATCCCTGCCTTTGAGAAAAAGGACATTTGACAAGGTGTCTGTGATTTTCTAAGTACAAAAGCCATCAATTATTATTGAACTAAAAAGGACCCTGAAAGTCAATTTATTTAAGGTTCTCAATTACTGCTGAGACTGTCTAATGCAGTCCAAAGTCCCAAGTCTCTGATGCTCCAATCTCAATGTGTGTCAGAGGAGGAAGGGAGGGCCCTGAAGGACCATGAGGCTGAACCTTCTGTTTAACTGAATAATCAATTTAGACATGAAGCAGCCAAGTCACCTTCTGGAGCGTGGACTAGGTGTGGCCCATTTATTCCTGGTCTAATCTCCTTCTCTACTGCTCTGTCTGATACTACAGTGAAAGTGTGTTCAAGGATTGAAAAGATAAAGACTGTGTGTTGATGATAAAATGCCAACATCCTAAAGGAAATAACAGTACGCATTAGAAGCTTCTGGAATCTTTATTGATACACGGCTTTGTAAACTAGAAAAGAACTTAGGGAACATATGGTCAGTTGGGTGTGGTGGTTCATATCTGTAACACCAGCACTCAGAAGGCTAAGTCAAGATCATCAGTGATAGTTTGCAAACAGCCTAGGCTACATAGTGAGTTCTAGGTCAACCTGAGTTAAAGAGTGAAACTTTGTCTCACAAAACAACACCAACAAAAGATCATCTTGTCCATCATTATCCACAATGGACCTCCAGGTGTTAGTTCACCAGACAGCCCTTGTTCCTAATTCTATACAAAATTGCTACTTGTTTGGGAGATCCCATGGGAGCACAGCTGAAGTAGCCACCCAGAAAAACTGATGTTAGAAACTCTCAAATCTTTCATGGGTACTGTCTCTTCACAACTCCAAACAGCTCTGTTCATACCCTACTTCAATAAGATCTCCAATGTAAGGCACGCGGAAGCAGTCCAGATTCACTCGAAGGCAGGGAGACCACATTTTAACGTGAGGGTTGAAGACTCTACAGCAAACAGCATAGCCAAGGTTGCTTTTCCCACCGTGGTTTCTGCTGTATATGGTTAAGACTGTGTTTTGATTATTGACTGAGTGACAATGTCTTGTCATTGTCAGGACAGCCACTAAGTTTTCCATACCTGGTTCTTAAGTTCTGTGTCTGGCCACTCCCATTCTTGTTCTTAGACCAATCCCATCTCAGAGACATCAGTGGCTGGCGGCTGCACTCACACTGATTGGGTGTGAAACACTGAGAGGCTTAGGAGAAATGCTAGGCTGGGGTGTCCTGCCTAAATATAACGGGTGCTACATAGGGAATTTTAAATCAACTAGTAGCCACATCACAAACAAGTCAGAGACATTTGAAATTAATTAACTTACTTTTACTTAATCTGATATGTTACTGTTATTGTTGTTTCCATGTGTAGTATTTTAAGTTCCCAGAGTCTCCATGTGGCTAGTGATGACTGTATGGGAGAATGTGCTGGATGGCTCTCCAGGTGACCATCGTTGTTTTTAGCTAATCCTTGTGAACATTAGCAGTGAGCTTGCCATACTAGAGAAATCATAGCAACTAGGTATTCCCAACTGTATAATTGGCATTCTCCAGAGACACAGAACAAGAGGGAGGGTGTCCAGACAGACCTGCAGAGATTTACTATAAGGAGTTAGCGTGCAGTCATGGAAACAGTTATGGAAAATTCTGCAGGACAGACCCACAGGTTGGAGACCCAGGCAGAGACATTGGTGCATGGGAGCTGGACGGGGGAGCATGACTCTTTCTGGAGGGATCTGAGTCCTTTTCCTCCTAAAGCTTTCAGTGGAGGGGCTGAGACCCACCCAACATCATGGAGTGTGAGCTTCTTTACCTTCTGGTTTAATGTTACTCATACCCCAAATACCATCTTCAGAAGAACACTGGAGTGCGCTCTTTGTTCACACTTCTGGGAATAGTCCACAGGTTGCTGCATAGAAATAACCATCAGACCAACCAAGACTAAGGTCAGTATTTGAAGCAATGGCCTACGTGCCTCAGGAACTCGCAGAGATCCACCTGCCTCTGTCTTCCGAGTGCTGGGATTAAAGGTGTGCGTCACCATAGCCTGACTTGCCTTTTGAGATTTGCTCTAGTGGAAACTATCTGACAAAAGAAACTGGATTTTTCTTTCCATTTATTTTACATTATTTTTTCCCCACTTAAGTTCCTTAGTATTCCCTAGATAGCCTTCATTTGCAACATTGAGGTTCTTATACCAAATAACTCAGTTTCATTGAAGAAGCTGATAGATTAAACAAATTTGCAAAGACACTTGGAGCATCTCAGAAGAGTCCTGAAGCAGGCACAGAGAGTCTCCTCTAGGACACAAAGTTTAGCTATAGGAACTGTTAGAATGAATCCCATATATATGGAATTTATTAGAGTGGCTTACAGGCAGTGGTCCATCTAGTCCAACAATGGCTGTCTCCCAATAGAAAGTCCAAGAAGTCAACACTTGTTCAGTCTACAAGGATAGATGTCTCAACTGGTCTTTAGTATACACTGAAATCCCAAAGAAGTAGGCTCTATCGCTAATGGAGAAATGGACTTGCCAGGGAGAGTGAGAATATGCAGGGTAAGGCCAAAACCTTCCTTCTTCCGTGTCCTTCTACAGGCTGCCAGCCAAAGGCATGGCCCAGATTTAAGGTGGGTCTTTCTATCTCAGAAGATTCAGATTTAGGGTGAGTCTTCCATCACAAGTGATTTAATTAAGAAAAATTTCTCACACGTGTACTCAACTATTTGGATTGTAGTTCATTCCAGATGTAGTCAAGTTGACACTGGGAATAGCCTTCATGGGGAACCTTCCTCCGTCTTCACAGGAAAGGTCACACTGCAAATACAGAAATATACATTTCCATTACATCACTGTATCCTCTGCCCTTCATAAGAGCTTTGGATTCTCATCGTACTTGAGTATAATATAAGCCATCTGCCTATTGGGCGGTACTCCAGAAGGCAGTAGAAAATAGACACTTGTCTTTCACTTTGGAACCTGGGAGGAAAAGACATTTTGTTAGCCAGCTCCCTGGCAACAGAGTGAGGAGATTTGGTCCCCTTGCGACGCTGATGGTGGTGTAGACTGCTGGCTGCTAGGGAAGCCAGGCTGGGATACTGGAGGTGGCTCCGATGGAGTCAAAAGTCATGGGGTAGATGTGAGGATGCAGGCATAGCAACTCTATTACACCATCACAGAGGACAGCGGCAGCTCACCGTCACCCCAAGGCTATCCCCAAGGCAGAGAACAGATTTGGTGGGGCCTTGTCCCTCTGCTCCTGCTCACCTGATCACAAGAGTGAACAAGTGTCTTCCAACATTCTTCCTTTGTAAAGCAGCTGCCAGAGGTGCCCGTTGCTTGTCACCAGGAACCCTCAGACAGTGCAATCCTGCCTGTGGAAGGTGAGACAGTCTCTGTGGCCTCCACTACAGAGATCTCTTCTGTCTTAACACTGAGGTCCTCAAAGACTTTGGCCTCCCAGTCCCTTCATAGCTCCAAGACTCACTGACAGTCTGAAGAGTTCTAGTTCTTTGTGCTGAGTCATCCAACTAGAAATAAAAACAGAAAATTTAAGTATCTATTGATCATGTCAATCACATTATAGATCCCATTATTTGCTACATATAACATTTAATGAAAAAATTGCTTTACTCTTTTTAAGTTTTATTTTTGAAAATTTCATGCCTGAGTATTGTATTTATAATATTTCTACCTTTCTCTCTCTCCCCCCATCTCCTCCCATGTCCCCACCCCAACTCCCTCTCGAGCTCATGACCTGTTCTTCCAGTATCATTATACATACATTACCATATATTATACACACACGCATGTAAGACCTACTGAACCCATTTTCTCCTCACATAAGTGCGTGATTTTAGAGATGGCCCCTTGGATAGGATAACCTATCTGGGCTTGTCTCTGGGGAAGACTGAATCTTCTTCTCACAGCAATTAATAACCTATAGCGTTTCATCTAGAGTGGGGCCTTGTGAATTTCCCCACCCACATGGTAACAACACTGCCCAGTCGGTATTGTTATTAAGCAAATTTTGATGGCTCATTGCTATTACTATACTACTGAGACTTTGTGGGTGCAGCGTCCCTGTTGTATACAGAAGACAGTGTCCTGGTCCTGTGGCTCTCACTATCTTCTCATCCCCTCTTTAGCAATGTCCCCCAAACATTTGACGTAGGGATTGTATTGTAGATGGACCAATTAGAGCCGAGAGCCCCACGGTCACTTGACCTCTGTGTTTGGATCAGCTGTGAGCCCCTGTAGTATTGCCTGTCTGCTGAAAAACACACCTCTTTGATGAGAAGTAAGAGCTATACTTAGTTGTGTAGGGGTAAATATATAGGATACAGTTAAAGACTAAACTGGCTTAAATTGCTTTATTTTCTAAAACAAAATTGTTGAGAATGACATCATTATGCTTTTATTTCCTTCCCTTCGTCCTTCCTCTCTCTCTCCCCCTTTCTTCCCTTCTCTTTCTGTCTTTCTTTGACAAGGTCGTACTGTGTTATCCAGACTATCCTCAGATTCATCATTCTCCTTCAGTCATCTGGGTGCCAACAAGTGCTAGCCTTCTCTACTTTGCCTTCCATTTCACTGGTGTTTTTAGAACGTCCAGCTTAGAAGAAACCAGCACTCTCCGATGCTCTTCCAAGTCCATCGCTGCTGCAGGCTTCTTTATGAAAGCCTGTCCGGTGTGTGGCGAAGAAAGGAGCATTTTAATAGCTTTATCACGCTTGTGAATATTCTGATCTCACACCGCGACTTGACACGTGGGGTTTTCCTAAAGGTCAGTTGCAGTGTGGGACTGGAAACCATGTCAGCAAAGGATTTGTGTTTTGTCGCATTCAAATCTATTTTTAAATGGTTTAGTGCCATGCGCTGGTCATTTTGAAAATGCTGGTTTACTGAATAAGCAGAAATTCCAAATGTTGATGGGACAACATTCATTAGTGCCATCACCAAACACATTTTAAAACTCTTCAAATGTTGGAAAATTATCAGATCAGTGAAAGCAAATGACAAGTTTGAAAAGTCCAAGTTTCATGAGAATTCTTGAATTTTATCCTCGGCAGCACAAACTCTCAGTTTTTTACACTGTAAAGTCTACAGTGACAGACAGGATCAACTCATTCATTAAACAAACAGACAACACATACACACACTCACTCACACACACACAACACATCTGCCAAGTATGGTGAGAAAAACTACACCTTACTGAGTGTAATGCACACATTTCTAATTCCAGCACCAGAGAGGCCGAGGCAGTAGGAGTCCTACAGTTTTGAGACCAATTTGGAGCGGTATTGTGAGTATCACACTATCAAGGTTACATAGCAAGAATCTGTCAAAAAACAAACAAAACTCACAAAAGAAGGAAGGAAGGAAGGAAGGAAGGAAGGAAGGAAGGAAGGAAGGAAGGAAGGAGGGGCAGGGCAGTAAGAAGGAAGGGAGGGAGGGAGGGAGGGAGGGAGGGAGGGAGGGAGGGAGGGAGGGATGAAGGAAGGAAGGAAGGAAGGAAGGAAGGAAGGAAGGAAGGAAGGAAGGAAGGAAGGAAGGAAGGACAGGGAGGAGACAGAGAAGGAGGAGGAGGAAGGAAGGAAGTACAGTCTGCACACCTTTTCAAGGAACGATACTGTCGTTTGACAACACGAGCTATTTCAGCCTTGGCTTGAGTGCCAGTCCTGAGCCAGCTGTAATCCTCAGGGCCAGCAGCTGTGCTTTATGTGTGATTCCCTTCTCTTCATCTAGAGTATGTTAAACCATCTGTGCTCAAGTGCCTAGACATAATCAAATTAACCGTGTCTACTCCTTCATCAAGGAATACTGTAGTGGAACTGGTATGTCTGTCTCAAATGTGTGGCCACGAAATAAGAGCCAGTGCCTTCGTGATCCTGTGGCACCAGCAGTCTTGCCTGTGGTTGCCTTTGCAGTCAGAACACAGGCTATGAGCGTTGAGACGGAGAACAGCAGTGGAGAGTTATATAAAAGTGCTTTTGACTTGGTAAGATGCCAAAATATCTTTAAGACTTCCAAGAGCCCATGAGGTACACGTGATTACTGTGTGCATAAGCCACACGGAAGAGGGACTTGGTGTGCTTTTAGCATTGCACGAGCAGGTCACAGTAAAACATCCGCCTAGTTGACTATGTATCACAAAAGCCCTGATTATAGACTAATCTGCCTGAATTCTTGCAAGATCTTTTGCTACAAGTTGAAGAGTTGAAGTATCTTAAATCCAAATGCTGTGTTGATCCTGACTATCTTGCCATTTCTTTTAATTTTTAAAGCTAAAAAACAATCATACAAGTGTATATTGTGTGCTGAACATGTCCGCACTTCTTACTCTTCCTGTGCTCACCCTCCACATGCCTTTGTTCCCCTAGACAGCTTCACTTCTCCTTCATTTCATACACTTTCCATTTATAGACATACATGATTTCATGGGACTATATAAAACCTAGGGATCACAAACGAAAGAAAATATGCTATTTATCTTTCTGGGACTGGTGTAATTCTCTTAATACGGTTGTCTCTGGTTCCACCTGTTTCCCTGCAGACGACCTAACCTCATTCTGCTTTATGGCCAGGAAAAAATTCCACTGTGAATAGACATTGCACCTCCCTTCCTCTTGCCGTTGTCATTGGACACCTAGGCTGGCTCCGTGACATGGACACTGTGAACAGCGCTGTAATGAACACTCAGGCTGTGGTCCATGGTACCAAAAAGCATCTCTGCACGGGTTCACGGAGGAGGCTGGGGTGGGAGGTTAATTGACTTGAGTTCCTGCAGTGATCTGTAGCTATGCTGGCTTAGATGGCAGAGATTCCAGGGGGCCAATCAGAAAAGCCGCAGCTGAAATCCAGGCCTCGTGGGCCTGGGCACCTTGATTAAAGGCTTTTCATGAGCAATGAATTAAGGGGCGATTGTAAAGGTAGAGGTGACAATTCTACATGAGCTGGCTTGAAATGACACCACAGAAAGGGCCCTGGTGGACCTGCCTGCTGTATCATGTTGGGCTGACCACAGTATTGAGGCCACCAGTGAGAGTTCTCTCTCCTGTTGTAAGATATTAGGGCAGTGAGCTGGTGACAGATCTGCCCTCTGTCCAGAAAGTTTTTCCATGACCATTTGGAACATTTTTATTAATATTTAAGTCCATGTTAACATGTAAGATATTAAGTATAACAAATAAAAACCAATAGTAAAGTATGTTAAAGTTACTTTTGTGGGCTACGCCTGATTGAGATTAAAGAGAAACACAAAAGCAGAGAAAAAAACCGCCTTAACCTTTTATTTTAATTATTTTTTCTCTTATGTGTTTGGATGTTTTGCTTACATGTTTATGCACCACATGTGTGCAGTTCCCACAGAATCCAGAGGAGGGCGATGGGTCCCCCTGAAACTGGAGTTACAGATGGCTGTGAGCTACAACATAGGTGTTGGAAAATCAAACCTAGGTTCTCTGGAAGTGGCCAGTGCTCTTGGCTGCTGAGTCATTGCTCCAGCCCCACTCTCGGCATTTACTAACTGCATTGACCTAACCAGTTTAAAACACACCAGTTACAGACGCATGAGCTCCAGAAAGACTGCTCAGCTAATGGAGGCCCTTGCTGCCAAACCTGATGACCTGAGTTCCATCTCTGAGACCCATACAATTGAAGGAACTCCTCCCAGAAGTTGTCATCCACGTATGTGCTCATATGTAAAAACAAACAAACAACAAATAAAGTTTGTTGTTTAATTCAGACAAGCTGGGTATGGTGGCATCGTACTTAAAAGGTTGAGGCAGAAGGATTTGCAAGTTTGAGGCTAGCTTAGGGTGCACAGCAATTTCTGATCCAAAATGAAACAAATAAAGAAAAAGAAAAGAAATTGAAAGAGGTTAACACAATACACCAGAGCAACCTCTCGTTCCTCTTTAAGCAGCTAAGCTGTGAAGAATTGCTACTACACAGAGACTGGATGCACAACCTCCCAAACACGCCTCACACTCAGTTCAGCTAAAATTTCCGTTCGCCGTGCAGCAAATTCCTGCATATCTTGCCTGGGTCTGGAATTCAAGGACTAAGAGCCTTTGGCCTCCTGCAGATCCGGGAGGGGAGGGCAGGGCGGGTGCTCTGCTGAAGCTCAGACGTCAGAGAGAGATCTTCGTTGCTGGTGGAGCAGGGGTTGGTACATTTTGGGAAACAACTTGGCAATAGGAAACATCCAAACGCTGCATATATTAGTCTGCTTGGGCTGCTGACAGAATGCCTCAGTCTGGGCACAGTGCAATAGGAGTTTGTGTTCGTCACCGTCCTGGAGGCCGGAGTTAAAGATCAAGGGGCCAGCAAAGCTTGGCTTCGGTTGAGGGCTCTTGTCTAGGCTTCTAGATGGATGACCCGTGTGCCTTGTGCCTGGCAGCGGCAGCAGTCTGAGCGCCCGCCACTCTCAGAAAATCGCTAATTCTCTGCGATCACAGCCCCGCCCTTATAATCCCATCTACTCTTAGTCACCTCCTTACAAACGTTATCTCTAAATCCAGCTGCCTTAGGACTTGAGGCTTCAACAGAGGAGTTTCGAGGAGACGCAATTCAATCCATAGCAATGCAAACACGCGAGAAATGGGAAATTGCACTTCCATGATCCAGTCCTTCCCTAGAGAGATAGTGGGCCATGCTCACAAAGGAGTGCATCAAAAATGCACGTTGTTGCATTATTTATAATATCAACGCTTAAAAATCCAAACAGGTATATAAGGAAGTGAAGGAAGAAGTTATGCAACATTCTAACAGCAAAATGGTGACAGCAATTAGAAAGGCCACGCAAGAGCTAGAGATGGCTCTGAATAAGGGGCTTGGTGCTCCTGAACTCAGGTCCTACCATTCATATAAAAAGTCGGGAGCAGTGCTGAGTATGGTGGTGGTACACCTTTAAGTCCAGAACTCAGGAGGCAGAGACAAGCAGATCACTGTAAGTTCAAGGCCAGCTTGGTCTATACAGAAAGTTCCAGGCCAGTTGGAGCTACATAGCGGTACTCTATCTCAAAGAAAAAAAGAAAGGAAAGGAGGAAGGGAGGAAGGGAGGAAAAAAGGAAGGAAGGAAGGAAGGAAGGAAGGAAGGAAGGAAGGAAAGGAGGAAGGAAGGAAGGAAGGAAGGAAAGAAGGAAGGAAGGAAGGAAGGAAGAAAGGAAGATTGATCTGGGTTGTGGCTTGTGAAGCTGTAACCTCAATTTGGTGGTGGGTGTTGAAGATAGGATCTCGGGCTTGCTGGGTACCAGCCTGGTTCTGGGTTCTGTGAGAGACCCTGGGATCAGGGAATAAGATGGACACGGGTGAGTAAGATACCCAGCTACCTCCTCTAGCTTCCTTGAGTATGTGCACAGGTGTGAAGACTCATACACGCCAGAAGAAAACAGGAGGAAGAAATGAAAGGCAAAGGAAGAACAGTCAGACAAGATTCAGGTGTTTGGGCTCAATCAACGTGAGTACGCCTTAAATTTTGGATATAATATTCAAGCTACAAAAGGCACATGCCCGTCATGATGCCATCAGTGAAGGAGGAGGAGCAGTGTATATTTCTGTGTGAACATATTCCTAGAAGGATCACAGCTGCAGCCCGCTCTGTGGATGGTATTGTCTCAGGCCAGCTGTTCCCAGAGAAGACAGTCGATGGGATGTGAGGAGCCATTTCCCTCCTAAAAATCATTACAGGAACCATCACTCTGGGGAGTCTGCAGAGAACCCCACACCCATAATTATGTTAAGAATCGTTCTATTGACAAAACCTGTCCCACACCCAATTAAGCTGTAATGGAGAACTATCTGTTAGTGGAACCCGCCTCACATTCCAGCTATCCAGGGAACTAGGTGTGGCAACTCGTGACTTCTTGGCCAACATGACCTTACCGAACACAACCTCCTGGCCTATGTAACCAGGACCACGGGGCGAGATCCTGTGCCCTGCCCCCCAAGCCCTCATCCAGGGGCTATATAAACAGCAACCAGGACCCTAATAAACGGAGGCTGTGACAAACTTAGCATGGCCTTCTTCTTCTTTCCTAGCCCATTTCTCTTCCAGATAGCACCCCTCCATGACCCTGGAATAACTGATTGCAGGGTGGGTTACAAACCCCTAGACTGAGTAACCCACCCAACGCAATCAACACTGGGATAAATAGGATCATGCATTTTGTCTCTTGCATTTCACTCTGAGACACAGAGTCTCTAAAGTAAATATGGCAGAACAAACCATCTACTAAGTGGGAAATGAGTCCATGGTCACTGAAAACATACATGTCCTACTTCACGATCTCCTCATGTGAGGCCCTTCACTTTATCAAGGTGAGAAGATGTGAATTTGTAGAAATAATACTTTGTCATTTGAAATTTGGTCTCTTTCTGGGTTGATTATAATGTGAGATTCCCCCAGGGATTCAGGGAAGCATCAGGCTGCAGACAGGAACTGCAGCTCCTACACAGCCACACCCTTGCCAGTGACCAACCAACACTGCTAAGTGGGCTGTGCTTGCGTGTGTGTGTGTGTGTGTGTGTGTGTGTGTGTGTGTGTGTGTGTGTGAATGGATATGGTCAAATGCACGCAGATGCCCATAGAGCCTGAAAGAAGGTTTGAAGATAGTAGATCCCTGTAATTGGAGTTACAGGTGGTTGTGAGCTGTCCCACCTGGGTCCTGGGAACCCAGTTCAGGTCCTCTGACAGAGCATCACTACTGAACCGGCTCTCTATCCTTTCATGACGTTCAACTTACAGAGAGGTTTTGGGCTGTAACCACATCATAAGTGGAATTAGCTGTTATTTCCATCTCTTGGGTTTGTAATGTTTTATAATTAAAACAACAAGTGAATGTTGGCATCAGGAGAAACTGGTCCCAGTTTAGTGCCCACCATTTATCAGCTGGAGGCCCTTGGGCAAGCAGGCTAAGCTCAGTAAGCTACCCTTCCCTCCTGCCAGTCTTAGCTCTATGCCTGCTTCTTGGAGATGGTATGGAATCACACGTATGTATAAGTTAGAAAATGGCTCTGTATGGCCTGCAGACTCAGCTAAGCAGGCTCATGGAGGCTCACAGAGACTGAAGCAGCAATCACAGATCCTGCTCGGGTCTGCACTATGTCTCTGAATATATGTTATGGTTGTTGGCTTGGTCTTTTGGGGGGACTCCTGACAGAGCTGTCTCTGACTCTTTTCCCTGCTCTTGGGACCCTTTTCTCCTACTGGGCTGCCTTGCCCAGCCTTGATGTGAGGGTTTGTGCCTGGTCTTACTGGATCCTGCTGTGCTGTGTTAGGTGGACATCCCTGAAAAACCTGCTCTTTTGGGGGGGAGGGGCAGGTGTGAGGAGGGGGTTGCTGGGAGGGATGGAGGGAGGGAAAGCTGTGGTTGAAATGTATTGTATGAGAGAAGAAAATAAAAATTAAAAAAATAAAATAAACAAACAAAAGAATTATATGAAATAAAAAAGGAAAAGAAAATGGCTCTGGCTGCCTGCAATGAGACGCCCACTCTTCCTTTCTAGCCTATCTTTTAGCCCTTCCCTCCCCAATGCTGATGATGTGGGCATGCATACATGAACACAAACAATAATTTACATATGCTTTAGAAGACGTGACAAGCCCTGGAAGGGGGGAGGGAGCCATAACTTTTGTTTCGTGTCAACACAAAGCCTTCTTGCTTCACAAGCTCAAACAGATCAGATGGTATCAAAAAAAGGACACTAGTCAGAGTCGAGAGTGCTTGTTGATTGAACCCTCAAGATGTGTGCATGTGATCTCCTGGAGACTTCCCATCAGTAAAATGAGGATGCTTCTGTATGGTCAACTTTAAATTATTGTTGCTCTCAGAAGTCTCACAAAAATCCGGAAACTTTATCAGAATTCTCTATTTCCCAGTTGACATTGAACTAGCAGAAAGGGTAACAGATTTGAGTCTCTACCTCTTTTTCTCTGTTCTATAACATTTGTTACAGAAAAACACAAATGTCACTTTTTGAGACACACGCTCCAGTATAGGACACACAGCCTGGCAAGATGGGTATAGCATTTTGTCTCATTTACACAGAGATACACTTTGAAGACCCGTGACAACTCTACTTTCAAAATGATCAAATATGACTGTGGACTTGACCCAAGCTGCATTGCAGGGGCAGCTGACACAGTTCTGTTCTCCAGCCCAGTTGGCTGTCCTAAGAGAATATCGTTGTAAACACTTGGCATGCAGCATCCCCATTGTCGAGTGAGTATACACACCTACCCTGCTGCTCCGAGATGCAGCTGCGCATACCTCATCCTGCACTGTGTCTTGACAAAGGCCATTGACCTTGAATTTCTGGAAAATGGGCAAGAAAAGTTACATTCCTTGTTTGTCACGGTCAACTACCTTTATTGTACGACTGCATTTCTCACTGCATTGGAGACTTGGTGCGTGAGTGACTAATTTTGCAGGCTCTGTCACATCACCAAACAGAAGTAGATCTGTGACAATGACCTAACTTCTGGATCATTCCATCTTCTATGTTGAAAAATCTAGAACTATGATTTCAAAATCATGTAACATGTGGTTATCATTTTCTTAGCAAAATACTAAATGTGAAGTATCTGGTATATAATAAAAAGCAAGAAGTTCTGAGAAAGAAAGAAAATGCAAATGTTAAAATATCGGCATGCTGCTTTGGGAGCTCTGCAAAGTGCCTACCTGAAAACGGAGCTGCCCCAAATGGTTCCCTTTGATGCTGTGTTGTGAGTCTCTAAACCAGTGGTTCTCAACCTTCCTAATGCTGAAACCCTTTAACATAGTTATTATTATTATTATTATTATTATTATTATTATTATTATTATTATTATTATATACAGTGGTGACCTTTATCATAAAATTATTTCATTGCTGTTTCATAACTGTAATTTTGCTACTGATATGAATTGCAATGTAAATATCTGATATGCAAGCCACCCTGTGTGGTCGTGACCCACAGGTCGAGAACCATTGCTCTAAACCGATAGAGTAAGTTGAAACTGAACTTGACAGGTGGAGGAAGCAGCCATGGAGAGGACAGTCAGGAGAGAGAACTGCTATGGACCGAGTTTGCCTTTTTTTTTTTTTTCCCCGAGACAGGGTTTCTCTGTAGTTTTGGTTCCTGTCCTGGAACTAGCTCTTGTAGACCAGGTTGGCCTCGAACTCAGAGAGATCTGCTTGCCTCTGCCTCCCGAGTGCTGGGATTAAAGGCGTGCGCCACCACCACCCGAACCCGTACAGAGTTTGCCTTTCTGTTGTGGTTAAACACTCGGACCAGGCCAGGCAGTGGTGGGGCATGCCTTTAATCCCAGCAGAGACAGGAGGATCTACATCTCTGAGTTTGAGGTCAGTCTGGTCTATGGAGAGAACCCAGGGACAGCCAGTTCTACAGAGAGAAATCTTGTCTTGAGAAGCAAAAATACAACAACAACAACAAAAACCCACTCTGACCGAAAGCCACTCAGAGGAGGGGAAGGGAGGGAGGGTGTGTTTCACTTTACCTGGGGTGGGGGTGGGGGAGGGGGAGTCAAGGCAGGAACCTGGGATCCGGAACTGAAAGCCTTAGGGTAAGTGCTGCTTACTGGCTTGCTCTCTGTCTTTTTGCCTAAGGGGCCTCCCACTCCGCCCTCCCACACCAATCACCAATAAAGACAATTCCTCGTGGACACAAGGACAGGCCGATCTGATTAGGTAATTCTTCAGCTGAACTGCTCACTTCCCAGGTGGTTCTAGGTTGTGACAGCTAACAATAAAAACTGACCAGAACATGGCATACATCCAGAGCAGTACATTCCTATGGGGAACTTTGAATACATGCAGTCACCCTGGAAGAAGGCCTTGAAGTGAGGAACACAAAAGCCCCTCCCCCACCTCCCCTCTCCCCTCAGAAAGTCTAGGTGTCTCTAAAATTCCCATTAATCTAACTCTGGGTGGCACTCGTTCTTATTCTGCGTCACAGACAAGCGGCAGTTCATAGAGAATTAGTCTACAGAGTGGATAATGTAGAGTAGGACTTGGTGGGACACCTCCTGAACGCATGGCAACAAGAACCAACATACAGAGCTGGGGCAGGGAGTGGCTCAGTGGCCTAACAAGTGTGAGAGCCCAGGTCTGTAGCCTAGCACTGCAAAACAAAAACAAACAACCCCAAGATATAATGAGTAAGATTACTGATCTGCAGAAATTACCCAAAAGATTGATTCTCAGAAGCAAATAGATGTGATTAGCGGTCAAGTCTAATATAAAAGTAGCCCAGTCTGTCTGCTGGGTAGTTTCGTTTATTTTCAAAGTGAAGTAAGGCAGTGCTCCTCAGTACCAGGATGGAAACATATGCACCGGAACAACCCATTTTCCATTAGCAGGGACACTTCAGGAGCACAGTTTGTGTGGCTTTGCAATTTAGAGGAACAGCACGGGAAGTGTATAGAGAGGAGAAGAGGAGGAAGCAGAGGAGGAGGAGGAGGAAGAGGGAGGAAGAGAAAAAGAAGGGGGAAGGGGAAGAGAAGGAAGAGGAGGAGGAAAAGAAGAGGCAGAGGCAGAAGCAGAGGCAGAGGCAGAGGCAGAAGCATGTTTGGAGAGCATCTTGAGTTCCAGGCTCTGGGCTCAATTGTCAGTCAAATAGGCTAAGCCCGAAAGATCTTCCTCTCTACATGAACTCAAAGGAATTAATGGATTCAGTTTTTAGCTCTAAAAGTCTTTGATATACAGTAATGGGTGATATGCAAGGGCAGGAACAAAAAGAAAGCATCCCTTTCCATGAATGGAAGTTCTCCTTTCTCACTGTATGTGTGAGTGGTACCCTATAGCTGTGGGAAGACACCATTCTGCTCCAAACGCTTTACTTTGGGTCTGAACAGAGTGACTTTGATGTAAGCAATGCTGGACAGTTGTTTTAAAAAAGTGATTTGGAGATGAAGTTCTTGACCTAAAATGGACAAGGTCTATTTTGAATCCTTTCATTTGAACTGGGCAACAGCATATTAAAAGCAAGTCCATGCTACAGATTCAAAGTAGAGATGTCTTTTGACATGGACTTCCTTACACTTCACGAAGCAGAGTTGGTGAGAATTCGGGGGGGGGGGGGGTAATGTTAACATTGTCCTTTCTGTGCAGAAGAGCAATTCTGGTCTAAGACAGAACAATAAGCATCCGGAACTGCCTCTAGCCTGCTCTCATGGCACATGGCACATTGGTGGCTACTGGCTTATAGACCATTAGGAGGTCAAGTTCATTGTAAGTAACTGCCATATTATCCTAACCTCTCCCACTGACCACAAAGCAAATGAACCAGAAGATAAAACTCTTTCTTGGATCATTACTATTTTCCATTTTGGCAAATTGATGTCTCTTCTTATGTAGTAAAGTAACATTAAATGTCATAATTTTAAGATCTGAAACAGAGCTATGAGAGCCAGAGAGATGATGGGCAAGTGGGTTGTAATCAGTAGGAACGTCCGCTCTAGGACTGCTTCTATTTGCCCACGCAGATTTGCCCAGTCTGTGGGAAACCAACAAACACCTAGACCCACGAGGGACTAATGTGGAAACTTGGATTTCTTTATGGTGGTAAATGTTGGCTATAATGAGCAGACTGCTTATGCCCCATATTTGAGGATTTCTCTTTTGTTTTCTGGGAAACTGAGTGGACTTCACTAGCTTGTTTACTCTTGCGTGATGGGGCTTTGGCCCCCTGAGAGAGAAACGGGTGCCACTCCCGCTGGGATGCTTAATAAAAAGATGTGCGAACTATTGAGGTGTGATAGAGCTGGGTGCCAGGGGGCTTGCCTGATAAGGATGCCTGGGTTCACACTCCCACACTGCAAAAGGAAAAAATAAAAACCAATAATTATTATTGCAAAACTTGAAGCAACAGGGGAGTGACTGGTAGGAAATAGAAGTAACTACCTAATTCGGGAAGAATGGCTAAAAGGTTGCTGAACTGGATACTAAGGAAGAATGGTTCATACTGCAGAGGGGGTGCGGTCACTCCTGGATGGCTGCCAGCTACTGAGATGCCCTCCCAGTAGAACTTGCTGGAATCCTCTTCCTTAGGCTGTTAGAGACTTGATCCACAGAGAGGTACAACTCTTTTGAATTCTGAGGTGTCCCAGAAAGCTGTAGTACCTGGGTATTTGTGATGCTGATACTGGTTGTTAATTTGATGGGACCTGGTCACCTAGGAGACAAGCCTCTGGGCATGCCTGGGATTGATATTCTACATCAGGTTTGTTGGGGTTGGAACGCCCGCCTATGCATGGCTGCTACAGTGTCCGGTGAGTAGACAAGAAAGTGAGCGGGACACCAGGATGGACTGCCCTCTCCTTTTTGACTGTGGATTCAGTGTGACCAAGTGCTTCAAACTGCCTCTGTGGTTTCTCCACCGTGATGCTGAACCCTTAAACTGTGAGACAAAAATAAACCCGCCCCTCCTCCACTTGCATTTACCACGGTTTATAACAAAGCAGCAGGACAAGTCACTACTGAAGTGCCACTGGCGAGTGTTCGCTGCTGGGGATACATCACACACCCAGAAAAATCCTGAAGAAGAGACCAGAGCAAAGAAGGAACATCCTTCCTTCTGTGCTGTCCTTCCGACGTGCAGAACATCTTGCCAGATGGCAGAGGAGAAACACCTGCTCATCCCGTTCTTATGTGATAGTGACCCGGAGCTGAGCGATGGTGAGAGGTGAGTCCGTCAGCACGCCATTAATCCTCAGAGAAGCAGGGAGTGTTTGAAAATAAAGCAGTCAAGGCCATAGGAAACCACACGAGCTCTTCACCACCCAGAAGAGAGCAGATACTGTACTGCCACCCCTGTAAGCAGTTGTGGATAAATAAGAACTCATTCTTGTCACTTTTCTACGTCCTGTTATGAATCTCGGTTACTGTGGTGTCCTTTTCTTAAGTTCCCATCACTTCCACATTCTATATCCTTCTTACTCTGGTTCTATATCCTTCTCACTCTGGCTCTGTATCCTTCTCACTCTTTTTCAGTCTTACTCTAGTGACCGCTCCCTGCTCAGCCATGGACTCTAATCTGTCCGTGTTAGTTACAGGTACTTGACACTCCTGAGCCAGGGTCTCAGATCTCCACATAACAAAACAGCTGTCCTGTAGCCTACTTCAAGCCTTCAGAAGGAACTCAAATTTCCTCCAACTTGATCTGAGAGAAGCAATTTCTATAAATTTTTAGACAAACCATGTTTGATACTGTAAGTTACTCAAAAACCTTTTTTCTCCTCCTTTCTTATTCCCTGGAATAAGTTTTGAGAAAGAGAGTTGCTAAGGCAAAAATACTCGGAAAAGACAGACATTTACTAGCTGTGTAACACTCGATAGCATGCCGTATTTTACACAAATGTGGAGGGTGGATATGAACAACAGCCATTATCTGGGTGGGGCTGGGTGAAAAATCAAAGAAGTCACTCGTGTCAAAGCGTTTGGATCAGAGCCTGATGCATAACCAGCCCTCATAAGTGGCGGATAGAGGCCGGTGTGAAGGCCGAGAAAAGGCTGCAGAAGGATGTCTAGTCAGAAGAATCGGTAAGCATGAAGAAGTATAACAGGCTTCCTAAATGAGAGAGGCACTGTAGCCGTCAGTGCTGGACTGGGTCTGTCTGCATCGATTCATTCACGGGGACTCTGTCTATGAAGTCCAGGGACACTTGGGAAAGGCAGCAGAGCTGTCTGCTCAGGGCCTGACGATACCAAGAAAACACTCTTCAGTGGACTGTGATGGATTGGGCTGCGCTGTCGCTAGATGGCGCTGTAGAGCAATAAGGCTTGGTTGCTTGTGAAACTGCTTTTGAGATATTCGTGTATGAACACTTCACACAGTTAATTATGGGAACTGAAAATAGTGTCAATGTCTTCTCCAGGATTTTTATCTTCAAGCAGTCACCGGGGCAAGTAGAAGTCCCTGTAAACAGCTGGACTTGTGGGAAGAGTGGCTTAGGAAGGTAACCCAACACAAGCCAAGGTCAGAGCCAGTGTCTGGTTGGCATCACCAAGTGGTAATAGCAAAGCTATTGCTCAAGGTCAAATTGCCAAAGATAAGGCTGGCAAGGCTGAAATAAAAGTGTGAGCTAAATAAACACTGTGTTAGAGCCTTCCGAGGGAGAACGTGGTTTACATCAGAAGGCCCAGCAATATACCAGTGCTTTCCTATGTGCCTTCCCAGGCAAGGCTAAGCTGAGGCAATAATGTATCTCTAATCCTGTGCTGGAACGGTGTTTCACTTTGCAAAGGGTGGGTTTTGAAGGGGGGGAGTTGTGAGCAATAACACAGAAGATCACATTTATAATTTGGTCAGGTATTTTTAAAAGGCCTCTATTTTTATTACCTTTAGCTTTGTATTTGTGTTGGGGGTGGGCTGTGCACTTGGGAGTAGCACCTGTAGATGTCAGAGCATCCGATCCCCCGATGTGCTTGGGGGAGATGGAATTCGGGGCTTCTGGCAGTGCACTACGGACTCGGCCCCTGAGCCATCTCCGCAGGTCACAGCCAAGCAGCCTTAAGGCCTTGAGAGAGGTAAGCGATGGGGGAGGAAAGGCAGGAGTTGGTTTATGATGTGTGTTGAGGAGGGCGATAGGGATGGACATTTGACGCACAGCTCGAGCAAGGCCAGATGACCCAGCCTATTTCCTTTCAATCTCTCCACCAGCACGTCTGTGACAATGTGTAAGCAGCCGCTGGAGACCATGGAGGAGGTGGTTCCGTCCGTCTGCTCTGTTTACTGTACTACACGGAGCTACAGTCCGACTGTTACCAAGCCACGGCCTCAACATAGAGCCGACGGCGCTTGACCTAGAGACAAATGGGTTTGGAAGGGGCTCAGCTGGAGATAGAGGACACCGGCTGCCGTCACTCAAGCATGAGACGTGATGAGAAAGGAAACATCCCGACATCCTTTTATAAAGAAGAAATGGAGATAAGAGACTTACAAGGTCAAGAAGGGAAGAACAAACATAAAGGAAATTATTCCTTGGTTTCTGTTTTTGTTCCTGGCATGCTGGAGCCTTAAATAGTCAGAGAGAACTGTGCCGTGTAGAGCATTGGGGCAAGCTGGGCCCAAAGTCTCTCTGGTTCCAGTGTTACAGCATGTGGGTTCTACAACGCTGACTTAGCAAAACTGCTGGTGTTTGTTAATAAATTCCACTTTGTCTTCAGATTACTAAGGCTGGAGTGAGTTACGCAATCCCCATTTCAATGTTCTTCAAATTAAGGTGATTCTTAGGTATTGCCTCTCTGGCCGAGGCTTAGGCAATAATTCAGTCAAAATATCAGTGACTGAGTATGTTGGGAAAGAGAGAAGGCCATTCTGTTGCAGACGGTCTGAGAAGCCCATCTTTGAAGAGGATCTTGCTGAGCCTGTTAGGTTCATTATGAGCAGAACGGGACCACTTAGCCCAGGAGCTGCCCATGTGCATTGTGGGAGGCAGAGGGACAGGATCAGATGCAGGTAGCAGGACAGAGGTGACCTCTGCGGCCCATCAAATGCGTGAAGTTACTCAGGACAGCACGCCGCAGTTTGAAGGCACTACCGTTATAGCATCCGCGGTAAGGCCTTTAGGAGGTCATTGGGGCTCTGCCATCGTGAAAGCATCAAGACCACTGGAATGGCTAATTTCAATTGTCAGCTCCACACAAGCCAGAGTCGCCTGGGAAGTGAGTCTCAGTGAGGGACTGTCTAGATCAGGTTGGCCTGAGCTTATCTGTGGGGGATTATTATGACTATACATAAACCGAAGTGGGAAGACCCAGTCTGAAGGTGTGTGGCCCCGTTCCTCAGCCTAGACTGTGTTGGAGAGAGCGGCCCGAACACTAAGCCTGCGCACGCGCACTTCTCTCGGCTCTTGTGACTGACGTGGACCTGCTGTCCGAAGTCCCTGCATCACGACGTCCCTGAAGTGATGGACTGACAACTAGAATCGGGGACTAAAATAACCCCTTTCCTCCCTGGCTGCTGTTTTATCACAGCTGTTTTTACTGGGGAAGATGTGGCAACGGGAGCAGTAGCTGCCGTCATGGAAAACAGAAGAGGATCGCGCGCGCGCACGCACACACACACACACACACACACACACGTGGCATATTCTTTATATCACGTTTCTACCTCCTACAGAGTCCACAGCCTCCTCAAACAGCACCGCCAGTCGGGGCCCACGTGTTCAAGCACATGACCCTATTGGGGCCATCCCGCTTTCCAAACACTGCCATGGTGTGTTCAGCCCCATTTTCTCAGGACCCTCTGCCATGACATGTATTTCACAGCACGAGGCTCTCACTGGAAGTGGACCTCTGTTTTGGGTCTCGCAGCCTCCACGAGTCAGACAGACTCCGGTTTATGACTTAATCCACCCGTGGTGGTCTGGAAAGCGGCAGGCAGTAAAGGCTTGAGACACATGAGGAACTTAATGTGACCAAATCCATTGAGGAAAGTCATGAGGAGAGTGGACTGTGTGTCAAAGTGGACCGTGTGTCAAAGCAATGTGTTTGAATTCAGGGGAAAGACGTAAGCCGGTCCTGTAAGAGAGCAGAAGACAGGGAATTCCAGCGTTTATAAAAGCAATCGTTTAAAGCTAGCAACCAGGCAACCATCTTAGGACCGTATTTACCCGACTCCGTGAAAAAGCAAACTCTAATGCAAAGGGGTGAATAAATACGCCCTCACCCCCGCTGACAAGAGAGCCCCTCATCCCCCCACCCGTGCCCCCTACCCTGTCCAAAACCTAAACCTTCTTGTTTACATGCAACCTCAATGGTAACCAGAACCTCCCTGTCCCTGGGGTTAGGGACACTGAACAGCTGGCAAATTACCCCCTGTTGCCTTATTTTGGGCCCCTAGAATGAAGAGAGCCTGTCTTCTGAGGTGTGGTGATAGTTATTAAAGCTCTTAAACTATCGCCCGTTCAGGTTGAAGAATGACTTTATGTCAGAGCTGTTATTAAACAATGATCTATTAGCATTTCTCTCGGCATGATTGTTTTGGTCAGCTTTCTGTCACCATAATAAAATATCTGAGACAGTCAACTTATGAAGAAGATTGATTTCTGGAGGTTCTGAATTGGTTTGGCTGCTGCTTTGGGCCTGTGGTGAGGCCGTGAGTCTTGGTGGGCCTACACAAAGAGCAAAGCCTCTCACATTAGAAATCATGAGGATGGGGCTGGAGTCTCACCATCACCTGGAAGTCTACACCCCCAGTGACTGTGGAACTACTGCTGGACCCCTCCCCCCTTGAAGGTCCCACCAGTTCCCAGAAGCACAAGTCTCGGTGCCAAGGTTTTAATACATAGATAGGCCTTTGAGAGACATCTGGGATCCAAACCCCAGGCGTAAATTCCATTGCTCAAGCCTTCTCCAGCGTCTGATTCGTGGCTTTGGTTTCTAGCCCTCGGCAAATGTACCACCTCTGTTACTTTCCGAAGCTTTGGCAGTTTAATACGGGAAAGGCCCAGAGGTCTTGATGCCAAACAGTTCAGCCCCCAGCAACAGGCACTGTGGCCAAGTCCCAAGTGTTAAAATATTTCAGACGAGACGAAGACTGGAGGCAAGGCAGGAAAAACTCAGGACGGGGGGAAAAGCCGTCTTACTGACAGCTAGTTATAATTAAACAGCACAGAATAGAAACGGAGCGTTTTCTGTTATATTCTGTGAGCGATGTTTGTACTTTGAAACTTTTAAAATATTTAAGGAAAGAAGAAATGAAACGCATAGCAACCAGTTGAGGTCATACATTTAGGACAAAAATGATAAAATATTAAAATGAAAGAAATAAATGTTCTGACTGAAATACTGAGAGTCTGTGGAGATGAATTATTAAAAGAGGAGCATGCGACCTGCAATCTGTTATATAACAGGGCAAGTGGCGGAGTTCAGGAGAAGAGCGGCTGCAGGTGAGGCTTAGCGGTGCCCCAACTTTATGATTCAGCCCTAGGGGAGTGGTGTGAACATTCCTTTACACTGTGTGAAGATATTTCACCGTGATTGGTTTAATAATAAGCTAAATGACCAATAGCTAGGCAGGATTTTGAGGGCAGAGAGAATGCTGGGAAGAAAAAGGGTGGAGATGCAGGGTGTGGCCAACCAGACTGGAGGAAGCAGGAAAGCAGCACGGACAGAGTAAAGGTAATAAAGCCGTGAGGCAGAAAGTAAAAGAAAAGAAATGGGTTAATTTAAGTTATAAGAGCTAGTTAGAAGTAAGCCTAAGCTATTGGCTGAGTTTTCATAATTAATAAGAAGTCTCCATGTGGTTATTTTGGAGCTGGCAGGTGGGACAGAAAAAGTCCACCTACAAAGGAGAAGTGTGACTGGCTCCTGGAAATAGTCTGGAGAGAGCCTGATCTTGGGGTAGTCAGGACTTTGCAGTAGTCAGGCTATCCCAGGCTATGCAGCAGTAACAAATAACTCTAAGCACCCGTGGCTCAAAACAACACAGACTTATTTTTTGCTCAAAGGGCATGTTTATCATGAACTGTTAATGTTACTGATGTAGAAATTAATCTTGGCTGTCAAATTGATTGGCTCTAAACTAGGTGTGGTGGCACATGCCTTTAATCCCAGCATGCAGGAGGCCAGGTGGATCTCTGTGAGTTAAAGGCCAGCCTGGTCTACATAGTAAGTTTCAGGACAGCCAGAGCTACCCTGTCTCAAAAAAATAAGTAAATAAATTTTTTTAAAAAATTTAAAAAAGAAAAGAAAAGAAAAAAAGAAACAAAAAAAAATTATTGACTCTAGAATAAACCGAGAACCACACCTCTGGGTGTGAGTGAGGGCATTTCCAGGAGCAATGAGCTGAGAGAAAGGCTCTCGTCCAGCATGTGCAGCACCTTCCTGTGGAGGCTCAGACACAGAGTCTGGGGGGAGGGCAGCGCTACTTGATGATGGCCTTCACTCCTTGCTGGCTAGTGCATCTGTCCTATTGCGGCAGCTGCTGCCTCCATCTTTTCCTGCCACTAGAACCTAGCATCTTTGACTTTTAGTGTAGAGTAGATGCATGGCTCTCCAGGAATACCCCAGGCCTTCACTGCCCAGAATGGATGGCCAAGCTACTGAGTTCTCAGCCTTTTCAGTGTACAGACAATCAGTCCATGGAAGTCATGGAAGGTATGATGCTATGGAAAACAACCTAGTAAATCTTTGTAATATATATTTAATACACCCATTCTGTTCCTCCAAAGAGCCCTGACTAATACAATAAGCCTCTTAAAGTTACAACAGTATGATACCGTAACCTTGCACTTTGCAGTCTTAATTTTGGGAAGAAGTGAGAGTCCAGAGTTGCTCAGCAGATCACACACAAAGATCCAGAAGTCACTGCTATCACTTCTGTTCTAACACCCTGTCCAGGGTCATTTTAGAAAGGGTAGGAGGTCTAAAAATACATTATTGCTCTTGCCCAGAAGTAAGAAAGAACAAGGAGATTCAGAGAGCACCCCTGGTGATTCCTCCTCGATGCCTGTTGGCAGGAACACCTGCTGGCTGGGATGTAACTTCAACAACTCTCTGTTTATGAGAAAACCAGCTGGTCACTTAACATAGCAGAAAAGTCATGGCTGAGACAGTCATAAACTCCGGAAACCCTTAGGGAAAGGACTCTAATTTAGTACTAACTGCTGTAAATGTAATGGAAATCCAACAGACTATGAGAACCAGCAAGGACCCAACCAGCTGTTAGTCTCAGGGTCCTGCATCTTTAGTGCTGCAGGAGCAACACGATTGAATGGAGATGACCAGGAAAGTGGGTGTGGGATCCTGGGCACAGACATCATTTACCCTCAGCACCATCTACCTGCTGTCACAAGGACTAGGAGATTAATCTTGATGAAATTTTAGCTTTTTAGAGAAGCCAGAGACTGCTTGTGCTGTTATTATTTTTTTTTCCGAAAATTGGGCATAAACTCTATTGGTTTTTAAACATTGGCTCAAGATTTCAAAAGACAATACAATATTTAAAACCAAAGAAGCATGGCTATAACCAATTTGTGGAAAATAACGTTGCTTTTAACTCCTGTAGGCTGTCAAAGCAGAGCTCCAAAGCTCAGTATGTAGACTAGCTATCCTGGGGTGCTCTGTCAAAGCGAAGGTGCACGCTCCCGGAAAACTCATCTCCAGGGACTCCAGGAACTCGATGTGATGAGCTCACTCCACACCAAAGCTCAGAGCACTCACCGGGCGAGCTTGCCAGGGCTCCACAGAGACCCAGTTTACTCAAGCTCACAAAGTGTCCATTGCCCGTGATTATCACAGGTGATATGCAGGGAAATCGTGGGTCTAAGGACATAGAAGTCGATCTCTTCTAGGACCTGAGCCTCTCGTGTACCTTCAGGCGGGCAGCCCAGAAGCGAACACCCTAGGACTTCTCTCCGAAGATAAAGTAATCGATTCATTCAAAAAAAATTGTTCCGGTAGTGTGCTAATGTAGGTGCTCTTTGTGCAGAGAGGGGCAGAGGATGAAGAGCAGGACAGATCCTGAGTGTGTAGGATGGGTGGTGGGTGTGCGAGAGACTCAATTCAGCCTTGCTTACCAAAGAGCTATATCTACTTGTTCCATGCTTTCGAACCTGGAGATACACATGAAAGTGCGACCTCTGCCTTCCTTTAGCCACTGGGATACAGTTCCTGACCCACTCTGGATGCTAAAGTCCAAGGATTGTGCCAACCCCCCATGCACAGTGTTCTTTCCTACACCAGGAGGACTTAATATATAAACCAGCCACATTAGGAAGTTAATCACAATGACAAAATAGAATATCATGATTACTATAACAAATGTCACTTTTAAATTATGACTTTATTATCTCTAGACTTTTCCATTTTGTAATTCTAATTGTAGTAGACTGAGTAACTGGAACTTCAGGAATAAAAGTTCTATGACATTACAGCATATGTACACACTAGAAAAACAGCCGTCTTCCATTTATTATTTGTGTGTGTACACATATGCACTCATGTGCCGTGGCATACATGTGGAGATCAGAAGACAGCAGGCAGGAGTCAACTCTCTTCCCATGACGTGTGTCTCAAGGATAGTACTCAGGTTTCAGACTTGAGCTGTCTCTCTGACCCTGCCTCAGCTTTTGAAGTACTGGGATTACAGAAGGAGACTATGTTTCACCTGTTATTATAAATAAAGTTTTAATAGACAGTCGTGTCTATTAGCTTACACACTTCTTCTCTGTTATAAAAGCAGAATTCAAAGGCTGTACACAGTACTCATTACATTTAAACTATTTATTGTGTGGATCTTTACAGAAACAACTGCCTAGCTCTTATCTAATCCTACTAACCAAACACGAGGGTAATTTATTAAGTGGCTTATTTCCTGCTAACACCATTCTCTGTGCATACATCCATTGGAATAAATGGAAACTTCTACATATGTCTTTCACTTTTACATTTGATAGGTATTCTCAATCTACATTGTCCAGGATGAGAATTGCAGAGTACTTGAAATGTATCTTGTGTGGCTAAAGAGCTAAATTTTTAATTTTATTGAATTATAATTAATTAAAATTTAAATAGGCACAAGGGGCTTGGTGGATATATCAAATGTCCTTGAAATATTCTTTATTTGCTTAATATTTCATGATCACTTCTTCAAATGATTACATATTCCTTGTAAAATCCCCTTTTTATGACTACATACTATTGCGATGCATGATGTCTTGTCTTTGACACATTTGCTTCCGATGTTTCTCCATTATAATCCAGTGTGCTGTGTGAAGACCCTCAGCATTCTGTGAGAGAGGAAGCTGAATGCAGGATGGAGCGTTTTCTACTCAGATCCACACACGACAAATGCAGGCTCGAGACACTTGATCAGTTTGGGTGATGATAGCTTCTGGTTTAGCGTCCTAGACAATGTCTTCATGGTGGCAGATTCTGATGTAGAGATGCTCTGTCTCAGGGGTGGCTAAGATTGAACGAGTTTGTATGTGGGGAGGTGAGACAGGTGTGCAGATAGGAATGGAGGAGCCAGTTCCTTTCCTCCTTGCACCCTCACCTGCAGACGGAAGCTCTAAGACCGGACAACGGGGAGTTAAGAGTCATGGTGTAGTGGGGAGATGGAGGCAAGTGAGGGTCAGGTGCTGACGGTGGTATGGACAGGAGAGATGTGGCAGATGCCAGTGTTTTCTGTGAAGTGAACCATGAGTCTGAATTTTACACTGCTCTCTCAAAGTATACTCTGAGGAACTGGATTTATCTCTTCAGGTCTCAGTTTTTTTATAAACATAATGCTTCATGTTGGATTATTTAAAAATGTTGTGAAATAATGTCAAAATTTAAGCAAGGCTAACTTGTATTTGTAGCAACATAAAGGACAAGGAAACAAGGTCACTGAAGGGTAGAACTGTCCTTACCCCATAACCAGAATCTACTCCTTACTGCTGTCAGGTCCACCAACTTTACACTAGACATCTTCATTGTCACAATAAGCAGGCTCCCAGCTGTAATGTATGGGTTCCTCAAAGAAGAAAGACACCGTTCATTGCAATGTGCACCACACATTCTCCATGTGACACAGCACACCTACTACAGTGTTGTTCTTGTCTTAGGTGGTAAAGGTTAGCATTAAAAATTACAAAAAAAAAAGCAAAACAAAACAAACAAAAAATTGAAAGAAAACAATAGAAGAAAGAATGAAAGGAAGGAAAAGAAAAGATACTACAGCACACACCATTAATCCCAGTGCTCAAGAGGCAGAGGCAAGTGGATCTTTATGTGCTTGAAGGCCAGTTTGGTCTACATAATGAGTTCAGGCTAGCCAGAGCTACATAATGAGACCTTGTCTCAAAAATTTTTTAAGTATGAGTAAATAAGGAAAGAAAAGAATAAACATTAATTGGAAAACTATTTAGTAAACAAGAAACATCAAACAATTTTAACCTGAATCATTATTTTCCAAATTAAAAAAAAAAGAGAGTATTAAGGTAAGGGGGTACAGGTCCTTCCATTCTACCCCCAATCCTAAGGACCACAAATGCCCCCCAAGTAATCCTAAATGACAGGGCACTAGCTTACAAATATCTGGTTAAAATACATTTCTATGAAGGGCATCTTTCTTCCTTGCTTACTTTTTAATTAAAAATCAAAGAATTACAAAGAAACATACCCAAAGGGAAAAAGGGAAAAATAAAGCCATCGTGAAAAGGTAGTCAAAGGTAGGCTTACTACATTTATACTGGCAAGAATCTCCTCCCAACACGATGCCACACATACATACAGCCAGTTCTGCAGCTACAGAGTACCCTCAACTCAACACCACTATTTAAAATATAATTTACAGAATACAGACCATTGCCCCACACTACTACCCCTCTTTAAAAAAAAAAACAAGAAAAACTCTGAATCTAATATCCTTTGTTTAGCTTTTCTCTTGACCATTAGCTATAACAACTTGTAACCAACATTCTAAACAAAGGAAAATAGCTATAGTCCATAGTCCATTTTTTGGGAATGTGGGCATAGTTTTCCAGGCTACTTCCTGCTGGTTGGGGGTACTGATAATCTTATGGGGACCTAAAGAAAATTTAGAATTATGATCAAGTACTGACTGGAGTATCCTGTGAGTCTTGATCATCTCAGGAAACAGTCTTGAATCTGTTCTGGATGTAGAACTCAGTCATCTACCAGAGATTTCTCAGGTGGGTTTCCTTGATCAATCCTAATTTTTCTTAACTCAGAATGAATCCACAGCCTCTCATTTCCTGTGGAAACAAAAGCAAAACCTCTTCTCCAAAGTAACATACCTTTTGAATTCAATTTTGAAGTCAAGGTAATTTCAAAATACCTATCTTAGATTAATTCAGCAGCATTTATAAACAAATATCTTTTAGCAGCTGTTGCTTTTTCCTCAGCATTCAAACAATTCAAAGAGAGCATAATAACATACAATATCCAGACTGTGTATTTTTCATCTTTACATGACTTTATTTTAACCTCTACTTCTTTTATTTTTACTTTTACTTTTTGGCTTTTTGAGACAGGTTCTCTGTGTATCTTGGCTGTCCTAGAACTCCCTCTGTAGACCAGGCTGTCCTTGAACTCACAGAGATCCACCTGCCTCTGCTTCCCAAGTGATGGTATTAAAGGTGTGTGCCACCACACCTTGAACTCACAGAGGTCTGTCACCTCTGTCTCTCAAGTGTTGGGATTAAATGTGTGTACCACCACATCCAACTACTCTTTTTTTCTTTTTTCTTTTAAGGACTTTATGCTTTTTTCTGAGCCTACATATGTTTTTAAACACACTGTAAACCATTTAGAGGTTTTCTTTGTCTTTGAATCCATCTTCACTGTATATCTCTTTTTTTCTGACCATGTGAGTCTTTAATTTGCTAAACAATATGGAGAGGATTAAAGCCATGGCTTTGATGACTGGATCCAGCCTATTTTTTAGCTTTCTGAGATTCCAGCCTTATGGTGGAAGTACTGACTGGAGCCATGTTTATTGACACAACTCTGTGGTGTTTCAAGATCCATACCACCACCAAGAAGCATGCTGTAGGCTATTCATAAACAACATTTAAGTGTTTTGTGGCAGAGCCTCTTAAAAGGGCAGCAAAGTTTTTGCAGCTAAAGCTGAGTCAGGAAGTTTATCTTAAATGAAAGCACTTGCCTCTAGCAAGAAGAGCCCACCTGAGAGAATGCTGCTATCAATAAACCATGCTTAACTCTATTCTTTTCTGACTAGAATAACTTCCCAAGCTCTCTCAGGTTTTAAGTAGATTTGATCAGTCCCATGTTGGGTGCCATTTGTCTCAGTGGGACCTGGCAGGAAGAGCCCTGATCCAACCACAGAGCAAGGAAGATGTGACTGCCTTGCTGAAAAAGGTACCAAGTCATGTGGCTAACATAGATAAGAATAATGTGCTAATATAAGTTATAAGAGTTAATAAGAAGCCAGAGCTAATGGGTCAATCAGTTTATAACTAATGTAGACTTCTGTGTGATTTCTTTGGGATTTAATGACTGCGGGAACCAGGCTGGACACAAAACCTAGGTCAACAAAAGTGTCAGAGTCTTTGAACCAGTCTAGACCAGTGCATAACTTTGCTGGTCTAGGCTATGTGTGTACCCCTAAGTCAGGATCATAAGAGGAGAAATGAAAGTCAGTTCTGGGTCTTGGGAAGTCAGTCATTGTACTACAAGCTATGGCTAATAGGGAGACAGCATGGTCACTGCACAGATAGTGCTGAGATTTGGTTTCAATGTACCTCTGCATATAGAATCCCCATGGCCCTGAAAGTCAGAAAAAATACTGCTATGAGGAAACTGAGGTTAAGAGAAGTATGTGTTTGTGTGTGTGGATGAGCATGTGTGCACACACATGCCTGTGTGTTGTTCCTCAATAGTGGTTCCCTTGTTTTATGAGTCAGTGTCTCACTGAGAGTTGTGGCATGTGGATGAGGTGGGGTGAGCCAGTGAATGCTCAGAACTCTCCTCTCTCCTTTCCAGCTCTGGTGTCACAAGCACATGCTCCCACACCCTGTTTTTGATGTGGGTGCTGGGCATTGAACAGAGGTCCTGGTGATTTCATGACAAGCAGTTAGCAACTGAGATATCCCTCTGGGCCTCAGGCCCGAGAGTTTAAATGATCTACTTGACATTGTCTGACAGTGTGATGATATTGAAGACATCAAAAGCTGAGCTTACTTCATAAGGAAGATCTCACAGATGCTCTGCTTCAAGGATCTGTAGCATGTGTCTGCTCTTGCTGATTCTAGAATTGGATCTCTGGCCTCTGGGCATCTCTTCTACATCAATTACCTTCTGTTACTGTAACAAATACTTGAGAGAAATAAAATTACAAAGAGGGAAGGGTTCTATGGCCTGTAGCTTGATGCCCTTCATCCTACAGCCGGCTGTCTCTGTTGCTTTGGGCCTGAGGTAGGATGTAGCATGTGGAAGAAGCATGTAATGAAATAAAACCATTTAAGTCATGAATGAAAGACAAGAAGAGGAAGACAACAGGGCCAAAAGAACCCCTGATGGGACACCCACAATGGTCAAAAACCACACCTACCTCTAGTCCCTTATGTCTGTACAGTTTCCCAGTAGCATGTGGACCAGGGACCAAATTTTGAACAAACAGTGCTGTTAATGGACATTCTTGGTCCAAGTTCCACTTTGTTACCTGACACAGGTCCTGGACATTTTCTATCTTAAACTGTCCATGCACTTTCTTGTGCTCTGTGTTTGCTGTTGTACTTTGATGTCTTAATCATGGGTTCACTTACATTCCCCACTTATTTTAGTACATACTGGAGGAAAGAGAAAAATCTTGGGCCACGGAAGTTGTAACTTGACCTGCCCTGATCAGGCCCAGTTCTGCTTCTACCTCTAGAAGGATCTCAGAAAATGAAAATAGCATCCTTAGCATTCTTGGATTAGTTACCTAAAGGGCCAACCATGTTACAAAGAACCCTTAGTGTCCTCTGCATCATTAAGAGCAGGGACTGCTAGGAAGTAACTCAAGCAGTCCGACCCCAGCATCTGCACTTTTGGCTGTGGTCTGCCCTGCTTTCCCATGATGCCATGTTTGAAGTTTGTGTAACACAAAGCGTTTAGAAATCCCTCTAAAATTACAGGATTCTGGGAGTTTGTTTCATGCTGGCGCTTAAACATGAACTACAGACACACCGAAAGAACAGCTGCGATTGATATTTTCATTGTGATTGGGGACTGAATGTCAAAGTAGTTGCTCTGTTTGGTATAATTTATTTATTGTGTTCTAACTTTTCCAGCAGTTCATTTCAAATAGATTTTTTTAAACACTTGGGAGAAAATGGTACCATAGTAGTTTTTAGATGTCTATGTGGGAATTAACTGGAAATATTACTAAAATCAATTAGCCACTACATAAATTTAGTTTTTACCCCCAAAGCAGAAAAAAGGAGTGACATAATGATTTCCCCCCTTTTATTTGTACCGTGCTTTCCTTCCTGAACATAAGCCAATCAATCACAAAGGAGGCCAAGAAGAAAACAGGTGTCTTAAGATAATTATGCTGAAACTTTTTATAAACAAAGAAGTTTCATGAAAACAAGATTGCATATAAAAATGCCAAGAGAGTGTTTTAGAGAAAATAGCCCTGTGGCATATTTTCAGTATGCACTAGCTTACCGTCGGCAGTTTATATTTCTAATTTATGTTAGGTTTCAAGCAGAGCTGAAGAAAACCCTGTCCATCTGGAAAGTTCCAGAAAGGATTTTGCACTAGGTGGAACATGTTATGTTGGACTACAAGGTCTGTTTTAACCTGGAGATTCTGTTGTTTCCAGTGTAGACTACTAAAGTATGCCAGAAGCATCCTGAAATTGAGTCAGTGTGGGCCTCACTGTGAATCAAAATGGCTCCCAGATGGTAAGCACTTTGGGGGAATCCTGGCCTGCCTGACTTTTGCTTTAACTGTATCCCTTTCTAACTGTAGCTTACTGATGTTGGCGAGTAGGAATTCCTGTCTCCACCCCAGTTTCCTCACTTATGACATGGTATAGTAACAGTTCTCTCTCCTAAAGTCACCATGAGAATGGAGGGAAGGTCTGTCAGCAAAGTCCTCAGAACAGCCTTTGGCATGAGGTGCTTTTCCGAGGAAAAGCAAGCTAGGCAGAAAAGGATTACCAAGTGAGCCTTTCTTGTTGCTTTCCACATGAGATAAACAGCAATTTATTCTGAGTTCAGTTACAGTCAAGTTACAGCTCATATGTGATCTGAAGTCAAAGAAAAGAAAGTAAAATGACAGATTTCACTCATGTAAGAATGGATGACCAAGGAAGTAAAGAATCATCTGTATGTCGGTGATCATGGGAAGGAAAGTGTAATAGGAAGGCAGAGGAAGCTTGTATTCATATTCACACACACATTTAGCAAATCAACATGGTGTCATTGGTTTGTGTACCATTTTTGCCTAAGTATTCACATGTAACACTGACTAATGTTACCATGGACCATTTACCCTTCCCTACCTGCACACATTCTATGTTGGGAGACCAAGTAGAGTGATAGAAGGTAGATTTGGGAACTCTGGGTTTATATTTTAAAATAGGATTCAAGGTATTAGATATTGTGGCATTTTTAGTCTGTTTTAGTAAAAACTCTGCTGAGAGTTTGTTCCCATTCCTCTACAGGTAGAGAGAAAACCCATTTCCAGGGAAATTAGCCTTTTGATTGGAAAGACATTGGAACAGTCTTTTTGATTAAGTAAAATAGTGAGGGCTGTGCTTGTTTTGAAGTAAACAGGTTAAGGCAGAGAAAAGCTAATCTGCTCTCCAGGGAGTTCATTTTTTCCTTCCTTGAGGTAGAATCTGTTTTCAAGAGGTTAAAGTCCTTAGAATAAAAAGAAAGAAAGTAGTTAGGTGTGGTGGTACACATCTTTAATCCTAGCACTTGGGAGGCAGAGGCAGGTGGATCTCTGTGAGTTCAAGGACAGTCTGGTCTACAGAGTCATTCCAGGACAAAGATATACAGAGAACCTGTCTCAAAAAGTAAAAGTAAAAATAAAAGAAATAGAGGTTAAAGTAAAGCCACGTAAAGATGGAAAATACACAGAGAATCTTGATACTGTGTGCTATTATGCTCTCTTTGAATTGTTTGAATGCTGAGGAAAAAGCAACAGCTGATAAAAGATATTTGTTTATGAATGCTGCTGAATCAATCCAAGATAGGTATTTTGAAATTGACTTGACTTCAAAATTGAAGTCAAAAGGTATGTTATTTTGGAGAAGAGGTTTTGCTTTTGTTTCCATAGGAAAAGAGAAGCTATAGATTTATTCTGAGTTAAGAAAAATCAGGTTTGATCAAGGAAGACCACCTGAGAAATCTCTTGTAGGAACAGATGGCCCAGATGTCTGAGATCTACATCCAGAACAGATTCAAGACTGCTTCCTGAGATGATCAAGACTCAGGATACCTCAGTCAGTACTTGATCATAATTCTAAATTTTCTTTAGGTCCCCATAAGATTATCAGTACCCCCAACCAGCAGGAAGTAGCCTGGAAAACTATGCCCACATTCCCAAAAAATGGACTATGGACTATAGCTATTTTCCTCTGTTTAGAATGTTGGTTACAAGTTGTTATGCCTAATGGTCAAGAGAAAAGCTAAACAAAGGATATTAGATTCAGAGTTCTTGTTTTTTTTTTAAAGAGGGGGAAGTGGTGTGGAACAATGGTTTGTATTCTATCGATTATATTTTAAACAAACACTGATTAGCCAGTATCCAGGCAGGAATTATAGGCAGGACAACAAGACAGGAAGTAGAAGCAGGTCAATGAGAAGAGGAGAATTCTGGGAAGAAAGATGTCCTAGTCTGCAGTAATTACCCAGCCACAGAAGAAGTAAGATGTGACTGCCTCACCAAAAAAGATACCAAGCCACATGGCTAACATAGACAAGAATAATGGGCTAATGTATGTTATAAGAGTTAACAAGAAGTCTGAGCTACAAGGCCAATCAGTTTATAATTAATGCAGACCTCTGTGTGAATCTTTGGGACTTAACGGCTGCAGAACCAGGCAGGAGAGAAACCCGACAACATTTTTGCATAGTTTTGAACCTAATCCCCACATGAAGCCTGCTAGCCTCATCTTGTGATCCTTTTATAGGGGAAGCAATGAGACTTGGGAAGAAAATGATTCTTCTAGAGTGAGCCAAGCATGGGAGTTTCTATCAACCATCACCCCATCTTCGGAAACTCTTGGGAGAGAAGTCTTGGTGTCTCTTGGTCAGGCTTCCAATGGAGGGAGAGCTAGTATCACAGACTTCACCATTTGGGTCACTCTGCAGCACATGACTCCTTTCATTTTTAGGGAGGCACATCCAGCTGTGTTAATCTCTGAGGCAGTAGCTGCTCTCCTCCACTAAAGAAGGTAGACAGATGAAGGCTTCTTCTTTCTTGTCCCATGGCCTAAAGTGGGGGTATGTAGGTTGGACTGACCAATCGGGTTCCCATCCAAGCTCAGTTAGAAACTCATGAGCTTTAGTTGAGAAACTAAAGACGAGGAGAGGTAGATAACCTTTTATGGGGAATGGGATGGGTGGGGTGGGAGATGATGAAAACCTCCAACTTCCTTAGGCAGGAGGATGAGCAGTTGGTGCCGTTTGTTAGCTCAGATTCTCCAAGGTCTACATGGGAGCTGTGTAATGAATGATCACTTCTCAAAGAATGTTGTGCAGAAAGGCAGGTTCACAACGGTACAGTGCTTCAGTCAGGCCATCAAAGCCATCAGCCATGTCGATCTTTCATGCCATGGGTAGGATGTGGTAAAAAGGATAATTTACACTTGTGATCTTTTCCCCAGGATTCTATGTCTCTGTTCTAGCCAGGAGAAAAGCAGCAAACACATTCTAGTGAAGGACCTGTACAGAGGACCTGTCACTCCCCACGGTCACAGGAGCTTTAGAAACAAGAATCCGGGGCGCGTTTGTAACAGCGTACAGTCTAAGGAAAGATGAAGGCTGCACGGCACTCTGGGTGGTGGACTGGGGCAGAAGCCAATCGGTCACCTCGATGCACTGTGGGCTGCGTTTACTAAAGTGTATCAATACT
Organism: Alexandromys fortis; assembly: GCF_014885135.2. Classification (NCBI taxonomy): domain Eukaryota; kingdom Metazoa; phylum Chordata; class Mammalia; order Rodentia; family Cricetidae; genus Alexandromys; species Alexandromys fortis. Next base: position 1,154,325 of record NW_026068006.1, on the reverse strand, counting down.
GATTCATTAGTTACAACAAATGGTCCAAACAAATACGTTAGTAGCAGGAAGATCATGGAAAAGTGCGTGCTCAATTCTTCCAGCAAACAAACAAAAACTACTCTAAGAATTAAAGACCAGGAGCTGGAGTGTGTTGCATGTGTGAAGCCCTGAGTTCCAGGAGAGGAAGAGAAATTAGAGACTGCTAACAGTGTGAGAACACAGGAAGGCAGTAGCTGGATTCCACCTCTGACCACACTTGCTGACCCCAACTCTAGCCCATTAAGTAGAGACAGCTAAGTTTGCTTCTGTCTGGTGGAAAAGTAGAGCGCTTTTGACATTTTGACTCAGAGGTTTATAAAACCTCAGGTTTTGTTCCACAATGCAATGTATAATGTCCCCAGACTGTAGGACACAACAGGTAAGCTAGACAGATGGGTGACATCATGCTGTGGCCGTGGGAAGTGCTTCTCAGAACGGGGACATTGTCACCAGAGGCATGCTTGTCCCTGTTCAGTCTTACATTTTGACTAAGAGGCCTCCAGTAAAGACCTGACAGGAGAAATGAGAACTCCTGGTGAATTTGGAGTGATGGATAAATTATGTGATGACCAAGAGGAAGGTTCTGCAGGAGAGAACCAGGGGATGGCATCATGTCCTCTTGTCTCTGCTGATCTGTGGAGGTTGTGCTCATGGTGGGGGCTTCAGGGTTGTGGTGGAAACAAGAGTAGGGAGGTGGATAATAAGAGCACACTTGATCCTTACTCCACAAACAATCCATCCCTGGCAATAGACAAAAGAGCACAGAAAATTCCAATCCAAAAGACCGCGTTGTTGGGCCTTGTCCTGGCAAGACCTAGATGACGTCTGATTTCTTCATGGCCCCCACTCCACGTCCAGCCCCCACTCTCTTTAAAATATTAACCCTAACGTGGTGATCATGGTTTTGTTCATGAAAACCTACTCACCAAAACTCTTGGCCGGATTGTTGTGTTTGGATTCATTTGCTAGCCTGCATTTCGGGTCACTTTGGACTGTCTCTGGTGTGAAGTTTTGTATGGTGTGCGTGACAAAGGCATATCCTAGGACTTCTCCATGTGCAGTCACAGGCAGTGCCTACCAATTCTGGATTCATTCCTTCCCGAATTCTGTGAAATCCTCTTAACCATTAATGTGAAAAGATGAAAAACTCCTTTTCCTGATTTAATGTTTTTGGCTTTCCTGGTCTTTTGCTAACAATGCTCTGGCTCCTCCCTCCAGTGTGCCCACGGACACTGCTGTCTATCTGTCGGGCTCTTGTTGCCGCTCTGTATCAACATCTGGAGAAAACCTGATGATGGCTTCTTCTCTCACTAACCATTCACATTAACTCTCAATCTCTTTGCAAATTTGAAGGAAAAGATCTGTGGAACTTAGACCTGAAAGCTCCTCACACGAGGTTCAAAAACAACTTGAGCTCTGTGTCCAGCACTGAGCTGGTAAATCCAGAGAGGGGTAGACTGGGAGGAGAGAAGAACCTGCTAGGGACCAGAAATCATTCCTTCAAAAGGCAAGTGTGGGGTTTACATTATTTTGTTTGTCAGATGGAAAGAGCCTGTAACACGATCAATTTTTGCCAATAACTAAGGAAATGTTCACCCTTGTTCTGTTTAGAGCCCAAGCATACAGTTTCATTTTGCTGTAAGAAACAGTATATTTGACTGGACAGGCACACAAAAAGCCTGTCACATAGTCATCACCCCTAGAGGCAGGCCATACACCAGTAAAGTGACGTGTAGAACAGGAGGCAGTTTCTGCAGCCAGCAGCAATCTTCCCCTCTTGTGGTCTGATTCTCATTATTAACAGCAAATCTGATAGCTCTGACCAGAACTGATGCTCTAACCAGGCCCGCACCAGAGCTTGGTCCAGAAACATGTTTGCAGCACACTTGGTGTTGGGCACCTCTTTCCTCCATTCCAAGCCATGCTCTTCTACGCTCTTCTGGGTTAAATGGCAAAGGAAGTCATTTCTTGGCTTTGCTGGGGCGTGCTTGGTGAGTTCTGTTTGCAGTGCCCACACTGGTATCCCGAGAAAGCAGCAGCCACTTGAGCAGGACAGAAAAGCAGCAGTCCTCAGCACGACAAAGTCCGTTGGCTAGCAGACATTTGTGTGTGTGGACAGCTAACTTCAAGGATTCTTTGTTTAGAAAAATGCCACCTTGTTCAGTCCAGGTGTTTGCTCACAAATCAGCCCCTTAAGGAGTTGGAATTCTGGTTTTTCTACTTGCACCATCTCTATGATCTTCTAAAGAGAGATGGCATAAATTAGTCCGTGCGATTCTCGTTTCTTTAAAGTCCTCGAGAGAAAAATTACCAGTGATAATCAGGGGTGGGGATGGAAACAAAGGGAGGGACTGGCCGGGGTTCACACATAATCAGTAGAGCGTGGGGTGTGCACTGTCACTGAGATGGGGCCTGGTTGAAAGTTGTATGTGTTGAGTACCCTGCTTGCGCTCCAAAAGATGTGATCGTCTTGGTTTCCTCCCTGCTGCTGTGATAAAATATTCAAACCAAGTTGGGTGGGGAAAGTGGCTACACTTTGAGAGCTCAAGGCCGGAACCTTAGGACCATTGTCCACTGTTGCTCCATTGGATAATGCTTATTTAGCTTTCTTATACAACCCAAGGCCACCAAGGGATGCCGTGTTCTACAGTGGGCTGGGCCCTCCTGCATCAATGAATAATCAAGACAATGCCCACAGACAAGACCACGGGCCAATCTAATCTGGACCATTCCTCAGTCTAGGTTTTCCTCTCAGATGACTCTAGGCTGTTCAGTTTTGATAACTAAGGCTAACTAGTACATTCACTGAAAGTGTTCCAGAAAACACAGGCTTCCTTTTGTGTACATACACCCCAAACCAGGTCAGGTCAGACAGACTCTTCCGTCCTTCATACCCTGATGTGTTGGGGATACACTTGAATAAAAACTGTCCAAATCCATTCTACTGTCCAGATATGGAATTTCGTGTCTTATGCGGGGGCGGGGCGGGGGGGGGCGGTCAAAAGGGTTCTCAGGTTGCTATGTGCATTGTTTGCATATGTATGTGTGTGTACACACAGGTAAAGGAACTAGGCTGATGAGTATCGGATATGTTATAATTTAAATAATTGATTGATCCATGTAGTTATTCTGATTTAGTTTCAGAAAGTATCTTTTCTATTCAACTATCCTACACATATTCCTATATATCTTTATAACAAAGTTCAAATTTAACACTAGAAAATTACATTTTATTACTTAATCCCTAACAGCCACTCCATCTGATATTAAGATAATGAGCTCTGCTTCTTTTTTGTATGCATACATTTTCAAGTCATACCATTTTTAATTGTTTAGCTTTCATTAAAAACTAATTTTTAAAGCATTCTTTATGTAAACAACACAAAATTGGATTTTCTTTTAATACAACTTGATAGACCCCTTCATTAGCATAATTTAAAAATACTGTTCTTTAATTCCATGATTTTAAAAATGTTTTTCCACTCTTGAGACTATTTGTGTGTGTCAAAGGGGTGTTCTTAGAATAATCTGGAAGATTTATATTTTTGTAATGGTGATTATTGTTAGTAATTAAAACAGTAACACAAATTTTAGGGATGGTGGTGGCACACATCTTTAATCACAGCACTCAGGAGACAGAGGCAGGAGGATCTCTGTGAGTTCGAGGCCAGCCTGGTCTATAACAGCTAGGTCCAGGACAGACTCCAAAGTTACAGAGAAACCCTGTCTCAAAAAAAAAGTAACACAAATTCTAATTGTTTTTAATAATAAAAACTTGGAGTCAACTATCAGGGGTAAGAGTTGAAGGTTCAGAGAAGCAGAACAGCCAACCACTAGAGTTCTTACCTCTACCAATGCTCAGACCAAAGGGGCCATCCTGTCCTTACAAATCTTCAGACGAACTGCTATCTCTACGGAACCTCAGAATGCAGGTTCAGACTAAATCCTCAGATCACATCCTCAGACTGCCCTGTCTCTATGAATCCTCAGACTGCATCTGATCTCCTGTCTCGTCCTGCCTTGTATTCCTCTCTCTGCCTAACCATTTCACTCCTGTCTCCACCTTCCCAGAGCTGGGATTAAAGTCTTGTGAACCCAAGTGCTGGGATCACCTTTGTGTGAGCTCTGGTTTTCTTTTAGACTGGATCAATTTTGTGTAGCCCAGGGTGGCCATGAACTAACAGAGATTTGCCTGACTCTGTCTCCTGAGTCCTGGGTTTAAAGGTGTGTGTCATCATGGCCTGGCTTTTAGTGGCTTAGTTATGTACTCTGATTTTCAGGCAAGCTTTATTTGTTAAAACACAAACAAAATATCATTACATTATTCTGAGGATGTAGTCTAAGGATTCTGTCTTGGTTTGTCATTTTGATAATTCTTGGTTTATCTCTTAAAAGGTTGTTTTGTATGAGTGCCAAGATACAAGCCTTAGAAAAACTTAATACAACAGGACATAGGATAATCAAACCCAGACAGAGAAATTTAATGGAGAGCTAACTTCAGCATTGCATTATAAGATTAGAGATCACAGATTACTCTAGCCAGGACTTGAGACAAGCCCTGCACTTTCCCATTATACAGAGACTGGACAATAAATGATACAGCTACCTCTCCCAGGACTTGACAGTTAACCCAATTTTTTCTTTTCAGGATCCCCTAAAGATGATGTTGCTCCCAAACAGTGGGGAGTAAATTTAAGAATAAGATGCCTAAATTTCCAAGAGGTAGAGTCGGTGGGTTTTGGTCATTCAATTAGAGGCATATATTTGTCATTGTTAGGGGGATTATTACAAGTTGTTATTGGTAATGGTCCAGAAAAAAAAAGCTAAACAAAGGAGATTAGATTCAGGGTTCTTGTTTTGCAAAGAACAAAGGGGATATATACACATATATCATTTCATATATGTGTGTATGTATTTAAAAAGTAGATTATTGAATCTACTCTGAAAAGAAAAATGGTAGGATGTAGATATGAGATAGAAAGGTAGATTATTAATTCTACTTTTAAAAAGCAACTGCTAGTTTTAAACATTTTACATTGGAGTGAACTTTTGTATACTGTATACAAATTTGTTATACTGATACAAATTTGAGATTAATTTTGTTAAAATATATTATACATACATTTCTAATCTTGTTCAAGGCATTGTAACTATATAGCTCATTTAACAATATAATGCAAATTTTTAGTTCTGGAAAGTTATTATTACTAACTAATTAGGATATAAGGAAATGCAGGTTAGTAATTAGTCAACCATTACAATTAAACTTGCCATCACTTTAAGTATGTTTTCAAAGTCAAACATATATTTTAGATAGGACAGCTTCAAACACTTCAGAGATATACGGAATATGACATTTAAGATGTTTTAATAACATAGGTTCTTTTTCATGACAGTGAGACATGCTTGTTCTTGGCAGCACCAATTTACTTCAGAGAAGGATATGGGCATCAAAGAAACTCCACATGGAGTTTACTTTCTTGTGGCAAAAGTAAGCCACTGATCAAGAAAGTGCTCTTGCCTCAACTGCTGACAGTATGCTGTCCTAATTGGACAAGTAGGACACAAAAGAAAGTGATTGCCAAACATTGTCAAGACAAGACAGGACAGTCCTTCAAAAATCCTGCTTCCCAGAAAAGTCTGTCAAATATTCTAAGCCTGTAGGCCAAGAGATGGATGCTCCAATGTTGCAGAGGAACCTTGGGTGAGTGTCCAGGCAGCCAGCTGCTTCTTTCATTTCTCACAATTTTTGGAAGTCACTTGCTCACACTTCCTGCTTACTCAGTTGATATCATTTCCTCCTCAGGTCTCAGAGGGAGTTGAAGACTAGATAGTGATAGTTTTCCTTGTTTACTAGACTTGGAAAAATTCACTAAAGAAATGTAAAGTATATAAGGTTGAGAGACATAAAAAGATAGTTTTGAGTTGGTAATGCAAGTTAGAATAGAAAGTGAATTAGGTACAATACTTTGGACTCACCAAGAGAGGCTAGATAATGAAGTATTTTATCTGAATTTGTCAAATGCAAAGGGACCAGACTTTGTTGATGTATTTATTGCCTGTATATATTGTATATAGTTATTGAATACATTGTATATAATTTTTATATTAGCTATAGCCCTCTTTTTTATTTTAGACAAAAAAATGGGAAATGTGGTGATATTTTATTTGTGATTTAACAAATAAAGTTTGCCTGAAGATCAGAGTGCAGAGCTAAGTCACTAAAGGCCAGGCCGTGATGACATACACCTTTAAACCCAGGACTCAGGAGGCAGAGTCAGGCAAATCTCTGTTAGTTCATGGCCACCCTGGGCTACACAAAATTGATCCAGTCTAAAAGAAAACCAGAGCTCACACAAAGGTGATCCCAGCACTTGGGTTCACAAGACTTTAATCCCAGCTCTGGGAAGGTGGAGACAGGAGTGAAATGGTTAGGCAGAGAGAGAGGAATACAAGGCAGGACGAGACAGGAGATCAGATGCAGTCTGAGGATTCATAGAGACAAGGCAGTCTGAGGACGTGGTCTGAGGATTTAGTCTGAACCTGCATTCTGAGGTTCTGTAGAGATAGCAGTTTGTCTGAGGACTTGTAAGGACAGGATGGCCCCTTTGGTCTGAGCATTGGTAGAGGTAAGAACTCTAGTGGTTGGCTGCTCTGCTTCTCTGAACCTTCAGCTTTTACCCCTGATAGCTGACTCTGAGTTTTTATTATTAAGGACAATTAGAATTGGTGTATTTCTTTAGGTGGAAAGAAAATCCAGTAGAAACACAGCACAAAGTCTGAATATATTGTTAAGAATTTATTAAAGTTTCTTCATAGCTCCACAATATATTTTAAAAAGTATCCAGTGGGGATTTGTAAGGAATATGTACCTATGTAAATTGGTTACCTCACTAATTATGTGTGACCTTAACTGCTTATAAAGTCTTCTATCTGCCTCTGTCCTGTACCACATCTCTCTTAAGACATCCAGTGGCGACAGTTCCTTGCCCACTCTTTCAGGAAGCTTATTTATATCTTTAATATACATGTATGTGAATGCACATACACATGAAGTTTTTAAATGCATAAAAATTCAATTGGTTTATGACCATTGTATAACATATACTGTGTTTCATTTGGTTTAGTGACACAGCCAAAACCACACAGGCAGACACACCTCATTTTGTAGCTCTTTTTTCCCCAGAATTATTATTAAAACTGTCCCTCCCCAGGTCATTAGTCTTTATATTTGATCTTGGCATCAATTTTCCTGATTAACAATCAGGGAATGTGGCTGCATGTAATATTTGGACTTTATTGAGATTTTCTTCATGGCCTAATGTGTAATAAAATTTTTACATGCTCTGTGGGGTTTTGGAAAGAATGTCTAGTTTTTGGCTTTTGACTAGCTTGTTAATTGTTTATGCTTCAAGTTCTTTATGAAGTTGTAGGTTTGTAACTAGTCAACGGGCCACGTTTTGGGAGGTGTGAGTCTCCCATTGAGCTGGTTTGACAATCTTCATCCTTTAGTTATTTGCCGCCTTGACGTAAACTAGTGTCCTTTGGGAAGAAGGAACCTCAATTAAGAACATGCTCCCAGCAGACTGGCCTCAGCAAACCTGTGAGACATTTTCTTAGGTAGTAATTGATAGAAGAGGGCATTTCCCACTGTGGGTGCTGCCACCTCTGGGCAGGCAGTCCTAAGTTGTAGAAGAAAGCATTCTGAGCAAGCCGTTGCCTCTGCTTCAGTCCCTGCTGACTTTCTTTGATAATGAACTATAAGCTATTAGCTGAAATAAACATCCCTTCCCCAAGTTCCTTTTGGCCGTGGCACTTTATTACAGCAATTAGAAACCTAACTAAGATATTTACATTACAACTTCCTGATTTTTATGTGTGTTTTCATCTCTGTGATTGGGTTAAAATGCTTTGGGGTTAACATAGCTTCTTTGTGTGTCATACGGAGTTGTATGCAGTTGGTATTTTCTTTGGGCTCCTAACCAGTTCCCAAATGAAGACATGAAGATTTATTATTAATTATTATTATGAAAGTTTGGCCTTTAGTTTATGCTTGTTCCTCTAGCTCTTATAACTTAATCTAATCTGTTTCTGTTTATCTATGTTTTGCCTTGGACCTTTTTACCTTTCTTTCTGTATGTCCTGCTTTCCTGTTTTCTCTGTGTCTGTCTGTCTGAATGGTCCCTGGTGTCTCCTTGGCATCTCCCTCTGTCTCTTTTTCTTTTTTCCCCTAGCCTAAATTCCTCCTCCTCCTTATCCTCCCTGCCCCGAAGTCCCATCTATATCTCCTTCCTCGCTTTTGTCCATCAGCTTTTTATTAGACCAATCAGACACTTTAGGCAGGCAAGGTGAAACAACAACACATATTTACATAACTAAACAAATGCAACACATCTTTACATAGTTAAAACAAACAAATTTTTGCATAGTAAAACAAATATTCTGCAATACCATTATAAGTCAACATAAAATATTTCATTCACTATCTAATAAAAATTGTCCTAACCTCTATAGCAGTTTTTACAAGCAAATGCCTTATTTAGCTGTTATAGCATGGTTTACTTTTTTATTCAACCAATGACAGCTTTGTATCCTATAAGTAGGTTTCGTGGAAATAGCATGTAACTAGATATATGTGCTATAAAAAAAAAAGTCTGTTGTATACAGAAGAGAAATTTCTGGAGTCCCCGAAACCCAGATCTAAGATTTGTTTCCATCACCAACTGCCCATGTAATGCATGCAAATTATGGCTTCTCCAAGACTCAGTGTCCTTACTTGTAAAATGGGCCAGCATATTCAAATTAGTTACAACTATGGACTGCAATAACAAATGAAGTTCCCAACCAAGGAAAACGCCAGTGGTTTTGCAAAGGAAGTAATAAACGTCCAAGTGGGAGATGGGAGGCATCTCTTTGTAGCCCAGTTTCCTCTACAGCTTGTCTCATATCTTCAGAAAGGGCCTGACTGCTACTCCTTCTCTCAAAGTCTGAAACTCCAGAAAAAGACTCTTGACCGGCACGCAATTCACGTGACCCATACCGTTTAAACATGAGAAGAAGCATTCAAGAGCAGGAGAGGAGACTAACTTTCCACCTCGGGGTGAGACAAGGGCCACAGCTAGATACCTGGAGCAGTGGCATGTCGCGGGTACCAACGCCACCTTTCACAGCTGGTGCCTTTTGTGCCTCGTAACCAGTGTTATCATGAACTAAAGACTCCAGCCCTCTAAAGAGAACTGCAGATTTCTACCATAGGCAAGACATGGGGAATAGTTCACGCTGCTTGCTTTCCCGGTGAGTGGAAATGTCCACCCAAAATGAGATGATTCTTCCAAGAAACAAGCACTCAGCTTCAATGATGTAAAAACTGGACTCAAGTTAGTTCTAAGTGACCAGAAGGGCAACAACCTTTTGTCCCCTTGGTCATCTTCTAAGACTAAGCTATTTCAGAAAGAGTCCTCTCTAAAGTCCCTCCATCTTGAGCCCATTGTCCCATATGTGGGGCTGATCCCAAGAGCTCACTGAGAAGAGGCCCTGCATCTTGGTAAAGTCCTGCCAGACCTCCAGAAGTTGAGTGGCGTGTGTCTCTGTAGCATGCCATCAGGACACATCCTCTTTGTGAGTAAGGTTGTCACTGTGTTATGGAGTTCTTCAGCACAGGTTTGGGCCTAAGCACAGTTGGTTAGAGAGGGGTTCAGCCAGCAGGGTGGACAGGAAAGCAAGGGCAGCTGAGGGCAGGAGGCCCGAAGACCAAAGCCAGATCTCACCCTGAAGGCAGGACAGAGGCCCAAGGTCCAGTAGATGTCCAGACTTGAAGTCCAGACTTCCGCTAGAAGCTGGCAGTTCTGAGGTCAAGCCAATCGGGGCTCTCCATATAGGGTGTGTGAATGGTGATCATGGGATTCTGATGAGGCTAGCTGAGTGAGAAACAGGAATCAGAAGAGCAGAGCAGTGTGTGGTGCTCTACTAGAGGAGGGCGTGGACATCGGTGGAAAAGCCCGGTCATATCCGGTGGCCAAGCTTTCTTTCTTTTCCAATGTCCTCCCAGAAGCAGGCCCTGTAAATTCTCTTTAGAAAAGCCTTTGAGTCCGTTTCTTCTTGATTATTCTCACTCTGTCACCTGCCTCGCCTAGCCGACCCCAAGCTCTACCTGAACAACAGGGACACCAGTCCAGCCATTCCGCTGAGGCCAGTGGCGCCCTGCCCTTTGTCTGCACTTCATGCAAAATGGAGTGGTCCTTTGAAAGCACAAATATGATCATGTCTAAGTCTTTGTCTCTAAAAATCACATTCCTAGAGCTCCTGAGGGCTGCGAGACCCGCTCGCTCTGGTGGCAGTCTTCATATCAGCCTCATCTGGTCTGCGCTCCCTCCATCACTGCAGCTCGCTACCTTCCCTTGGTCCCTGGACCAACAAACATGCACGCCCAGTTCCACTGGTCCAACTTTCCCTTGTTCTCTTGGAAACACGGCTCCGCCTCTTCCCCCCCACCCCCACCCCACACTTACCCTTGCAGCCCACGCCCTTCTTGCGAGCCTTTCTCCATTACCGTTTTATTTTTATGCTGGCTCAGACCCTGAGAATTGAACATGTCCGGCAAGGGCTCTCCCCAAGACCTGACATGGATAGCCTTTCCACAGCAGCGCCCCAGCTCCAGGTCTGTTCCCCGTCCAGGAGGTTCTGCTTGTTCCCACGGTGGAATTTTCTCCCACGCTACCCCCTGGGTGCTGGCCTATTGTCTGTGATTGTCATTAAAGCGAGAGCTCCAAGAAGACAGAATAGCGCTTCTTCCCTGCTTTCCCCTGTGACCACAGGGTTAATGAATCCATTAATTAAACACGATTAGAGAAAAAAAATACAGATAAACTAGGCAGCATGCAGAGCTCACTAAGGAGCATTGTGGGTTCCGCTGTGCCTTCCAAAGGAGGCTTTAAAGTCCAAACTCTGTCCCTACAGGTTTTAGAAAGATCAGGGCCCTGCCGATGTCTAGGTGTAAACTTCCCATCTGCAGACCAGGAATCACAAATTTCTGCCTCTCTGACCCACCTAGTTGTGATATTCTGCAGCACTAGCCTTAGGAAACCAACACAGCAACACTTGGCAGAGCCCAGGTACCCAAACCCTACAAGTTTTGTGTAACGAAGCTAGTGGCAGACACCACTAGCCAATGGCCTGGCCTGTGATCACACTGAGTCAAGACAGGTTCAGGAAATGCACGAATGAAGTTGCCAATGATAGGCTCAACTGAATCCAACAAGATGTGTCTGAAAACCCAGAGCCAACCACTCGGAACTCTGAGGACTGGGGAGGGGGAAGTTACTGCTTATTCCATGGGGAATAGGGTGTCGTTGGATGGCTTAAAACGTCAGAATTGCGCAGAGAAACCACCCGAAGCTGAATGACTCCTCCATTGCCCACCACCTCTGCTTCAGAAGGAGACAGGATAAAGGGAAGCTCAGAGTAGAAACTGGTTCAAGCAATTTAGGATGCCAGAAGTAATTGTGGAGTCAGAAGTTTAAAGGCTGTTAGGTAGGCACAGATTGTATGAGGGAAAGTGAGGTGGGAAATGAGCTACTTCTATTCTCTAATTAGCCAAGAAGAGAAAACATGTGTCGCCGGCAGATGTGGGATGTCCTGTATATATGGTGAATTTATTGGTTAGTTAATAAAGCTGTTTTGGCCTATGGCAGGGCAGAAGAGAACTAAACAGGAATTCCCAGCAGAGATAGAGGAGGAAAGAAGGCAGAGCCAGACGAGATGCAATGTAGCTGCCGAAGACCCTCACCAGTAAGCCACAGCCTCGTACCAATACACAGATTAACACAAAGGAGATGGCAGACCTTCAGTTAAGCCAGCTGTGATCAAAAGAGGAGAAGTTATTCCACTCCTCATCAAGATAACATTGTTCTGGTTGATTTTGTGGCAGCAGAGCCTAGTAGTATTACTTAGAGTCTGGAACCCAAATCCTCAGCTTTCAAACAAGTATTCAAAAATGGAAAAACCCCATCATTTTCCATTCAGATCTGACTATCCAAGGGCAACATTAAAGAGACAACTATACCATAGAAAGACTGCAATAAGAAATGATGTTCAGATTGCTTCCTGACCTCCTGAAGATGGCATGGAATTTAGGGGCTTGACATTGTTGTTAATGTTGTTAGTTCCTTCCTATTGTTTCCCTGTTTGTTTAAGTTTGGAAAATCATATGTTAAATACTTTTCATGTTATTCATTTCTTGTCATTAAACATAAAAAAGATGTAAGAATTAGTTAATAAGAAGCCTGAGCTATTGGCCAAACAATGTTGTAGTTAATACAGTTTCTGTGTGGTTATTCAGGTCTGGGCAGCTTGGAAACAAATGAGCAGTCTCTGTCTGCAACTCACCAACTGGAAACTTTTCAAAGTCCTTGTGATGGGGTGATTTGTGTGAAAGCAGACAGAGTGTTCATTGGTTCAGAAAAGGGATTGGAATGGTTAAAAATTACATCATTTGAATTGAGGGTAGGAAACATTCACTTGAATGAGTCATTCTGATGAGGGCTTCTGGAAATTATGGACGCATGTTTCTGTGCAAAAGGCTTAGAATGCATCCAAACTTAGAAGATGCTGGAGAGCACCACTGAGCCCAAAAGGTTTTCCTTACCTACCGATGAATACTGCCCAGTGAGCATTCCCCTGTTGTATCAATCCGTTCTTCAAGTAGAATACACAGGCCTGTGTGCCAAATGGTGCCCACATGGACAACTGCTTCCACAAAAAGCCTGAGAAAGCTTGGGAAAGAATGGAGTGAAGCATGTTTTCTTGGTAGCAGAAGTTTCTTGGGTCTGCTCCGCTTGCTAGAGGCAAGCAAGTTCTCTCATCTAAGAGAGGCTTCCTGACTCAGCTTCAGCTGCAAAACCCTGCAGTTCATTAAGATGTTCTGCCACGAAACATTTAAATGGTGTTGACGAAAAGCTGAACGCATGCTTTTCGGTTTTCAGCCGTAGCAGGAAAAAAGCTGTGCTGTTTAAAAATGCCGGCTTTCTGGGCCGTCCTGCCAGGGCAAACTCTGACTGAGGCAGGAGGGCCAACTACTGAGAGAGGACTTGACTGTTGTCTGCTGTAGCTTGCTGGCTGGCAGGGACCTTGAAACGCCATAGAATTGTGGCTATAAACGTGGCTACAGCCTGTATCTCCATCTCCGCCATGAGGCTGGAAAGCTAAGGAATGGACTGGATCTACCTGGCAAAGCCACGGCTTTAATCCTACTCATACTGCTCAGTAATTTAAAGACTCATGTGTTCAGAAAAAGAGAGATATATAGTAGAGAGAGATTCAAAGACAAAGAAAATTTTAAATGATTTACAGTGTGTTGAAAATAATATGCAGACTAAAAGTTAAAATTCTTAAAGTAGAAAAAAAGTAAGAAAAAGAGAAGTTGTGTGTGGTAGTACATGCCTTTAATCCCAACACTTGGGAGGCAGAGGGAGATTGACCTGTGTGACTTCAAGGTGTGGTAGCACAGGCCTTTAATCCCAGTGCCTAGAAGGCAGAGACAAACAGATCTCTGTGAGTTCGAGGTGTAGTAGCAAACACCTTTAGTCCCAATGCCTGGGAGGCAGAGACAGGCGGATCTCTGAGAGTTCAAGGAGAGCCTGGTCTACAGAGTTATTCCAGGTCAAAGTGCTATAGGGAATATAAAATAAAAGTAAAAATAAACGAAATAGAGGTTAAAATAAAGCGTACAAAGATGGAAAATACACAGAGAATCTTGGTACTGTATACTATTATGCTCTCTTTGAATTGTTTGAATGCTGAGGAAGGAGCAACAGCTGCCAAAAGATATTTGTTTATAAATGCTGCTGAACTAATCCAACATAGAAATTTTCAAAATGCCTTGGCTTTGAAATTTGGATCTAAGGACATGATCCTTTGGAAAGGAGTTTCTTTTTTTGTTTTCACAGAGGATGGGACCCTGTTCATTTCTTCTATTCTGATATGGTATGATGGACCACGTCCTATTGAAGGGTTGCTGTAAACATCTTAAGAAAATTGCTTCGCTCACCTGCCAACTGAGATGAAACTAGCACACAGGTTATACCATGAAAGACCTAATTAACGACGCCCCCATTCAGCAGGAAGCAGTTTGGAGAGAAAAAACTGTGCCCATGTTCCCAAATATGATTTATAAATGTTCTTTTACATTTAAAGGGGGATATGATATAGATATGAATAATTTGCATTAGTATAGATTTTGCTTTATTAATAGAGATTTAAGGTCAGTTTTGTTATATGTATATGTATTTCTGATCTTTATTAAGGTATTGTGATTGTGTAGTTCATTTAAAAATGTAATGTATATAGGTTGTTAATGGATAATCATTAATAATAGTCAAGTTTGTAGTCATGTTAGTTAGATTTTCTAGATATATAGATATATATTTCAGTTAGATCGGCATTCTTCATCTCTTTCAAAGACTACGAAATATGCTATTAAATGTTTTAATAACTTAGGACTTTTCATGACAATGAGACACTCTGCTCCTGGCATCACCAATCTACTTCAAGAGGAAGATGGGCATTGGAGAGGAACCTTATGGAGTTTGATAGCCATTTGGGCAAGAAACTGCTCTTGCCTGGACTATTGCATAAACTGGACACAGAGAACCCGCAGAGAGAGGACTGCTGAACTTGCCTAAAGGTGAGATGATCTTTCGGGGTTCCTGATTCATGAAAGAGTCTGCAAGACATTCTTCAGGACAAGCAGATAGTGACTGCCTTTGTAATTTCCTGCTTTGTGAAAATGTCTGCTGGAAACTATGGGCCTGTAGGCCGAAGATGGATGCCCCAATGGTACAGAGGAACTTTGGGTGACTGTCCAGGCAGCGAGATGTCTCTGTCATTTCTAGAGTTTGAAAGTTGCTTATTTCTTGTTTGCTTAGGTAATATTGTATCTTTCTGGACTCTTTGAAGGAGTTGAAGAATAGTTAGTTGTAGTTATAGTTTTCCTTAGTTATGATATAGATTATTGTAATTTTTACTTGATAACTGTTTTGTTATATGTAATTTTGCTCCATTAAAGTTAAAGCCTTCTGTTTTTGTTTAAACAGAAAAAGGGGAAGTGATGTGGGAGTGTCATATATCAATCTGTTGATTTCATTGGTTAAGCAATAAAGGAACTCCTTGGCCCTGATAGGTTAAAACATAGGTGGGAGGAGTAAACAGAATAGGATGCTGGGAGGAAGAGGAGGTGAGGTCAGACCCGACAGCTCTGCTCTCTGGAGCAGAGAAGCCATGCTCAGCTCTCCCGGGTAGACTCGACAGCTCTGCTCTCCCAGGCAGCTCTGACCCAGGAGGACGTAGGCTAGAAGCTTCCCGGTAAGCACACCTTGGGGTGCTACAAAGAATTATTAGAAATGGGCTAGTTCAGGTGCGAGAGTTAGCCGAGAAGAGGCTAGATAGAAATGGGCCAAGCAGTGTTTAAATGAATACAGTTTGTGTGTTGTTATTTTGGGCATAAGCTAGCAGGCGGCCGGGGTGCTGGGGACGCAGCCCCGCCGCTCTTATTTCAACACCTGTGTGCTGGCTTTCCCTCTTAAACTCAGTGCTGTTCCACTGGCTTAGAGGTAATAATGATGACCTCATGGTAAAAAGTCAGTCACAGACAATAGCACCTTACCTTGTTTCTCTGGGGCAGACTTTTTAAAAATGACATTTTTAAAAAACCAAAAAACACTTAAAATTGAGTAAAACATGATTACATTGACTCTGGCTGCCATTTCTCTCTAAACACAGTAGCTTTTTTATCTTGTCTTCATGATTTAAATATCAAAAATAAAGAAAGCATTCTTATAATCAGGAAGGGAGAGATGATGGACAATTGGAGTTGGAACAATTTCTTCCGTTCCCTCTCTATGCAGAAGTCAAAATGCTTTTCAACAGAAGCTAGTTCAAAGGCCGAGGGAGGCTGAATGGTTGAGTCCATATTCCAGGACATGGCCATTTGATTCAAGTGACAATGCAGCTGCTAAAAGACTGAGTGTTGGGCTGGAGAAGTAGCTCAGAGGTTAAGTACACTGGCTGCTCTTCCGGAGGTCCTGAGTTCAATTCCCAGCAACCACACGGTGGCTCAAAGCCATCTGTAATGGGGTCTGGTTCCCTCTTCTGTTGTGCAGGCATGCATACAGACAGAACGCTGTATTCATAATATATAAAATCCTTAAAAAGACTGAGTGTTAAGTCTTCAAACAGGAGCCTTCTTGAACTTCAATTATTTAGGTCTAGTACATAGGAATGAGGGAGAGGTCTACATTGAGATTCACCAGTGAGTTGATTACCTTGTCTTCTATTGTTAGAACTCGGTTTCTGTTGTGGACTGGATTTTCTGCTGGGATGTTGATTGTGGAGCTGCTGGAGTAGAAGTGTGCAATGCTCTACCCCAGTGCCCATTTAGTGAGCTGCCCATGTCTCCCTTACTCTTACGGTGCTGTTCTCACTTCTTCTGCACACAACTTGAGTTGTCACTGACCTGTAACTAATAGATGACACAGACTGACTTGTTAGATGCCCG
Source organism: Alexandromys fortis (assembly GCF_014885135.2). Taxonomy (NCBI): domain Eukaryota; kingdom Metazoa; phylum Chordata; class Mammalia; order Rodentia; family Cricetidae; genus Alexandromys; species Alexandromys fortis. The sequence continues at coordinate 1,137,755 of NW_026068006.1, read as the reverse complement.
TGTCTGAGCTGGCAGATCTGTGCCACACTGGAATGCCAAGGGCGAGCGGGAGCAGACGTTTCCTGTGTAGGAAGCTGGATGGACAAGCAACCTCATCAGCCCTACTGTGATTCACCAGGAAGCCCCGCCAAGCATTGGCTCTGACTTCTCGAACCACTCAAGCACTCTGCTAGCAAGCTTCTCTCACCAGAGCTACTTAAATAAAAACCGTGTGCCCGGATACAGGTGCCAGCTCTTTCTTTTGAAAGCCAGTAGCCTTGGCTGTTTCTGCTCCATCTCTGGCTCTATCCTCCTTGTTTTTCTCAGCTACACACGACACTTAAAAATGGTGAGCTACTGAAGTGACCTTGGTACCGTCTTGTCCTTTACTTTGGCACAGAGTCAGCACTTTTGACTGTGGACATCCCTGGGCCGTGTTGAAATGTCTGGGCTGATGCCTTCCTCCCACCCAGAGCTGATGTGTGTACCAGTGTTCTAGTGTCTGCACGCACAACCACCAATAGCATGGCAGCTGGCCCACTTCCAACAAGGCAGCACGCCAGTCCAGGGCTGGCTCAGATGGGGTCTGAGCAAGTGACACCTCACATGGGCAAAGAGCTTTCCTGTGGCCAGCGTGGCCTCCCCATCCATGGAATGCCACTATAGAAATATATATTCTATATTTCACTGCACTATTCTTACCAGTCTGGGCATTTTCTTGTAAGGGTGGAAATTAGATCACAGGAGTTTGTAGAAGCACAATTTGAAGTCAGAGTTCCTCTTGTTGAAGGCAGAAGGCACAGATGTGGGTAGTATGGTGCACAGGAAGGCTTAACAAGAGTGTAAGGTGACCTTCCTGCCCAGTCCATGAGATGGCTGGAACACAGGCTGGCAGTAATGCCCTGAGGGCTAGGGCCCCGGGCAGCTTTGGCGCTGGAAATGAGGAAACACTATGGCCAAGCTGTCATTTCAAAAAAATATTTGTGTGTGTGTGTGTGAGTGTGTGCGAAAGTGAGTATGATCGTGTGTGGATGTGTTAATGTGCGTGAGAATGTGTGTATGCCTGCATGTGAGTGTACACACATGTGTGTATGTGTGTGGGTAAGTGAGAAAGTGAGTATGATCATGTGTGTTAATGTGTGTGAAAGTGTGTGTGTGCCTGCACCTGAGTATATATGTATGTGTGTGAGTGTGTGCCTCTGTGTGTGTGTGTGTGTGTGGATGTATGGGTGTAGATGTGTGTGTAATGTGTGTGCAGGTAAGTATATGCTAAGACATCTGACTTTGTGAACTGGGCAGCCACTGTGTTCTCAGTCACCACACATATGTCGTGGTCAAAGGACACCATTGTGGAGTTGGGTCCCTCCTTCCACCACCTGCGGATTCTAAATCCAGGTCACCAGGCTTATGTGACATCTTCACCCACTGAGCCAGCACACTAGGCTCACAGTGTCCTTGTGTTGTCCTGTCTCAGGAAGTTCCCTACTCTGCCTCCGGAAGACAGGCGTCATGAGAGAAGATGCTCCCGGAGACAGAACAGGTTTGGGGAGTAATGCTGTCCATCCGTGAAAGGGAACCATGGAAATTCAGTCTCCCAAAAGGAAGAAAACCCCAAAAGTCTCTTTCTTGAGGATGTTGCTAATAATAAACTTCACTCCGAGTTAGGCAAGTTCAGGTGAAGACCCAGGAGCCTCCAGAGAATAGGAAAGCGAGGATAAAAATGTTAGCAATATCTTTTCCTTCAGTGGCAAGGTTACATTCTATTTCCTTTTTATGTAACAATCTGTATTAAGAAAAGTTCTCTAGAGGAATGGAATCAATAAAACATGTGTATGTACATATATGTAATATAAAATATATGTACACCCATAATAAAACCCAATGATATCCATTCATTAGATTGGCTTACATGATAAGAGCGTGGTAGTTCAACTGTGACTGACTGCAAGCTGGAGAGGCCGAGGACCTGTTAGCAGCTCAATCCACACACAAAACTGGACGGTTAGGCAGTCCCAGCCCGGTGGGTGCTGAAGGCCTGGAGGATTCCTGGGGAGTCGCTGGTCTTCAGAGCACATTAGAAAAGCTGGGGGAGCTGCAGTCTGATGTCCGAGGAGGATGGCACCAGCAGCGAGAGACACTCGCGTAGGCAGAAGCAGGGGCAGGCAGGCTACTTTTCTTTAAGTCTCACCTGCTAGTTGGAAGGTGCCACCTACTTGGAGAGCAGTTTCCCCTGCACTCAATCTTTTCTAAAAATAGCCGCGTAGCCCTGTCCAGATGTGTGACTCTGAGGTGAGGCCACAGTCTCTCCAGCTAACGATCCAGGTAAGCACCCCACTGTATTTCCCCACTTCTCCCTAGGAGCTATGTTTGTTTTATAAAGTAACAAACATCGGGGCTGAGGGGATGCTTCCAGGGTTAAGAGCACTGGTTGCTCTTCTGGAAGATCCAGGCTTGGTTCCCAGTCGCCACAATGTATTTCACAAGCATGCCTAAGTCCAGTTCTGGGGAATTCAACATTTTTCTCTGACCTCCCCAGCAGCAGGCATGAATGTGGTGCATGTATATATATATATGTGTGTGTGTGTGTGTGTGTGTGTGTGTGTGTGTGTGTGTGTGTGTGTGTGTGTATATATATATATGCAATTTAAACACTCACAAATAAAATAAATAAATCTAAAATAAGAAACATGGCCTCACAAGGTGGATCAGCTGATAAAGATAATTGCCACGAAGTCTGGTAACCTGAGCTCAATCCCTGGCACCCACATGGGGGCAGGAGAGAACCCACTTCCACAAGTTGTTCTCTGACCTCCACACGTCACCATGGTGTGTGTTCATACACGTAAGCAAATAAACGTGCTTAGAATTTTTTAAATAAATAATAAGGCACTGGAGAGATGACTCAGCAATTAAGAATACACGTTACTCTAGCAGAGGGCCTGGGCCTTATGCTCAGAACCCATACGGAGTGGTTTACAACTGCCTATAACTCCAGCTCCAGGCAAATTACAGCCAAAGAATTTAGAAGCCTTGAGCGAAGTTCAGCAGGCATTTTTGGTCAGCAACAACGCTGACGGGCTGACATCAAGGAAGAGGACGTCTATGGAAATGCAAGACAACTTCCCAGAGCCCGCGCTGCTTTTCTGTTGTTTCGTGGCCAGAAGCGAATGCAATCTGCAGTGTCGGAGCGAGCTGCAGTGTTGGAGCGAGCTGCAGTGTTGGAGCGAGCTGCAGTGTCGGAGAGAGCTGCAGTGTCAGAGCGAGCTGCAGTGTGTCGGAGCTGGCCTTGCCCAGAAGCTTCTCACTCCTCCCAGGCAGTGCCATGTGTCCCAGAGTCACCAGAGCCGCAGCCCTGGGTGCTGCTGATATCGAGGTGCACGGCTCTGGACCCGGATCGGCGGTAGTTGTTGGAAGCCCGCCCATGGGCCGAGGGCAGCGGCAGGAGTCTTCACTACGATGTCCCTTGGAGCTGCTAAACACGGTGGTATTAAAACTGAATCGTATAAGCCAACAATTTAAGAAATTCTGCTCAAAACCAAAGCAGTAAACACTTACATTTCTGTGTAAGGTTCTGTGCACCGTCTAGTCTATAGGGTAGAATCTCTGTCCACCTCTTCCCTGATCCGTGATTAGTAACATCCAGCAATTGCTTGAAACCGGCCATGAAAACGTGGATGGGTACGAGGATAGAGATGAAGAAAACAGCTTTGACAGAGACAGAGTCTGACTATGTATCCCAGGTTCCGGATCTTCTTGTATCCTTTTCCAGAGTTTGGGAATCACAGATGTGCCCAGTTATGTTGCAGCTTATCCGGGTCACACCCCAGACTGACACCTATGCAAGCTTCCTGTGTAGGAAACAGGCCAAGTCTCTCACACATCCCTTACCTTACTCTGCTATGTGTTCCTAAGGCTGAGCTCGGCCTTGGATGTCTTCTTTCCAAACTGGAGATGTCAATATAATTTTTCTTTATCTATCTTTTAAGCTGCTTTAAGATCATAATATAATTATATCATTTCTCCTTCAAAATCCTCTCATGCACCCCACCCTGCTGCTCTCGTTCAAATTTATGGCCTCTTTAATTGTTGTTACATATATCTATGTGTGTGCATACATATACACATATATCATATTCCTAAATGCAGAAACACAACCTGCTCAGCCCATATAACGTTGCACTCAGATCTTGTCTCAATTGTGGGTGCCATTTTTGCACAATGGGGAACAGTAACCCCCTCCTGCTTGTGCTGTTTCTTGGGACCTTTGTCTCTTCAGATGGTTGGTCCCACACACAGACTGACAGTATCTCCTGCCAACGCTACCACTCGGACAGCCTCAGGTACAATCACATATTCCATGTTTAATCTAAGATGAGGAGCTGTTTTTCTTCTGTTTCCCGAGATGTAAAGGGGAGATTCTCCAGTTCCTGCCGAGATACAATTGTGTATGTCTTGGATTTGGAAAAGCGGTGAAAGAATTGAAGTGGGGTTTGCAGAACACAAACGCAGGAGGTGTTTACTGATGTTTATGTTTCTAAACTGAGAACTGGTTCTTCTGCAACTCAGAAAATCCAACAGTCCAGCTCGGGCTCTTGATGAGAGCAGAACTACTCCAGACCCACACGCCATCTCCCTGCACTTCGGAAGGAGCAGAACATACTTAAAATATGATTTCAACTTAACAATGTCACTTCGAGCAATAGATTAATATTGTCCAAGACATAAATCCTGAGCGTACATCTTAAACTATGAGCAGGGTTTGCCTCTCAGGAGATTCATTGATCACGTTAAGTCCTCCAGTCAGCTCACTTCTGTTTTCTAACACAGCTATAACAAGCATGACTTGTTTCTATAACTTTAAAAAGTGTGGGGCTGGAGAGATGTCTCGATGGCTAAGAGCACTTGCTACTCTACCAGAGGGCTGGAGTTTGAATCCTAGGACCCACGTGGGCTTTAACTCCAGCTCCGAGGGGCACTGATAGTTCCTTCTCTGGTTTCTGGGGACACCACACACACACACTCACACATATGCACACAGAGGTGGGACATAGACACACAGACACACACAAAATCTTTTCAAAATGAAAAGCAAAGACTGTAATTTTTTTTTTTTTTTTTTGGTTTTTCGAGACAGGGTTTCTCTGTGGTTTTGGTTCCTGTCCTGGAACTAGCTCTTGTAGACCAGGCTGGTCTCGAACTCACAGAGATCCGTCTGCCTCTGCCTCCCGAGTGCTGGGATTAAAGGCGTGCGCCACCACCGCCCGGCAAGACTGTAATTTTTAAAAATCCTTGAAAAAGATCTTCACAGCCAATCTTAGTCAGCTTTAACTAAAATTATCTCAATTTTCCTTTCCCCCAAGTCCCTTGATTTGACTTTGTTTTTCCAGAAAAACCACTTGTCGATGTCAAGCAATCAACAGTTTTCTTTCAGTTTCCTCCATTGTAATAGGGAATTTAATGTGTCTTTCAGGAGAAGACGCTATAGCTGGCCGTGATGACAGCCCTCTTCTGAGAAAACCCAACTCCTCTGAGTGGGGCTTCAAAGGGAAAAATGGCCAAGTGGTTTCATATAAAATACATAAAGGACACACACCATGGTGCACACAAGTGTCACCTAGAGAGCTCCACTAACGTGAAGTCTGCTCTTTATTTTGACTTATTTGTGTACTAACCCATTCTAACATTTTATTTTAGACTATCAGAACTCTAGTTTTGTCAGGCTGACACAGACTTCCCCCCTCTTTTCCATAGTGCCATTTTGTGGGTTTTTGTTGTTGTTGTTGTTGTTGTGACTAGAATGCTTGGAGACTTTGACTTCTCTGTTGTAGCAGAAATGTTCGCTGGTCTTTAGTCTGAGCAGGTGGGCAGAATATCAACTTCCATGGTTATTTTCATATGCTTACTTAAAACTTAGAACAGAAGAAATCTTGAATACATTATACATTATACAACACTTTTTAAAGATTTAAGCTTCGTGAAAGAATTAATTTTAAAAGATCAGTTTTGTTCCCCTGCTGTTGATTCTGATTATCTGGAGAGAGAAAAAAACTGTATGAAGTTTAAAATAAAATAGTTGAAATTCTTATGAAATAAGCTAATCTTTGCTACATTCAGAACCACCACAGAAAGAAATCTCCAACTTCTGCACATCATCACATCACATCACACACTCAAAGGGTTTGTTTGTTTGCTTTTGTCTTTGTTTGAGACAGGGTCTCATGTCATCATATAGCCCAGGCTGGATTTGGATTAACAGCACCCTTCCCGCCTCAACCTCATGATGGGTGGGATTAGCCACCACACATCCTCACTTAAAATACTTTACCCGTATCTGTTAACCTAATGTCTTGAAAATTCAGTAAATATGTTAAGTTTTCATGCACATCATAAAAAGCTATATGGAGTGGACTTTTTAGGAGTAATGGTGTCCACCAAAGAGTGCTCTTCAGTGGTGGAAATACTTGGTGGTAATTGTGACCACCAGTCACTTGCAACAGCTGAGCATCCCTGACGTGTCCAGGGGTGACTGAGGAGTAAGAGTTTTAATTATACTCAATTTTAATTAATTTAGATGTAAATAGCCACACATGGAGAGTAGCAAGCATATTGGTCTCCTGCCTCTAGAGTTATCATTGGTTGAATTACATTTGGATAAAAGTATCTGTGGAAGCTTGCCACGCAGTAATGTTCTTTTCGCTTTTGTAAAATCAATATTGGGATTTGCCTAATTTCCCAAAAAGAGTAAATTAGCTTTTTTCATTGCCTCTTTCCTTCCAGTCCATCCCTGGCAGATGGTGGAAATGAGAGCTCCGTCTATCCCCTTTGAGAATATCACTGGCATCTCACTCTGGCCAAGGAAGAAACTAGCCGAGCCCCAGGGGCTCTCCTGAAAAGCCCCAAACTGATTGGCAAAACGAAGCCCTTTATTTCCTACTTAGAGGAGATCAATGTGCCCATTACACAGCTTTTATTTTTACATACAACTAAAGACATCTACCGGTGATTTGCAGAGAGTGAGTAGGCCTTTCTGGGGAGATCTGAGGGTGACCGCTATATTCCTGTGCAAACCTTTGTGTATTAGGGCACCAACAGGAAACAAGGCACACGCAGCCTGTAATCAAGCTTGGAAGGGTTTCTTTGAAAAGATGCAGACTGTAGTAAATGAAAACAGAACCCAGGGCCACCTTGAAAGTCCCTTTGCTGTCAGGACTAGAAGAGGGGACACTTCTCTAGTTTGAGAGCCCTGGTGGTTGGCAGCGGCTGTGGTGAATGCCAGTCTTGCAACCTTATCTCATTCCCCTTGACTCTTTGTACAGTTACCTCAGACAGTCTTCCAGACACAGACAGGGCAGATACACACGAGCGAGAGACCTGAAGAGGCAACAGAAAGCAGCTGGCCTGCCCTTTAAGCTTGAAGTGGATGGAGAGAGACACAGATGGTTGGATATTCACCACAGGGTGAAGTGGCTGGCTGTGTGTTGAGAGATATTAGATTGAAGATAAGTCACTCTGGCTGGCTTAATAAAGAACCGAATGGCCAATGACTAGGCAGGATTTTCAGGCACAGAGGATGCTGGGAAGAAGAAGGGTGGCGTTTCAAGGAGACATGGAGGAAGCACGACATGCAGGAGACGAGGTAACAAGTCATGAGCCACGTGGAAATAGGTAGATTAATAGAAGTGGGTTGATTTAAATCTCTAGTTAGAGCTAGTGAGAAACAAGCCTAAGCTTTCATAATTAATGCTAAGTTTCCATGTCATGGTTTGGGGTCTGGCAAGCAGGACAGAAAAAATCTGTTTGTGTTTTCTTCCTGCAAAGCTCTGGCTGGGTGGTGATGTCAGTTGCCCCCTTTCCTTCCCGGCTTCACTTCCTTTGCCTTGAGTCTGGTTATGCTGGGATCACACAACCCCCCAAAGAAAGGGTCAGCTCAGAAACTAACTCAGTAAGGAAGGCAAGGAAAATGTCCTAGACTGAGATTTTGGATATTGTGGGCTTCTGTTTGAAATATGTGGGATGACCATGGCCCTCACAGCAGTTTCCCTTACCAATTCTTTCACCCTTAGTTAACTAGGCTGCAGTCCAGATCTACCATGCTTGATCAGTAACTCTCTAGGCAAAAAGTAATTACTTCATCCCTGAAAGGCAACAATGAAACAATTAAAGTACAGGGTGGCTGCTTTTGAGATATTTAACAGGTCCAGAGTGTCTAAGGACCAGTTCAAGTCATACTCTGAACGCCAACAATCCTCCGCAGTGAATCTGAACGAAGGTCTTCCTATCTTGCTGTGCTTAAAGTTGGCTGAGGGCATGAACACAGCATGGCCAGGCTGTGCATACAGGTAAATGTGGGCTTTGCACACGCTGGCCCACACCTGTCATGCGTCTAGCAGACTGACCCAGGAGGACCTGAAGTTTGAGGACAGTTCGGGCTACACACAGAGAGATGCTGTCTCAGAGAGAAAGCAAGAGAGAGAAAATGAGCCAGGCAGTGGTGGCGCATGCCTCTAATCCCAGCACTCGGGAGGCAGAGGCAGGCGGATCTCTGTGAGTTCGGGACCAGCCTGGTCTACAAGAGCTAGTTCCAGGACAGGCACCAAAGCTACAGAGAAACCCTGTCTCAAATAAGCAGGAGAGAGAGAGAGAGAGAGAGAGAGAGAGAGAGAGAGAGAGAGAGGATTATTTATGGCAATGGTATTTTCAGACCAAGACTCATGTGAATGTAAAAGATTAAAATAAAAAAACAAGCAAAACCTACCCAGCTTATAAGTCACCCAAATTTCAGTGTTGACTTCCTTTGCTGTGCTATTGGTTTTCTTTTAACTCGTGGTTATGCAGAACAATGGACTGTGGCTGGGTTCACAGAGTCTGGCTTCCCAGGCCTCTGATAGTTCAGTCTGTTCCTAAACAGAGCCGCTTTGTAGGCTCTTTGTCATCTACAAGAGTGTCAGCAGTGTGTCAACACATTTGTCTGAAGTAAGAGCACACAAATTTTTGAAAGACAAAAGGGCTAAACAAATATGATAAAACAAATCAAAGACAGAAAAGTCTAATCAAACAAAGCAAAAAAGTCAGTATGATTGATTCTGACTTCATAAGATAACTGACAATATTGACACTTCACCCACAGTTCTTAAATAATTTGTATAGTCTATAGTTTTGTTTTGTTGTGTTTTTTTTTTTTTTGGTGTTTTCCTTTGGGAAATTTCCATTGACATATCTTCCAGATTACAGATTGTTTCTTCAACTATGTCTAGTCCTCTGCAAAGCCTCTCAAAACACTCAGTGTTTTTGTTTGGTGGGTTTTGATTGTAAGACTTTCTTTTGACTTATTTTTTTAACTTCCATCTTCTGCTTACATTGTCCACCTGTTATGCCTGTTGCTCACTTTATCTCTGAGGACCTGAAACACAATCATAACTGATTGACATGCCTGAGAATCATCATTCCAAAATCTCTGTCATCTCTGTCTGGGCTGAAGCTCTCTCTTCAAACTGATCACTTTTTAATGTGCCCTGTCATTTTCTGCTGACTACAAGGGCTAAGAAAAGGGCTCCAATAAGTAGTGTAAGGCTCTCTGCTTATTTATGTAGGTGTTAAATGACTTGCCATGGGTGGGGACATCTGGGGCCAAAATATCTCAGGAGCCCTTGTTAGTGTTTTTCCTCTTGTTTGACACTTCCATAATTTAGGCCTGGTAAAAGCAATCTAGGTGAAATTCCTCAGTATTCAGAGGAGATTTACTGAGGATCTGGTAAGATGTAGTATGCTAATCTTGAGGTACGTCTCACAGTGTTAGAGAGACCGTGCCCCTGGACTGTGACTTTTACAAATACTTCTCAAGTTTTTCTTCCCTCTTAGCTGAAGCAGGAAGGTGAGAAGGGACTAGGTTTTTGGTGTTTGTCTTTCTACGAGTCAGCTGAGATCTGGTAGGAGTCACTTGACTGGGTTCCTAAATGACTCTTCTTGAGGACAGGCTTTATTAAGGAGAACAGTGCTCTGGGAGATTGCAAGGTGAATATGTTCCTCCTCCTACATCAGAAGCAAAATGGGATTTCACTGTGAGAACTTTATATATCTCCAGGAGGAAGAATTTGTGAGAATATGGATGTCCCTTAAGACTGCTCCCACCTCCTCCAGGTTGGCACTGAGGTCTCCATTACAAGCCCGTGTTAATTATATGAACCCATATGTGCTTTTGTAATAATCTGACCCGTGCATATAAAATACTTCAACCATATTCTGCCCATTTCTGTCTTTCACACCCTCCTCTCTGGTCTCCTCCCTGACCCCCACTGCGCTTGGCATCCTTCCCAGCCTTGTTGTCATTTATTTCCTTGACGATGCCCATTTTGACGGCTGAGACGGACTTTCCAGGTACTTTCGATTTGCATTTCCCTCATGAAAAAATGTCGGATATTTCTTCTTGTAATCATGCGTGCTGGTATTTTAACTCTCCAGATGTCCACACGGAGTCCCTAGGAGTTCGTCAGTCGCAGCTTAGATCTCGTGGACCTGTCATTGGCTCCTGTGGCCGTGTGTGTTCCTGGTCTTCTGTTCTAGTACAAGACTTCTTTTTTTAAAAAAGTTTATTTTATTTTTCAATTATATGTACATATGTGTCAGTGTGTGGGTATGGGAATGTAAGTGCAGGTGCCCGCGGAGGCCAGGAAAGGCACCTGATGCCCTGGAGCTGGAGTTACAGGTGGTTGTGAGCTGCCCGACCTGTGCACTGGGAACTGAATGTGGGTCCCCTGCTAGAACAGCGCATGCTCGTAACCTCTGAACTACCTCTCCAGCCTCCATACACGGCTTAGGGTTCTGCTAGAACAGCGCATGCTCGTAACCTCTGAACTATGTCTCCAGTCTCCATATGCGGCTTAAGGTTCTTCTTTGACCCCTTTTGCCTGAGAAATGTTTATGTGACCCAGTATATATACAAGAATATCAGATAGGCGAGGAGATCAAACCTTTACTGACAAGAAATCCTAAGAAATTTATTACAAAACAATTATCTAGTACACATATAATTAATATCATTTCACCATTCATTGACGTTTAAGGCAGATTTGCATATTAATGAGATGTGCTTGTTTGTTTTACATAAAGAGTCAGACCTCAGCTGAATATTTAATCCTGCAGGATTAGAGCATCTTCAATGTTTTGTAGGGTTAATGAATACTTATTTAATAACCTTCAATGCTGAGAATGGTACTTCATATAAATATGCAATAAAAAAAAGGCAGCAGGAATATTTAGGGCAATTGCAGAAATTGCTAGAAATTCTGTTCCAATCTCAAAAGAACTACAATGCATTGATTGACTTTTTATGAAAGTCAATACAATGACTCAAACAGCAATTCTTATAGTCAATCATTCTGATAGAATACAGTCCCTCAACAGCCGGATTAGACATTTTCATTCTGAAATACGACTGTAGGGGAATAGTGAAGCCTTTTGTTTTCTGTAATTAAACCACTGTTTCTACAGGAGCATAAAACTGTGTGTGAGCAGTAAAACCTGTTCCCACTGACAGTCACAGGATCTGTGTCTAAGCCTGGGCGTCACAGTCTGTAGTTGCTGGCTTGTCATGACATGAAGACACGTGCTGTGCAAAGTGCACGTATTTGTGTTCAGAAACAAGACTGAAGTGGTGTTATCTGGTAAAACAGAAATACTTCGGGTTAATTACATGTTTGATTTCAAATTAAGCTTTGCTTGTTACATGTTCAGAAATGTTTGTCATTGCCAAATCTTTCATGAACCGCGTATGAATCACACAAGCCCACATGAACACCTGACAGACATTTCTGCTTTCTGACTTCCCCTTCCCCACCCCAGCTCTGATGTCAGCACTTCATTCTATGATTTCAGTCTTCTGTCAGGTTTAAGAAGAGTGTCTACTTTTCAAGACATGTGGCTTCCTTCTTATTGTATGACATGCGGTGGTTTGAACAGGGCTGGCTTCCACAGGCTCATATATTTACTTGAAAGGGATTCCGAAGTGTAGCCATGTTGGATGAAGTGTGTCACTGGGGTTAGGTTTTGGGGTTTAAAACACTCAAGCCAGGCCCAGTGTCTCTCTCTCTCTCTGCCGCCTTCAGATCAGGATGTGGAACCCCCTGTTCCTTCTCCAGCACAAGTCCACTCGCCTGCCACAGAGCTTCCTGCAGTGACAATAACAGACTGAACCTCTGAAGCTGTAAGCAAGCCCCGGGGAAATGCTTTCCTTCATAAGAGTTGCTGAGGCCATGACATCTCTTCACAGCAACAGACACCCTAACTAAGACAGCGGGATTAATATCTTCTACAACTCTTACACATTAGCAGAAACAGGGAGGTAAATTTTTTAAATCTATATTTATAAACTAAACTTTTAGTGAAAGTTTTGATCCAGTGTTTTACTAATAACACTGCCTACCGTGTCCTGCACTCATGTCCATTTCTTCTGCACATATGTGACCATATACAAATGGCAAGAACAGGCAAACTGAAAGCCAAGAACTGGTTTAACATGTGGGTCATGAAGTCTTCCAGCCTCTACCTGAGTGGGCCATAGCCCAAGTCAGGGGCCACGGAAGCACCTTATGACCTCCCTTACCAGTATGGTTTTTTAATGGTTGATTTTGACAACTGGATGGGATCCAGGAACACCTGAGAAACAAGCCTCTGTGCACACCTGTGAGGGTCATCTGGGTCAGACTCACTGGGGTGGGAAGCCCCCTCAGCCAGGTGGACAGCTTCGATGGGCTGTGGCCCCCGAAGGAGTGAACAGAAGAAATTCCACCATCCTTCTGCTTTCTGACTGCAGACACACAGGACAGCCTTGAGCCCGCGGCCTCGCCCTCCATGCCCTGGGGAACTTCACCTTTGAACTGGGGGCTGAAATGCACCCTTTCTTCCTGAAGTTGCCTTTGCCAGGTGTTACGTCACAGCCACAGGACAAGTGATCACCTGCGTCCAAAGACTGCTGTTGGCTTTCATCCACAGACCCTGAAGCATCTCTCCTACTACCTAGTGTCCACCCACAACCCAAAGACAAGGCAAAGGCTCTTCCATATAGACAATCATAAAGACTGTACCAACATTCTAAGTTTTTGCACGAATCGTCTCACTGAAGTTACCCTTCATCTTTTCTTTCCTTATGAGAACCTCGGCAAGAGATGACTGGAGGAATCTGCCTTGGGCCAGTGTGATGGACCAGCAGGGGAGAGCTTTCTGCCAAGCCAGCAAACCTGAGTTTGACGCCCAGGATCCAAACGATGGACAGAGAGAACAACTCTGACCTCCAATGCACACCATGGCACTCACCCATCACACAATATGTATAGAAAACAAACAAACCCCACCAGGTCTGGAGAGGTGGCTCAGTGACAAAGATCACTGGCTACTCTCCAGAGGACCGGGGTTTGACTCCCAGCACCTGCATGGCAGCTCACAGCCTTGTTCCAGGGAATTCTCTTCTGGCCAGGCATGTTACAGACATACATGCAGACAAAACACCAGGTATATGAAATAAATAAATAAAATTTAAAAACAAAACAAAGCTCTAAGAAAAAAAAGAAAAGAACCTACCTCTTCTGACTCAGCCTTAATTTGGATCATCATGAACCTGAATATACCTCCTAAAGGAAAGGTAATCCAAGTCTTCACATAAAACAGAGAAGATAAGAGGCTTCCCCAAGGGCCACCCTCTCATCCACAAGGCAAGGCAGGTAACGTTAGGGATCCAGGATGTGATTAAGTCTGCATGCCACCTCCATCAGGGTTATCTGTTGAGTCTACAGACGCCTGGACCCTGTCCAAATTCACCACACCAGAACTTGTGAAGTTATAGTAAGCACCTCTGGTGTTCTTATGTATATCACAACTGAGAACCACTGAGTTGGAGTCTCGAGGGGAGGGAAAGGCAAACAAGAGAGGTAGTGAACAGCATGTATGTATATGTGTGTGTGTTCAAGTGAGTTTACGTGGTATGGATCCATGTTCACCAGTGGAATGTGTGGTGCTTTGAATGATAAATGTCTGCGCCATGAGCTCTGGTATTGGACCTTGGGCCTCAGTTGTTTGGATCAAGGTTAGGGGGTGCGGGCTTACTACAGGAAGTACATCACAGTTAAATCTCTTACATTGTGCTTGCGTTTGAAGGTGTGAACTCTCAGCTTCCTGCTCTGACTGCCATGCCTGCAGCCTGCTGCCATGTTTTCCCACCATGCTAGACTCCACCATCATGTTGGAGCCATAAGCCTAAATTATCTGTTTCTTCTAGTATGGTGAGTGAAAATAATTTTTGCTATTATCTGTACACTAATTGCAAATAGTGCAATTTTACATGTAATAAATGTGACTATAATGAATATCAATTTTTAATAATAACAATTTACATATTACATTGCTAACATTAATTTTTCACTTAACTATGCTTTGAACAAAATAGTGAATTGTTGCAAGGAGGGCGCTTGTTTGCTGCCAGCTGCTCAGACCCGAAATAATCACACAGAAACTGTATTATTTAAATCACTGTTTGGCTCAATAGCTCTAGCTTCTTATTGGCTAGCTCTTACATCTTAATTTAACTCATCTCCATTAATCTGTGCATCACCACGAGGCCGTGGCCTACCAGCAAAGTTTCAGTGCATCTGTCTCCGGCAGCTCCATGGCTTCTTTCTGACTCTGCCTCCTTTCTCCCAGCATTCTGTTTAGTTTTCCCCACCTACCTCCATGCTTTTGTCCTATCACAGGCCAAGACAGTTTCTTTATTAACCAGTGATATTCACAGCATACAGAGGGGAATCCTACATCAGTGAATGGTTTGCTATTTGTTGGTTTCATTCATTAGTTACCATGAAAGAAGTAAAATGACCTTCCCTTTTTACAAGCAATGAAACTGAGCCCGAAAGAAATAGCTAACTTTCCTGTACCCTGTAACTTGTGAGTGGCAGATTAGATCGCAGCCCAGAAAAGCCTGCCCAGCTCACAACCGTTGTCTCAGTGCATTAAAATTCATTAGATAATAACATAATAAAAAATATAGTCCTTTGTGATATTGGTCAGTTCTGACCTCTGCCTTTGCTGTTTGGCTCCTTTATACGATAAATCTTTGATACTTAATTTTGAGCATGTAGATCTCTGAATGTGTCTACGTTTAATTAAGGAGAAGTACATTTAATGGAGCTGGCAAATTTTAAGTGCTTGGCTATCCTCAGAGCTGGCAAAAGCCCTCTCAGGTCTTAAATTAACCCTCATACTTCCGGGGAAATTAATGGGAATGGCAAAAACCGACAGGGATCTTGAGTGTTCCGTTTTCCTTGCTACCAACACACAGCCCCATTCTCTCAGAGTGGAAGATGCTCCTGAAACCTTTGAAAGACCCTTTCCAGCCACAGCCATGCAGGAGGCCTGCGGAGTGCAGCCTTCTCAGATTGTTCTCCTTACAGTGTTGCTTCCTCAGTCACAAGTCTGTACAAGGACATTGGAAAAGCAACCTCTAAGAATTTCTTTTTCTCCCCGCAAAGTTAAACCTTTAAGGCCTCATTTGCAAATAAAAGACACGAGTGTGTGGCATTTCCTAACAATAGGGGCATCCTGCTAATGACAGTGTAGCTGTCCAAGTCTTTAAGTTCTGAGACCACTCTGGGGCGGGATAAAGGGGACAGAGAGACAAGGTCAGAAGGCGGCCTAGCTTTCCTTTGCCCGTTCCCTGGAGGGTTTTAATTACACTCAGAGTACCACGCCTCGCCCTGTCCCTTCTCTCAAGGTCAGCTCTGTCCGGACAGTTTTAGCATCAACTTCCCGAAGCTACTGCACATCCACAGTGAGCTGGTGCCTTTGCACCTGAGGCTTGGTTTCCTTTTCTTCATTACCTGTGTCCTTTCTGAGGTGACAAGGTCTCTTCCACCCCAGCCAGGACAGCCGCCTGGTGCTGACTGCGAGTGCTCTGGCTGCTTCTCCCTCGTTAGCAGTGACATCACTGTACATTAAGGACATCATATCTCCTTCCGTATTAGAATGCCTGTCAGTTCTCCTGCTCAAAAGCCGTAAATCTGCCATAGCAGCCCGAGCTTGGGGAGTTTTCATTATGAAAATATGAAGATAAGCGGTCTGTCTTACTGTCAAAGGCAAAGAGGTAGACTTCAAGCAATAGCATTACTTGAAGAAATAAATACACATTGCCTTAGCTGAGTGTTATATAAGCACAATTTGAAAAGATAGCTCTCTTTAAAAATAAAAAATAAAAAGGTTTTCCAATCCAGGCTTTCACAGAGTAGGCTGGCGTAGCTCAGATGGGAAGCAGAAGCAGAGGACGATTTATGAAGACATACACTTCACCCGCGCCCTCGCAGTAAGGCAGGCGGCCCAGACAGCAGTGTTAGCCTTCCTCTGGAGCTGTCCAGTCTGAAAAGCGGCGGAGTACTCACCCCACAATTCACCTTCAGCCCACAGATGAAGCTGCCTTTGTGTGGGGATAGCTTTCTGGTCACTCCTTCTTTTAAGCCTAGCAGTGCGTTCTTCCTGGCTAGAGTGTGTTTGGCCTGCGTTTCACACAAATGGTCAGTGAGGTAAAAGAAGTGTGACCCAGGAAATGTGGGGGTAAATTCCTATCTAACCACAAAAAAATACTGGAAAAAAATTGAAGGACTCTGAATCCTTCTTGTAAATGGATGGATTTATGAGCTTGAGAACTGTTTGCAGACAGACACAGGCCCAGAAGTCCGTGAAACTGTGAAGACCCAAGTGAACCCTCCAATAGCCTTGTGCCCACCTGTGAAGAAAGCCAGAACTCCTCAATGGGGCCATTAGGAACTTGTTAGTTTTTTCTGACCTGGGAGCTTGCAAGGATACATCAGGTTTCATATGCTCTTATTTTTGTCACTGAAAGAGGCCCCCAGGATCAAAGGGGGTTATTGAAGACGAGTCTCGAAGGGAGAGCAAAGCAGGCCAGCTGTGCTCGGCATCTGACTTTCTAAGGACTCAGGAGGTTCAGAAAATTCTGCCCGTTAGACCTGACCACGGAGAACTTTTCATAGGCCAGGATTAATTTCTTTTACAGTCAGACAGGGCTAGCATCTAAACATCTCTGGAGGCATCACTGTGACAATGAATAGGAACAACCCAGTGCTTCCTGTCTTGCTTGGACACAAAGCTATGTAAACTGGCCATTAGAACATTTCCAAGGTAAACTGTGAAGTAGCTGTATGGATGGTGTTTGTCTGCCCTTTAGTTAGGACAGGCCATTTGGCTCATGGGTAGAAAGCCACAAATAGATTGATGGATTTATTCAAACCTGGAGAGTCACTCTCACAGGGGCCCAGAATGGCTTGGATCTACAACCAGCCATCTAATTACCAAGAACAAAAATGGCAAACTCTCCCGAGATAACTGGAGCTCAGGCATGCCCCTGTTGCTGTATGTGAGGGACTGACTGTCCCTTCAGCAGCCTTGCCTGATAAAACCTGCTCCGGGCCTATCTCATTGGAAGAAACAGCCCAGGTGAGGAGGGTCAACACCAACACCAACAGAGAATTCCTGCGCGTGAAATGAAGAACAGTAACCAGCCCTGCACTTCCCTTAGAGCAAAAAGTCCTCTTGGCAAGATGAGGAATTTGGGACACTCATCTGTCTAGGCCAAAGAAGTAAGATGTTCTCAAGAGGATGTTCAGCCTCCATCTCTCTATCTTAGAAAATGTAGATCATGTCAAAGAAGTTAGCAATGTCAGACAATAATGCCGAGTGGGAGCTGAGGGTAGGAAATGGCAGCTCAGAAATCATCACCTTGGAAATTATCTACAGGGAGCCTGGACCAGCTGAACCACAAATTCAAAACCAAATCGCATTTCCATCCTAAACATCAAATCTGACCAGTACTCTGGAGAGTCCATGACTTAGCGATCCTCCGGCCGGGCAGCCCTAGTCTCTGGAGTTTCAGAGTTTGGCTTGGGGCTAGAAAGCTCGTGAGGCTAGCTGTGCTGGGTACCCCAGGAAAGTGGCAGGAAATGCTTTCATTGGTCACCCCTACATTTTGAAGTCATAGTGATGACTGCACGTAGAGACCAGCACAGAGGTAGGGGTCAAACACAGGAGTGGTTACTGAGCCCTCAACCCACTTGGGACCAGTTAGCTGCTAAAGGCAGTGGTGACAACAGATGGAGCTTAGAACATACTCTGCGTGCAGAGTTCTGGGACTCCACCAGTTCCAAACAAATGACAAGATGTATACAAGAAACCAACCAACCGAAAGATATACAACATCCCCAAGGCCACAAAGGAGCAATGCAATCACTCCTAACATTTTTCTTTTGGGGACCACTACCTTTTCTGCCCACAGCAAGGGTGAGTAGAATGCTCACCTCCAAACATCTCTGTGAATAGCCTTCTGTAGTAAAGAAAATCCGAGCTAAAAGGGAAGACCCCTGCAGCGGGTGTCCTACATCACGATGTGCTCAAGCCCGGCACTCCTGGCCAGCTGCCAAAGGCAGACACTTGACTACACAGCAGTGGCCCAAAAGAGGGACCCCGGCTCTGCCGCAGTCAGCAGCACAGTCTCTAGGTTCTCAGTGCACTAAAACCTTCTTTCAATAAGGAGTTTTTGTTTTGTTTTTTGAAGCAGAGGATGTTCTGAAACTCTACAGATAGCTTGAGAATCTTGAACGTAGAGGCCAGGGGCCTGGGCTCCATTTACATACAGGCTGATGGGTTCATTTTGTCCCAGGGCCATTAGCTACTGCACTGTCCTGTGAGTACATGCTGCCAATGTGTCATCCCTTACGTACATCCTATCAATCAGAAGAACAGGCTGTTGACAAACTGAAATGAATCAGTGAACACGTGATCAGCTCCGTGGCATTAAAAAATGAGTTTTAAAGCTTTCCATGGGCTACAGAAATTAGTTATGCAGTAGGCAGTATTTCTCAAAGCAGGCAGCAACAAGGTATATTGCTATTTGCTCCTCTTCCAATTGAGAGGTGGCCTCAAAGACACCCATGAAACTGGAGATGATTTGTGACTATCTTGACCAATAGAAGATGGCTGAAAGGCCACATGTGGCTTCTGCGGGTGGGTCATAGAAGAACACCAACTTGTTTGTGGAAGCATCCACGCCAGAAAGTCTTCAACTCCCATGTTAGTTGCTTGCTGAGGCAGCTGTGCTATGCAGAAGCACAGATAGCTTATGTAGGGAGACTGTGCAGGGTGACTTTGTGAGGAAACACACACAGAGACACATACACAGACACACACACACACACACACACAGACACAGATATACAGATACACACACGGGGGATCAGCCACACCCCAACTGCATACATCTATGGTTGATTCAGATTTAGCCACCATTTGACTGCAGCCTTCTGAGAGATCCTGGGCCAGAAAATCCAGGCCTATTTAAAATTGCACAGACACTCAAAGGTGATAAAATACTGCTATTTCACACGGCGACTGTAAATGCAACAGTTGACAGGGACAAAGAAGTATCTGACCCACAACTGCTACAGAGCACAAGTTTACAGTCACAGCTGTGCACAAGTGATCAGGAATTCCTGGGTACAAACTCTGGATCTGCAATGCATTAGCCACGTGACTTTTGGCAGGTTACTTGTCTGATCTCAGTCAATTCCTTTACAGCTTGGTGATGATCATGGTCATAACTTCACAGGGTTTATATGGGGGTTAAATTGCTTTAGACCCGTACAATGTGCTCAGAGAAAAATCTGTCAACTAGCAAGTGCTTCCTGAATGCTATACAAAGAATTCCATGTTCTGGAGAGTCTGAAACATGTACAGTTCAATTCAGTGTCCCCTAAAACAAAGAGTTGGCTCAGCAGGTAAAGGTGCTTGCTGCCAAGTCTGACGACCTGAGTTCAGTCCTTGGAACAAACATAAAGGTGGAAGGAAAGAACTGACGGCCACAGTTGTCCCCTGGCTTCCGTGAACACATTGTAGCACAGGTGCTCACACACACACACACACACACACACACCTGGGCATGCTAAAGAAGTAAATACACATTCTTTAAAAATCCAAATATACAGATTTCCAGATATTCAGAATACTTGGGGTTAGGCCTGTGGCAATGTGTTTGGGGGTAACCGTGAGTCAGCCCTGTCCTTGTATTGTAGGAGTTTCTACTCCACAACGGTCGATGGAAAAGCAATCTTTACCGAGGAGGCTATGCTTTAAAGGAGCTGTCTCCATGCTTCCTCACTTGTCATGAAGCCATTTCCCACAGTGCCACCTAAAGCATAACTGACATTTGAGAGTGTGCAGGTCTCTAGGAATGGAACTCAGTGGTAGAGGGTTGGGGCAAGCATACTAAAGCCCCGGGTTCCAGCCACACCACCACAAATATAATCCCTGAAAATGGTGATTTTACATCAGGGGCTTTGTCTAAGCAAGTACTCAGATGGGAATTTTCTATATCTGTGTATGTATATATGTGTGCAGATATCTAGGCAGAATGTTCACATGCCTATACATTCAAGTATGTGTTGTCATGACTGGTGTAAATAAAAATGCACGGTTGTATAATAATAAAGAAGTTAAGTTTCTGTGGAGTATTATGCTGCTATGAAAATGATCTCATAGTCACAACATGTAAAGATTTCCATAAATTATAATTAAGAAAATTAAATTATAGAACAGTGTGTAAGATGCAGTGTAGGAATTAAGAGACACATGAAGGGAGTGGCTCCACCCTGAAACACTGTTTTTCTGGGAGTGGTGAAATGAGGCACATTTTGAGATTTTTTTAAAAAAAATTATCATTCCTCCTGCTTATTTACATACTTTTATGATATATGCAATTGAAACTTTGTTTGTGTGTTTCTGAGACAGGGTTTCTCTGTAGTTTTGGGGCCTATTCTGGAACTCACTCTGTAGACCAGGCTGGCCTTGAACTTACTGCCTCTGCCTCCAAGTGCTGGGATTGAAGACGTGCACCCCACCGCCTGGGCCAAACCAAACTTTTAAAAAACGAGCGACTACATCTCATTAAAACTTGCCTATTGCTTTAGGGTGATGAACCTTTCTCACTAACTCTCAGTTCTTGATCCGTCTTCGGTTCAAACACATAATTAATAAACTGCCACTTTTTCTGGGCTGGGCACACCTATTGACTGGAATCCAGATGTGCTGGAAGAGCAGGGAGATGCAGGTTTGTTGGGAAGAACAGGATGTGAGCTAATACACAAATCTCTGGAAAGCCAGCCCTTCAAGTCCGTGTCTGTGAGTGAAGCATGCTCATATCTGCAATGAGGGGAATCAAGGGCTAACACGGGAGCTGGGAGTGAAATTCAGTGGTGGATTATGGGAGTGAAACTCAGTGGTAGGTTATGGGAGTGGAACTCTGTGGTGGATTATGGGAGTGTGTATTGTGGGAGTGGAACTCAGTGGTGGATTATGGGAGTGAAACTCAGTGGTAGGTTAAGGGAGTGTAACTTAGTGGTGGATTGTAGGAGTGTAACTCAGTGGTGGGGTACCTGAATAGCATAGGATAAGCCCTGGGTTCAAACCTCAACATGAGTAAATAAATAAAGTGTTAACAGTATTAAAAAAAAAAAAAAACAATAAATCATCTCTGTTATTTGATTGGATTTGCATTCTTAGTAATAATCCCAGGCATATTTATCTCAAAAGTCCTTGGTGCCCTTGCCTTGACCACAGCTGCCAGCATCCTAAGTGTGTGTGTGTGTGTGTGTGTGTGCCTCTGTGTGTATGTGTGTGTGTATGTGTGTGTGTGTGTGTGTGATCTTTTAAGGGTGGTAATGAGTGACCCAAATATTTTGGGTAATAAATATGTAGAACATTAAAACTGAATAAAATAGAGTCCATGACCTTCCTTCCCTCTCAGAAAGCAGTCACTAATCATTATTATTGTCATTCTTATAACTTCATTGTTCTTACTATAGCCAGTACATACCTGTGCACACAAACAGCCGATGATGTAACCCATCAACAGAGTTCACACATAGTGTTCTCGGCAGACCTATGGAATCCATCTCGATCAAGAGAAACTTTCTACCTCCTGAACAACCACCACCCATCAGCTCTTTCCCCAACTCCTGCAACCATTGTTTGGGTTTGTGGGTTGTTTCTCCTTTAGATGCTGTAAGTGGTACTATGGAAAAGAAAAGAAAGGATTGTGTTCTTGGTGACTACCTAACTTCACAAGGTATCTTATGATATCTTATCTATGTTGTTATGTGCTTCCTTCTTTGAAGTTGAATAGCATTACAGTAAACATGTCTTGTGGTTTATTCCTGTAATGATGGATACTTAGTTGACTGCATGTCCTTACTATTTTAAAATAGTAAGTATAAAAGAAAACATTTCATAGATAATCTGACTTCAATTGTTTTGGGCAATCCCTGTTGGGGATATTCGATCACACTGTGAACCCCAAGTTTGTGCTTGCATTAATTAAAATTAATCTTGTATCAGGAGGCTGAGTTAGCAACCAGTTAACAGAAAGTGATCGAAGAACATCAGAGGGCATCTGGGAGAAAGAGAGACATGCACTGGAAGTAGCCAGGAGGGATTTGGAGTGGCATGGCTCTTTTTGTTTGGCAGAGTGGAAGACTGGTGTGGGAGGTCCTTCTGTCTATGTGTTGCTTTTATTAATTAATGAATAAAGAAACTGCCTTGGCCTGTTGATAGGGCAGAACTTAGGTAGGCGGGGAAAACTGGACTAAATATTGGGAGAAGGAAGGCGGAGAGAGATGTGCTGAAACTTTGCTGGTAGGCCACAACTTCATGATGATACTCAGATTAATAGAAATGGGTTAAATTAATGTAAGAGTTATCCATTAAGAAGCTAGAGCTTATGGGCCAAGCAATGATTTAATTAATACAGTTTCTGTGTGGTTATTTTGGCTCTGAGTGGCCGGGACAAATATGTAGCCTTCTCCTACAGAGGACACCAGCAAGGAGAGGAGGTTACTTAAGGCAGAGATATCAGGCACTTAAAAGAAATCTCACACTGGCTCAGAACTGATAGATAGATAATTATTTATTTAGGAGGAAAACTTACAAATCAGGATTATCTGCTTGAATGGAGGATGGGGATGGGATCCAAAACAAGCTGACCGAGCAAACGGGAACAAGGGGGGTGGAGAGAAGAAGAGGCCAGACACACTTCAGCATCCAGGTAAATAGTCCATGAGACCGCGCCCCAGTAGGCAGGTAAACCTCCCACAACACATCCCCTTTTTGTTTAAATAAGAGAGCTCTAAACCTAATACAAGATTATAAACAATAAGAACAAATATCCTATTCTAACTAGCTTAAGTCTTGTATAATAAATAACTTGACCAAGTCATGAGAGGAAAGTAACTACATTTATCTAGTCTTCAACCCCATCAAAGATCCGAGAAGGGAAATAATGTTACTTGAGTGAGTAGGAAGTGCAATCAAGCAACTTCCAAAACATGCAACAAATGACAGAGACAGCTGGCTACCTGGACAATCACCCAAAGTCTCATTTGCAACGTTGAGCAAACAACTTTGGCTAAGTCCTAGAATAACTGACAGATTATTTTTAAAGGCAAGAAAATTTTCAAAACTGTCTTACCCTGTCTTGGCAAGATTTGACAGTCTTGCTTATCCATTTTTGGATACTATGTATTTTGTCAGTGGATGAGGTATGGGCAGTTCCTTGCCCAGAGACCGGTTTTGCCAAGAAAAAAACAAGCTCCAAGTGGAGTGTCTTTGGGGCCCAATATTCTCTAGGGAATAGATCAGTATTGCCAGGAGCAATTGTGTTTCACTTCAACAGAACTCTAAGTGATTTAAATGCCATTTTCTACAATTCTTTGAAGTAGTTGAAGATTATCTATCTATACAGAATATAATCTCTATGTATCTGAAGAACCTGATTAGTCTAATTATAAATATGACATAGATGACTATTGATCTATAATACTTAAAACCTATATAACTTAAAGACTAAGACAATAAACAACTGTGCAATAAATGAAGACAATGACCTCCAAATGTAAAGAATGTATAAGTATCTTGAGCAGAGGTAGAAATGTATACTGCAATATGGTAAATATATATATCAATACATAAAAAATGTTTTAAACAGACATAGAAGCATGCATGCATACAATATTTAATATAATTTAACTTTGTTTCAATATACAAGAATTTATACCAATGTAATTGTCTATAAATAATAACTCACAAATACCAATCTATTATCCCATCATCCAATTTTCCCTCTTCTTTTTTTTTCCAAAAAGATCACTGAGTTTATAAAATTCCTCCCACAACCCTCAACTGTATACTAATTATAATCAACCCCTAAATGATGTCCATAAGCCCAAGGACAAACTTTTCTGGGAGAGGGGACGTCATGGAGTTTAAATCCACATGGGCACCAAGTAAAGACAGAAATATTGGCTGAAAAAAAAAAAAAGAGGCCGGACGCACTTCGGTATCCAGATAAATAGTCTATGAGGCCATGCCTCAGTAGGCCGGTAAACCTTCCTGCAGCAGGTTACGTAAGTGCTACTCAACCTCCCTGAGCTAGCAGGTTTCCACCCCAACCTTTAAATTCTGAGTTTTATTTATAAGTAGAACAATACAGATTTAATTAAAGATACTTTTAGTGGCAGTGGCAGAGCCAGTGCCTGCAGGAACAGAATTTCCAGGGCAGGGCTCTTCCAGAGAATCAGGCCAGTACTTGCAGAGTCCCAATTGCTGGCTGAAAGAGCAGTCGACTAAGGTGCAGTCACTGAGCCCAAGTTAAAACAACAAATCCCCAAACTGGGATTGTTGGGGTCTACTCTTTTATATTTTACTTTAAAGTTGTATTTATTTATGTGTCTGTGCACAAAAAAAGCTGGAAAACGGTCAAGGGATGTAAATGTCTCAGCCCCCGTTTTGTTCAGCACCTATGCCTAGGAAAAGTACCCATTCTTTCTCATGGCTCTTGTGAGCTTTGAGTGGAGTTCAGGGCTTTATGCTTTGTCAGACAATACCAAAGCTAGGTACACTGGGTCAATGAAACATCAGCAGTGGGTGAGGACTGCAGGGACATCAAAGAGAAAACAGAGCTTTCCTGAGCTCTGCCCCAACTAGTGAAGCCTAATAAAGTGTTATTTAAATACCTAGACACAGCCTAAGAAAATAAAATCCACTTTCTTTCTTTCTTTTTTTTTTTTTGAGGGAGCAGCAATTTTCTTTAGAGTTCTTTCAGAATCTATTTTTTCTTGAATTTTGGATGTTTATAAATATACAGTTGAATTGTTCTCACAATAGGTTGCACTAGAGTAGTTTGAGCTATTTTGGGGTGGGTGGTATACCTAACACTCTAGTCCTCCTTAATGCCTAATGTACAGTTAACTTTTCTTGTACATGTATGTGTATGTCATGTGCATGAATATCAAGATATGCATGCATGCTGTGTGTGTGTATGCACGTGCATGTGCATGTATATATGCAGCTGGTGATCAGAAATAGATGCCAAGGATCTTTCTCAATCTCTTCTCCACTTACATATTTCGAGACAGCTCTCACTGAAGCTGGAGTTCACCGGTTGGCTAGGCTGGCCAGACAGAGAGCTCTGGTTCATCCTGTCTCTGCCTCGCCAGCACTGACAGCCACCCCTGCCCTTTTTCCCACATAGGCACTGGGGACCCAAAGGCAGGTCCTCCCGGTTTCAGTTTACCTGTGGGCTATCTCCCTCGCCCTCTGTCGGTTACTTTACAGAACTGGGGTGTCCTTTGGAGAGTGATTGTGTCCTTGAAGGGTCTAGCGTATTTTCCGCTCCTGAATAGAAATAGATGGAGACGTTAGACTTGGGCTAGTCATCAGTTTTAGGTACTTAATAACTCATGGAGAAGTATCTATTAATTAATTGTGTATGATTGGGGTGGAGAGGGTAAAGTTCAAGGAGTGCTTACAGTCTAATTCCTCTAGGACCCACTAACGAACAGCATTTTCCTTCATATTTCACTTGATATCTACTACGTCAGTGATACTCAGAGAATCTCACCCTGGGACCAATTGAGGGCTTGTTCATTTAGTCGTTTATTCGGCAGTTTATATTAAGAAGCACCTTTTATTTGCCAAGCAGAAAGAAAATAGGCAAATGTTTTCCAAAGGAACAGGTTGCAATCCGAAAACGATGGAGCCTAACCTAGCCCGTGCCCAGACTGGTACCTAGCCAGGACCAGTGGCTTGGTTCCTGACACGAACACAGAGATGAAATGCACCCAGCAGCATCTATCCTGATCACTGACTAAACCGGAAGCTGTCTGTCCTCGCCACACTCTGTGTCATCTACAAGCTGTCTGGGTCTTTAGCAGGAGGCAGCGGGTCTTGTCCCTTCCAACCGAAGGCAGCCAAGAGTCTTCTCATCTGGTTACATACAGAAGACATTCAAGGCATACATCTCATTATTTTACTTCTAGTTATAATTCATGAAGGAAGTTGTTCGGTCCCCAATCCTCTTTTTAATGTTACTGCTTAAGCATTTCTTTAGATGAGGTTTTCACTGTGTTTCTCAAGCTGATCTTGAACTCTGGGGCTTAAGCTATCTCTTGGCCTAGCCTCCCGGGTACCTGAGACTGCAGGTGTGCACGGCTGTGTCTGCTTCCAGTTCTGTGTGGACAATGTTGTTCTCGTGAGACTCCCCTCATCTTCTCTGTGTTTGGGAAGTTGCTAGAATCATGTCCAGATGCTGAAGCACCTTTTGTCAAAAGAGAAACAAATGCACCATTTTTTTCCCTTGAGATCTTAAGGGAACAACAGATATGGATTGTTGTGTTGTTTTGTTTTTGTTTTTAGGTTTTGCTTTGTTAGAGTCTGAAGGATGGTAATAATATATATGTTGGAACCTAACACACGGCATGATAAATAATATTAGAGTAGACAGCTAGGTGTGGTGGCCCCATTTGTAACTCCAGCATTAAAGAGGTACGATTGAGGCCAGGCTGGGCTATTATTCTAGCTGGATTTCTATTGCTGTAATAAAGATCATAACCAAAAGCAACTTAGGAAGGACAGAGTTTATTTGACTTATACTTCTGGACATCCATCACTGAGGGCAGGAACTTGGGACAGGAGCTGGAGGCAGGAACTAAAACAGATACCATGGAGGATGTCGCTTACTGACTTGCTGCAATTGCAATTATTCCACAGCCCAGGACCGGCTGCTGGGGGGCGGGGCACCACCTACAGTGGGCTGAGCCCTCCTTATAGGTCAGTCTGATGCCAGCATTTTCTGAATGAAGGTCGCCTCTTCTCAGATGACTCCAGGTTGCGTGAAGTTGACAGACGAACCATCACAGCTGTGCAGTAAGAACTGGTTGCGTGAGGTGGCTCAGTCAGGAAAAGCAGCGCTATGCAAGCTTGACAGCCTAGAACCCAAGGAAAGGTAGAAGGTGAGAACTACTCCACAAAGTGTCCTCTGATTCGCATCTGCTGTGGCTGCGGTCCCCCACCAGTGTGTGCCATCACATTGAGCTAACATAGTCATGACCACAACAAGAAACAATAACAGCAACAATGACACATTTTAAAACAAGAGAAAAGAAGTGATGAAGTCACAGGCCCTCATGACTGGTTCTGTATGAAGTCACAGCCCTCACGACTGGATCTGTGTGAAGTCATAGGTCCTCAAACTGGATCTGTGTGAAGTCATAGGTCCTCAGATTGGATCTGTGTGAAGTCACAGGGCCCTCAGACTGGATCTGTGTGGAGTCACAGCCCTCAGACTGGATCTGTGTGAAGTCATAGGTCCTCAAACTGGATCTGTGTGAAGTCACAGGTCCTCATGGCTGGATCTGTATGAGTCACAGGGACCTCACGACTGGATCTGTATGAAGTCACAGGGCCCTCAGACTGGACCTGTGTGTAGTCACAGGCCCTCACGACTGGATTTGTGTCTTTATATAAGTGGCTAGGGTCAGTTTCCTTGCCACTTTCCTCCTTATGAAAATGAATTCAGAAGGTGCCGTCAAAGATGCAGAGAACAAGACTGTTGGTACCTTTGTCATGGGCTTCCTTCTCTTGAAAACAGTGAGTAATGAATTTCTGTTGTTTATGAGTTGCCCAGTCTGCCTAGTCTAGGGTATATTGCTACAGCGCCATGCTAACTCATTAGTAATTTCTAGCTCTATTGATTGCTCCATGGGAAAGACAGTTCTAATGCTGAAAGTTACGAAGAACTAACAATCTCTGTTCTCTGCGGATGAAAGTCTGGGCCCCTGTGATTGTTCTAGAACTTAATCCTGCTTGTTTACAGTTCACTGTATTCTAAGCACACCCACAAGATGGTGAAAGTCACCTATACCGGCAAAGCATATGGATTTGATATTCCACATTGGAAAATTAAGGACATCTGGGTTTTGCTATAAACATTTTTTGAAAGTCTAAACATAAAGCATTGGTCCAATTCATCAATATCTTGGGAAGAACTTAGTCATTATATGTCATAATAGAATGTGCTGTGTATTTTTTCTGTAGGGGGGAGAAAACCCAGACTGTCACATTTTCAGTTAAAACCACATTATAAAAAAAATTTGAAACTGAAAGCAAGCTTATTTTTAAGTAATGAGGTAGAGATATTCTGGAAGGGGAAAAATCCTTGAAGACATAAAAATCCATTTTAAGAGTTAAAATAATTGCATACCCTAGCAACCTTTTGCTGACATCTAAAATATCCCCAAGTTTTATACGCTGCTCTTTATTTATTTAAGTTGCCCATGCAGTTTGAATTAGCTCCACTATGGTCAAGCCAGCTTTCCTGAAGTTGGAATGCACTACTGCAGACGTGTGTACACAGATTTCCAACATAAACTATAATTCATAAGGCTCGGTGCAACTCTTTTCTTTGTAGTTGGGTAACCATTTATGTTTGAGGTGAAGATGTTAATATGGAAATTTTTCTGAGCTCAGAAAGAGGACGAATGCTATCATTCTAATTTATGACCTTTCTTATAAGGCCAAACGTAAAGGCAACTACAATTGTTTTATAACCCAGAGCCAGCACATAGCAGACGTATGAAATCTGGAGTGTTAGATATAAACTTTTATTACCAAATTATAAATAATTTCTACCACTTATAATGTTCACCTTTCAAGTTCATCTTGATTAGAATACAAGGGCAGCTTCACAGCAATCTCGCCGCACTTTACAGCTGAGAGAGGCTCTCTGGGCTCCCGGGGCATGAAACATCACAGCGTTTAGGGTACCCTGCTTGTGGGGCTCAGACCCAGGTCCCACTTACTGAAATCCAAGTCACACCAGAGTGGTGGCTGGCGAAGTTCAAACACTATGTAAACATATCAAATATTATATCTGAAGTCAAGTATTCATAATGTAGAATAGAAACTCTTTATAGGTTAGACAAAAGACATATTGGCTTTTGTGGAAAGTCTGAATGAAAATATACCTCCTGTAGGCTCAAAGAATTAAATATTTGGTCCCCAGTTAGGAGCGCTGTTTGGGGAGATTATAGAGCTTTTAGGAGATACAGCCTTTCTGGAGAAAGTGTATCACTGGGGCTGCAGGGGTAATGTGGTGTGGGGGGGGGCAGGTTTCAGAAGTCTTATATCCTGGCCCCAGCTGATATCTGTCTGTCTGGTCTGTGCCTCTGTCTGTCTTCGTCTCCTTCCCCCACACCAGCTTCATACATGTGGATGAAAATGTGATCTCTCAGTTCTGACCACCTGCTGCCGTGCCTTCTTCACCATTGTGAACTCTTCTCTCAGGAACCATATAAAGTCTTTCTTCTGTAAGTCCCTTCTGGTCATGTTTTATCACAGTGACATTTGCCCATCAGTCAATTAGCACATGAATATCATAGAAGATATTTAATTCCAGAATCAAATGAAGAATGTTTTCCTTATCATTTGCTTTAACAAGTAATTTCCACATTTTCTTGCTCAATTGTGCCACAAGGACATGTGCTCAACTATGGTCATAGCAGCATTGTTTGTCATAGCCAGAACCTGGAAACAACCTAAATGCCCCTCTACTGAAGAATGGATAAGGAAAATGTGGTACATTTACACAATGGAGTACTACAGAGCAGAAAAAAATAATGACATCTTGAAATTTGCAGGAAAATGGGTGGAGCTAGAAAACATCATATTGAGTGAGGTAACCCAGACCCAGAAAGACAATTATCATATGTACTCACTCAAAAGTGGTTTTTAAACATAAAGCAAAGAAAACCAGCCTACAAATCACAATCCCAGAGAACCTAGACAACAATGAGGATCCTAAGAGAGAGATAGATGGATCTAATCCATATGGGAAGTAGAAAATGACAAGATCTCCTGAGTAAATTGGGAGCATGGAGACCATGGGAGAGGAGAGAAGGGGAGGGGAGCAGAGAAAAATGTAGAGCTTAATAAAATCAATAAACAAATATTGTAACTGTAATATGTAATTTTACTATGTTAAAGTTAAAACCTTCCTTTTTATTTAGACAGAAAAGGGGAGATGGTGTGGAAAGTACTTCTGTATATGTGTTGCTTTTATTGGTAAATGAATAAAGACACTGTTTCGGCCTGTGATAGGGCAGAGTAGAGCTAGGCAGGAAAACTAAAGTGAATGCTGGGAGAAAGAAGGTGGAGTCAGGGAGAAGCAATGTAGCCACCACTGGAGATAGACACACAGAAACCTTGCCAGTAGGCCATCAGACTCGTGGTAAAATATAAAATAATAGAAAAGGGCTAATTTAAGACATGTGTTAACCAGAAATATTAAGCAACCAGCCAAGCAGTGATTTAGATAATATAGTTTCTGAGTGATTATTTCATGGTCTGGGCAGCCGGAAGCGAACAAGCAGCCTCCTACTACACTATGCAGTGTATATCAGGGGTGCATCCCAATGTCAATGATGGTCTTTGCCTGACACTGTCGGCTTATTACTGTGACATCTGACCTAAGTACACTGGACTAGGCTTGCCCAGTTGTTTTTAAAGATGTTAAAGTCTCCCTAGTAAAGTTATGTGTGGAATTTTGAGGGCTGGCTTTTGAACTGGAATCTGGAATAAGTTTTGGACAGGTTTTCCTGGTAAATACAGGATGAGGATCTGGAAAGTGTACCCGTGGAATGTGGAGTGTGTCTGGTGTTTTGGCAAAGCCAGTAGTGAGCTACTGAGAGGTTTCTTGGAATAACCACATATTTATAAGTTTGTCGCCTAGGGGCTTTAAAGGGCTGTGCCCTTAAAGACAGTGGCAGCTATTCTATTCCGCAGACAAACCGAGCCCCCAAAACTCTTCTCACTCGAGGCTTGAGGGCTGCGTCACAGCTCCATGGCAAAGCGAAAGCAGCCATGAATATACCTGTCTCTGTCATGTGTAATACACACACAATAACCACAATCATCAGCGAGGAATGCAGTACGCTTCCCTTTTTTGAGACAAGGTCTCAAATTCATTTTGTAACCGATGATGAACTTGAATTTTTAATCCCCCTGCACCCACGCTTGTGTGTGCACCATCACTGTAGTGGCAGAGATGTTAACACACACTAGGCATGCCATCAACTGCTACACCCTCAGCTTCAAGTTCGATTTACAAAGCCATTTATTTTAGGGGCAGAGTATAGCATGCTTCTTCTTTGTAGACAGCTTGATTTAAATGTGACTTCACTTGTATTGTTAATTTTATACTTTATATTTCAAGAGTCTAAAATGCTGTCTTATTACTGTCTGTAACTGATGGTTTTGACATCAACTGGGATTATGCAGAGGAACCAAAGGATATGGCTGTTATCAAATCTTATCCAGTTGTTCTCTGTCTGTGACACCAGTCACAGGTCCATTGCTTTCACCCTTCTCTAAGAGGAACTTAGAAAAGAAGGAGCCATTTTCTGTCACAGGAAACCATTCTGCATCTTAGATACTTAACAGGATCTTACAAGATCCTTAACAGGGGCAGATAGCAGTTCTTTGGCGGATTTATAACTGTGATGATGAATAAACATCAGAAAAAGAATTAAAATATAAATTCAAAATACAATATAAAATATAAATCAAAATGTCACTATAAATGAAAGTATGGGTAAAGAAAGGAATCAGGTCTTCCTGTAATCTTTTCGTTCTATAAATAGAAAACACACACTAAGAATTCATGCAATATCCCAAACCAAGTTCCCCTACAGCACTTAAATGGTATCCGCATGCAATTTTCAATTTAACTAGTTTGTATTGTCTTCTTAGAATTGGTGCCATTATAATTCAGTTGCTTTAAATGATTTGTATTTTTGTTGTAGCAACATTGCGATGGAAACAATCTCTAGCAGTAACTTAAACTTCAACCATTTAATTAATATTTAGAAGTAGGTTTGGGGGCTTGAGGCTTTTAACTTGTATTTTCTTTAAATTATTTTAGGATGCCGGGCAGTGCTGACGCCCGCCTTTAATTCCAGCATCAGGGAGGCAGAGGCAGGTGGATCTCAGTGGGTTCCGAGCCAGCCTGGTCTACAAAGTGAGTTCCACGACAGTCAGGGCTGTTAAAGGGAAATCCTGTCTCTAAAAACCAAAATAAAACGAAACAAAAACAAATTAAGGCTATTTCCGGGTGCTTACAATAGCCTATTCGTTTTTGTTTCCTATGGTTTTAAGGTATTCTTTACTGTAATGAAATCTCACAAGATCACTTGTAGTATTTTTTTGTTGGTTGTTTTGTTTTTGTATTCGATTTTCTAGCAACAGAGGACATCAGAACACCGGACCTTTACTTCAAAACCTGGGCAGCAAATCTCTCACTGAACAATCCAGTTCTTAGAGGCGAGCAATCCGTCCCGGCGTGGCCTTTTTGATCCCCGCAAGCTGCCGTAGCTAAGCAGGCCGCTGATTGGGTGAGGCGGGAAAGCGCGCTGCCGGGGGCGGTTTCGGTTTTCGCGGCGCGCGTCCGTAGAGGCCCGGCTCGCGAAGGCTCCGGATCCGGCTGCGAGGTGAGTCCGCGGCCCGGGAGGGGCGAGTGGGAGCGGGTGGGCGCTGGAGCGGTCGGCCTAGGTTCGCGGAGGCCCGGGCCGGGCGGGGGAGCGGCTCGAGCCCAGGCCGGGCCTGCAGCGGCAGATGGCCGTCCGGGCCACGCGGCCTCGCGCGCTCAGCGCTGTCCCTTGGTGCGCGCGCCCGCCGCCCGCCGCGGTCCCCTCCTGCGCGCGCCCGGGCTTGGCTGGGTTTCGCGCCCAGGGCTAGATGGCTCGTGACTCCTATGCTGTCCTCCACCGTGCGCGCTGGGAAACCCTAACTACCACGAGCTAAGGAAATGATCCTTGCTGAACGCCACCTCCTTTCCTCTTGTGTGTGCCTGTTTCTGTTTCAGCTAAGACCACCATTTATTTTAAATCAGTTATCAGTAATATTTAGTTTTCTCTTTGCGTTGATAAGGTAGCAAGTTGTAATTTTTAAATTCATTTCTTCTGTTTGGTCCTTGTTTTTTCATTGGATCCCTGACGGATCCCTTTGGGTGGTTGACTTGTCCATTTTAGCCTCCCGTGTGACCCTTAACTCTCCTTGGACAGGCTCTCGGAAGAGAAGTTACTAGGTTAGATAATTCCTGCACATCGCCAGGCTGGTTCTTTTTTAAAAGTGTTCGGAATTTACCTTGCTCGCCCGTGACACTGCTGCTTTCACCCAGATCGGGAATGCTCGTATTTTGTTTCTGAGGTTAGCAAGGCGCAGCCTCTCTTTTGGAATCACTACCGTTGGGGAGCTTGTTTAAAGCTTGTTTAAAGTTGCACCAGGTGGCTCAATCTGACCTTGAACTCTGGATCCTCCAACTGCTGCCCTGGGATTGATTCGGGCGTTGTTATTTTTTTTTTTTTTTTATTGTAGTGCCTGTCTGCCTTCATGGTTTTCTTGCACAATCTGTGTGTGTGTCTGTGTGTGTGTCTGTGTCTGTGTGTGTGTCTGTGTGTGTGTCTGTGTTGGTATTACTGCTGGACAGGAAGAGACGGTCAGTAACCATCTAGCATGACTCCATTATTTTGCAGATGAGCCTGGGGCCATGAGAGGTGACCTGGTGATAGTTACGAGCTGCACAGCTGATTAAGTAGCGGAGGAGATTAGAACTCAGTTCCTGGCCTCCCAAGTGAGTACCCTTGACTACTCATCAGGTCTTTTCTCACTGAAGGGTGGCCTAGTAAGTAGTAGAATTTAAAAAAAAATAAATAATTTTTTTAAAAAAATTCCCCTGGCTTGTTTTCTTTTCTAGTGAAGGACTGGAAAATAGAAAAGTCATTTTTTTGACCAGCACTAGAAATTTATTAGTTAGAATGTCGACCCCTTCGAGATTTTG
Organism: Alexandromys fortis; assembly: GCF_014885135.2. Taxonomy (NCBI): domain Eukaryota; kingdom Metazoa; phylum Chordata; class Mammalia; order Rodentia; family Cricetidae; genus Alexandromys; species Alexandromys fortis. The sequence goes on along the minus strand of NW_026068006.1, from coordinate 1,103,512 downwards.
ATGGTTGTTTTCAGATTCTTCATGTTTGGATAAAATACTCCTGTATCTTAGAGGATGCAGAACTCTCAATACCAGAAAGTGCATGGATGCTCAAGTTCCATGTGTGTCGCATCTGACCTACGTTCATGATCCCTAGATCACTCCCCATGTGTAATATAATGTGAGTGGTTGCAGTAGAATGTTGTTTAGGCAGAGATGACAAGGGAAAAGTCCTTTATGTCTGTAAAGGCAAAGCCTTAGGAGTTGGACTTGCGACTTCGCTTTACTAGGTGTGAACCAGGCTTGGCTGGACCCACAGCTAAGGAGACGTTTATGTGCTCATCATCTGGTTCTCGTTTAAGCCTTGATTGTCCTGAAATACCTTATTTTAACCAGGAAATGAGGCCTGAAGAGAGGGAAGGAGAGGTGGGAGTTAGGGCTTGGCTGAGGTTCTGTGGTTGGCATGTTGGACCACACGCTCCTATGTTGTAAAGGCTCCTCTGCACCAGTGGTTCCCAGCCTGTGGGTTGGGACCCCTTGGGGCTGTTGGAAGATCCTTTCCCGGAGGTCACAAATCAGATATTTACATTATGATTCATAAAAGTAGCAACATTACAGCTAGGAAGTTCAATGGAACAGACTCCCAAAAATTGTCCTCTGCACCTATGTGCATGCTGTGGCAGGTGCTGTTACTCCTGTCCCACTAAATAATGAATGAGGTAAAATGCAGAAAAAAACCCTAAAGTGTCATTTGGCTGCATAAGCTTCAGAAACCTGCATTTGCCCAGGCATCTTTGCAGACTTGGATGCGCCTTCTGAGCACCGAGTGCTCCTGTCTACCTTGTGTCAGTGGTCATTCATAAAGGCCTTGGGATTATAGATGTTGAAGTGCATGGTGTTGTAGGTGCCGGACCTGTGGGGTGGACATCGGTGAGGAGGGATGGGCGGGGCTTTGTTTGACACTGGCTTTGAATGCCTCTTCCACAGACTTGGTTGGTCTTTTTAGGAGCCAAGGCTACCAGAGAAGTAGGATATTTTTCTGTCTCCTTCAAGTCCCCTTAAGTATCTGCAAGAGACTGGAACTAACATGCCTCATCATTGGGTGAATAAAATTTGACACACATACCATACCTCCTCCCCGCCTTCAACCCATTGCTAACTGTGAGCAGATGTGGCATGTTAGACCACTTGGTGACTTCTGACCAGAAACAGAGTGCTCCGACTTAACACCCACTATGAATCGGGGGGGGGGGGGGGTCCAGAGTCCTAGAGAGTAAGGCTGAGTTGAAGGGAGAAGTTTACTAAGGTGACCTTGGCAGAAGGAAGTCCTTTTCTTGTATTTATGGTTCAAGAGTCTTAGCTCTAGCTTCAGAAATTGTCAGAACTATTCCTTCTGCCTTATCCAATTTAAAAGATGAAAAAACTTAAAATTACTTGATCCAAGTGATGGGAAAAATTGTGGTGTCAAGACCAATTTACTTGTACAGAATGGATTTATGAGCAAGTCATTAAGTCCCAGGCAGTACCGAGGAACCTAATGAGGAGTAATGCAAAGGGTCTGCCTTCCTGGGTGAGGATGAGTACGGCGAACTTGAGGCAACCATACTTGTTCCAGATAACTTCAAAAGCATCCCTTTCAGGCCCTCTAGCAGAATGTACTCTAGAGAACAAATGAGGGCCTTGCTTTCAGCCCATCCTTTCATGTGGCTTGAAGTCTTTAGAGAAAAGTCTGCCTTTTTTAGGAAGTGCAGATAGTGACGCGTGCGGGAGAAAACAAGAGGCAGAGTCTGAATTAATGTGTGCTGTGCCACCGCAAATAGGAAGTAGGACACAGCAGATCCCTGTGCCCTTTTCTGGACCATGGTATCCTCCAACTAGCCAGTTCCTAAGAGTCTACAGGTTCTGGTCCAGACATGCTGGCACATGCTGGCTGGGTTCTCCGGATGGTCCAGATGATTCCAGCTGAGCCTGTGCTTCTGTTCCCTGAGAACGAATGTGGCCCTGCGCTCCAGCAGTGTCTCTGTTTTGATGTGTAGATTTCACTTTAGAATATCCAGTGCCTTTGCTCAGCTTCTCTCTGCAGCTAGTGTACTTTTCTGTCAAACTTGGCTTACATAGTCAGTAATCCTCCTGTGATGTGCCACGTCTGGGCTCAGTCCTCTCTTGGTAGACCTCTGTGTGTAATTCTACCTGAAAGCATACGTTCTCTATGAAATTTGCCACTTCTGTGTGAGTGTAGCCCCCTGGAGAGTAAACGCCAAGGCCCCAAGGCCATTTCTTATGTGTTACAGCCTCACCCTACAGCTAAGGCTTAGTAGGTAGCTTAGTGTGGATTGCCCTGGGAAGAGGTTGATGGTGATTGAAATAAAGATGAGGTTCAATCGGGGTGTTATTTTTAGCAAGTTTAGAAGAAAGTGTTTCTGCTTTCTCAAAGGTACGGACAGTTAACATTTTTAAAGCACTGACTGCTGTCAAGCCTAGGGCTGTGTTTTCTTCTTTCACTTGTTTTTTCATCCAAAAATACAGATGTCGTTAGCACCAGTGAAGTTAATTTCTGCATTTACCGTGAACTGGATTTTAAAAAGTGTGTGTGTGTCTGTGCCTCTGTGTGTCTGTGTGTGTAAGGGGGGCAGGGTCTCGGTGAACCTGGAGCTCACTAGAGCTAGACTGCTGTCTGGCAAACCTTTGGGATCTCCCTGTCTCTGCCCCCTAGTGCCGGAGTTACAGATGTCTCAGTGCCTCTGGCTTTTACCTGGTGCTGTGGATCCAGGCTCAGGTCCTTGTGCTTGAACACAGCACTTTACCCACTGAGCCAGCTTCCCTGCTAGGTTTGGGTTCTGGCTTTTAATGCAAATAGACATTTTTCTTATTTCGGATTGTACGTGAGTGAACCGGAATAGTAGAATTTGGCCTCTGTGATTGGAAGTAACCCCAAGACTTGAGAGATGAGTTAATAGTGTCCCTAGAAGTTTTTTAGCTGTAAAACAGCGCATGTGCAAGACACACATATGTGGCTCTTAGATGAGGGGGAAGATTTGTTTGTTTTACTAAACAAATGAAAAGTACTGAATCTGTTACTTTGCCATTTTTCTCTTTAAACTCAAAACAACACAAATAAGATTGTTGTGTGGCCAGCATCTTGGATAAATAGCAGTTGTAATTTTAGATATTTGTTAAGACTATGGACCTAAGAAAATGAGCCAACAGCTTAGTGAAAAAGTTATTTGCTAAGCAAAATAATCAGTTGATTTTTTTAAACAAATGTTAGCAGCTGTAGATGGTTCAAGTGATAATTTCTAAAATTTGTATTTTCTTTTATTTAACTGAATACTTGGCTTCTTGGGTAAAGAGAATTATTTCCCTTTTTGTCCCTTTGATTTATTCGTGTCCTTAACACACAAAGTTTAACTTCTGGATTCTAAGTTCCTGAAGTGCAAGCCTGGCACATATTTTCTGATTGCCTTGCACAATGTGTGTGTGTGTGTGTGTGTGTGTGTGTGTGTGTGTGTGTGCACTTTGGTTGAGCTGCTGAGAGATCTACCCCTAGCATCCCAGCTTCACCAACTGGCTAATCTTCCATGGTGGACATAGAGAGCGTCTTCACGGCACTGGGTGGATTAGATGGAGATTCGTGGAGTAAAATCAACAATGCTGTTTATGGAAGAATGTAGTCTTGATTAAAAACAAAAATCTAGGATTGGGGATGGAGTACGTCCCTAAAATAGTGTTCCATGATGCATGACAGTTATATAAGAGATGTTGCTGAATTTCACTAAAACAAAAGCAATTTCTAGTCTCTGACTTTTGCTTAAGTGACTAATAGTTTCCTTTTTTATTGAAACATTTGGGGGGGGATAACTATTGCATAGCAAGATAAAGTTTGAAAGATGTGATGGGACTTGACATGCCTGGTCCAGTTAATTTGGGTGTGCAGTGCTGTTTCTTTTGCTGAGACTCAGATCTGAACGCTCAAGTCTTTTCCCTGTTTGCTCAGAGCACTCCTACCACAATTATACCTGAGCAATTCAAAGTCTAACTTAACCACCTCTGACCTTGGAACAGAGTGTTCAACAATCTGTAAATGAGGCTGGGGAGGTGGCTGTCAGAAAACGTGTTTGTTGAACAAGCATAAGACCTCAAATCCCTTGCACCCATGTGGAAAGCAGAGCAGGTAGATGAGGGGTCTGGAGGGGATTCCCTGGCCAGCCAGGCTAGCCACATCTGTGAGCTCCAAGTTCAGCGAGAAACCCTGTCTCAGAAAGTCAGGTGGATAGGGACTGAGAAAGATGGGCACCAACAGCCTCTGGCTTCCACACTCGTGTGCACTCAGGAGGTACCTTTTCATACACACAGCATACACTAATGCTGCTTCCTTGGATAGTGAACTTTAAATGAATCTGTACATGTAAAGTACTTGGGAAAGTGCTGGTTTATACTGTAGGTTTCAGTCATGACTTGTCAGTTGTTGATGAGTGGACCTACTTTGTATAATGTGGGCTTGAAGTTAGATTTAACTTAAATATTCTAACATATTTTTGTTTCACCACAATTTAACAGAAGTCATTTAATCTTTCTATTCTGTTTTCTTCAGTAAAATGGGAATATTATGCCTTCTCCTAGGGTTCTCACGGAGATCGCATGTTGTATTTATGGTGATAGAGTTGCCAGAGGTGGCTATACGGGTGTCTTGTGTGTGACACAGCAGGACACGTGATTAGGAATAACTGCTCTGTGAAGAGCTCTAAGGCTGTGCTGTGGGCTGCTGTGGGGCTGTGCGAGGTGGTGTGTGCAGCAGCCCAACTGTCCTGTGCATCAGGACGTCATACAAGTCCTTTGGTGGCTCATCTCCTATAGGTATGTTGAGGCCCGAGAGTTTTGTGTTACCTTGTGTTGGTTTTGTTTTTTGGTGACTAATTAACTTATAGTGTGCACATTTATTGTTCCTTCCTATTTCTGACCAGGATTGTTAAGAATGAGTCTGCGGAAGCAAACACCTAGTGACTTTTTAAAGCAGATCATCGGACGGCCAGTTGTGGTGAAGCTCAATTCTGGGGTGGATTATCGAGGTAGGATTTTCATATTTGATCCTAACTACCATAACCAAGAATCTATGACTTCTTACTTTATTGACCTCTTAAACGTACTCAGTAGACCAAAATGTTGCTCGTTTACAATTTTCTGTCTTCTACCTCTGAGGTGGTTCCTTTCATACTGAAAAGCCTGCCGGCAGCATAGGCTCTGACTTGCAGTGTTTGTGCTTAGTCCATCTCCTGTCTGTTCTGAGAGCTCTTCTGCCTAAGTCCCTGACACCAACTCGGGAGGCAGAAGTAGCTCTGCCATGAAACACTGGGAACCGAAGAACACCTGGGCTCAGCAGCGTTTGCTTTCGCAGAAGAGTTCAAGATTGGCAACTTGTTATTTAGACAGACTCATTTTACAGCATGGCCATCCGGTCATGTAATGTATATCCAGAGATGCGTCTTTGTTTTTAGAACACTTTGTCAGGAACTCTGGGAACAGTAAATGTACATGCTTGTGATCCCAGCACCGGCAAGAGACAGGAGGATTCGGAGTCTGAGGAGAGCTTCAGCTATATCTGATTTTGAAGCAAGCCTGGGCTACATAAGACCCTGTCTCAAAACAAAAAGAAACAAAAACCCAAAAAGGTAATGAAGACTACTGAGAGCCAGGCCGAGGCCCCTGAACGTGAACGTTGTTTATGGAATAGAAGCAGAGCTTGGGTCTCAGTCACAGTGCGGTGTTTATGGAGCCGGAGCTCAGGGACAGAGCTTGGGTCTCAGTGACAGCAGCTTCAAAAACAGTTCTCTGGAATAATACCAGATTCTGTTTTACCAATTATGGAATTTCTACTCTTCTCGAATTAAGATGTGCTAAACTACTTAGACTGTTTCAGAGTGGTAGCTAATTAATTCATCAGCACAGTTTTATTGACATTTCTTTGTCTCTTCCCTACATTTCTTCAAGGTTTTCTCTGTCCACACATTTACATGTAACCCAGTGTGTGTTGATCACTACATTGTCATTTTGTTTTCTATAAACTGAGATTTTGTGGTTACCCTCACCAAGGAAGTGAGGAGCCAGGGCGAACACAAACTTGACTGGAGAGCTTTGTTAAGAAATCACTGGAGGGGCTGGAAAGCTGGCTCAGAAGCAGGAGCACTGGTTGTCTTGCAGAGGACTCATTCGGTTCCTAGCACCCACAGGGCATCTCACAGCCATCGGTAACTTGAGTGCCCAGGGATCCAGTCCTCTTCAGACACCAGACAACACACATGCAGGCAAACATGACTGCAATAAATATTTAGTAACCCACTGGAATCCCAGTACTAGGACGAGGGGATTCAAGCAAGAGGGTGGGGGTTCCATCCCCAGTAGAGCAGAAAGAAAAGGCAGAGACTAGAGAAATGGTTCTGCAGTTAAGCATACTGAGTGCTCTTACAGAGGACCTGCGTTCAGTTTCCAGTGTCCACATTGGGCAGCTCCTGGGGATCCCACAGCTCTGGCCTCAAGGACACCTCTACTCATGTGCATGTACCTGTACATATACACATCATTAAAGTAAGATGAAATCTTGAAAAATAAAGGGGAAAATAACTGTTTTATTCCTAGTTTCTTGACATTAATAGCATATTGCCAGTATTTTTTGTCTTGCTTGCTTTTTGAGTCAGGATCTTGCTGTAATACCCGGCTATCTTCAGGCAAGTTCTCTTTCTGTCTTGATCCCTTCCCATCCCTAGGTTAGAATTATGGCAGTGGCCAGGCAGTGGTGGCACACACCTTTAATCCCAGCACTCAGGAGGTAGAGGCAGGCGGCTCTCTGTGAGTTCGAGGCCAGCATGGTCTACAGAGTGAGTTCCAGAACAGCCAGAGTTGTTAACACAGCAAGACCCTGTCTCGAAAAACAGAGAGAGGTAGAGACAGGGACACGGAGAGAGACAGAGAATGAGAATTATGGTTGTGTGTGCCGCTTTGCCCGGTTTTCAGCCATAAACTTTGGGTAAGCCCAAAGGAAAGAGATAGGGATTTCCATGTATTTGACAGTGGGTAAGACGGGCACATTGTGTGTGGTACTTTCTCAATATCCGCTCTCTGAAGAGGTTAGCTATCTTAGCCTTTTGTTCTTTTCTCTTTAGGGAAAGTGTTTCTGTTTATAAAAGTATAATACATGTTTTAGTTTGTTATTTAGGCCTTCCGGGCAAGTAATGGGAAGCAATGTTTCACTGTATTCCCTGTGTGGAGATAATCCCCTGTGCCACAGGGCAGGACGTTCACACCTGTACAGTCTGTTTTTTCTTCCTTCCTACAGTAACTGATGATGTTCTAACAAGAAAGAGCAGGGGCTGGGTGTGGGTGCATACCTTTAGTCCCAGCACCTGGAGGCAGCGAAGGTGGGTCTCTGCCAGTGTCTCCAAGGTGAAAGTCTAGGAAGGAAGAGAAGGGGAAGACCCGTGTCCTGTGACAGTTCTCTGGCTTGTCATTTTTCTTCTCGCTCTTGGAGAAGAGGAAGAGCTACAACTTTAACACCTTGAATGGCTTTGTTTTGTGTTTCTTGCATATGGGCAATTAAACCCAGGGCCTGACATGTGCTGGGCAAATGCCCTACAGCTGAGCAAAACCTCATTTTTTATCTTTTAACTCTTTTATAAGATTAGATATTTTTAGTAACAGCAAGTAATAGTTGCATTATGTTTTGAATTACCGTTTTGACTAATTCCATATTCATATTATATCCTTGAATTTCTTACTAGTCTGTAAATGTTCTTTAAATATAACGCAGTAGAGAAGCAGCCAACAGAAAAGCTGTCCTGAGCTTCCTCTGGCTGAGAAGTCATTGTGCCTGATAGTTGACAGTCCAGTCTGATCCTTTGCAAGTTTATTGCTGCTCATAGAATTCTGCTCGGTTAATGTCTTGTGTTCTGATTACACACACACACGGTTTTGAAAAGAAACCTCTGTTTAGAGAATAATGGGGGCAGAAGCAGAGAGCGAGGAGCATACTAATGAAGTTAAGATTTTAAATGGGACACTGGCTTAGTTAATTCAATTGAATCTGTACTATGTTTTTATTCTTAGAAATATCACTTTAGATTAGAGGCTGAGAATTAGAAGCTTACTGGTTTCATCTTTAGAAAAACATCACCTGGTCAGATTTTAGAAATTTGTACCATCTTAACACAATTAATGATTCACTTGAGATGTTTTCCTTGAAAGCTCTCTGGAATGTTTGTGGCCATTTTTCTCTATTAGTTTTGATTTTAAAAATAGTGTTAACTGACAAAACAGAATGCAGTGTGTTGTAATGCAATATGTTGCTCTCTGTTCACAAGCTGCTCTTGACTGCAGTCACAGCTTTGAGCTGTTCTTTCAGGAGCACCTGCTGTCTATTATCCTAACAGATTGTGGAGACTTCCTCTTAACCCGGAGCACATTCATCTGCTGCAGTAGCGTTGTGCAAGAGTGAGATAAATCTGCCAGATCCGTATTTCACCCAGTGGCTGAAGTAACAAATGTCACTAGGTTGAAGGCTCATTTGTCCACACATAGTTGCTATGTCTGTCCCTCGCTCCCAAAGAAGAGCACTTTGGTTGGGATATTCTAATGCTTATACTTTTGTGAAGGCTTTCAGAGTTGCTGTGGTGATCACACATACCAGGAGCGGAGTGACAGTTGGTTGCCTGTCGTGGAGTTGTGGATGCTATACCCATCCAGCCTTCATTAAGATTGGCACAGAGTAAAAGCTCCTTTTGTGTTTAAGTCTATTGAGTTTTGTTTACAGTGTGAATTTTTATATTATGTGTTTGGAGGCTAATGAATAAAGTGATTGTCGGTTCTAAGATATGCCCTGTAATTTCAGTCCTTTCTTACTTTTCTCCAGGGGTCCTGGCCTGCCTGGATGGCTACATGAATATAGCACTGGAGCAGACGGAAGAGTATGTAAATGGGCAGCTGAAGAATAAGTATGGGGATGCGTTCATCCGCGGGAACAATGGTAAGCGCTTCTCTTGTGGTAGTGTTCAGAATAAGCCTTTGTCTCATATGTGAGGGCACTGGGGGTTTCTAGATGATGGTAAGGCCCCTTTTCATTTTGTTTGTTTGTTGTGCTTATATTTTAGATCTTTGCATAAACTTGTTCTGTTTTTGAGTGGAAAGAGAATTTTCCATGGCTTGGAAGTAGAAATTTTTTCTCTCTATTGATGAAGAGCTGAGGGATATTTCTTTATTGACCAGGAGCCTGTTATCTTTTGTTTTGTTTTTTGAGACAGGGTTTCTCTGTGTAGCCCTGTCTGTCTTAGAACTCACTTTGTAGACCAGGCTGGCTTCAAACTCACAGAGATCTGCCTGCCTCTGTTTCCCTAGTGCTGGGATTAAAGGCAGGCAGCACTGCTGCCTGGCAACCCTGTTATCTTAAATATCTTTCCTCTTCCTCTTCCTCCTCCTCCTCTTCCTATCTCTTCTCCTTTTTCCTCCCCTCTGACTACCTTTTTTCTTCTTCTTTTTTTTTGGGGTGGGGGGAGTTTTCAAGACAGGTTTCTCTGTAGCTTTGGGGCCTGTCCTGGAACTTGCTCTTGTAGACCAGGCTGGCCTCAAACTCACAGAGATCCGCCTGCCTCTGCCTCCCGAGTGCTCCCTGGCTTAAATATCATTTATTACATTCTCCCAGTGCCATCTGTAGAATAGAATCTATTCCTATACCACCTTCACACTCTCCAAACTTCTGTTATTTTTCTAGGTAAATTTCAGGTGCGGGGATTTGTGCCTTTCAATCTAGCTGAAGTGACATAGTAGAGAGTGTGGCTCTGTAAATGGAGACTGCACTTTAGTTTCTCGGCTGTCCAGACCTGAATAATCACACAAAAACTATATTAATTACAACATTGTTTGACCAGTAGCTTAGGCAAATTCCTAGCTAGCTCTTACATCTTAAATTAACCCATTTCTATTAATCTCTATATTGCCATGAGGCTGTGGCCTACCTGTAAGGTTCCAGCATCCTCTTTTCAGCAGCTACATGGTGTCTTCCTGACTCTGCCTATTCTCTATCTCTGTTCAGATTTCCTACCTGAATTTATTCTGCCCTGCTATAGGTCGAAACAGCTTCTTTATTAACCAATGATAATAAAACATATTCATAGCATAAAGAGGGGAATTCTACATCATTTCCCCTTTTCTGTCTAAATAAAAAATATTTTAACTTTAACATAGTAAAATTACATATAATAAAACAGTTATCAAGCAAGAATTAGTTATAATATTTCTTTGTGAGTCTAAAGTTTTATATTTAATTTATCTTTTATTATAACTAAGGAAAACTATCATTATAACTACCTAGCATTCAACTCCATCAAAGACCCCAGAAGGATATATTACCTGCATTAGCAGGAAGTGCATTGTTAGCAACTTCCAAAGCTCTAGAATTGATAGAGTCATCTCACTGCCTGGACAGTCACCCAAAGTTTTTCTGTCACGTTGGGCCATCCATCTTCAGCCCACAGGCCCATAGTATTAGGCAGATTTTTCCATGAAGCAGGAAATTTGAAAGTCTGTTTCACCTATATTAGCAGTTTGTCAGTCACTTTCTTCTGTGTCCTGCAGAATGTATGGCAGACTCTTTCATGAAGCAGGAACCCTGAAGGACCATCCTGTGTTTTGGAAAGTTCAGCAGTCACTTTTCTGTGGGTCCTGCATATTCAGTTCATACAGCATACCATCAAGCAGTCCAGGCAAGAGCAGTTTCTTGCTCAGATGGATAGCAAACTTCATAAGGACCCTCTTTGATGCCCATCATCCTCTTGAAGTATATTGATGCTGTCTGAAGCAGACATGTCCCATCGTCAAGGAAAGTCTTAAGTTCTTAAAACATTTTAAATGCCATGTTCTGTATGTAGGTCTTTGAAAGGTTTGAAGAATACCTATCCATCTGAAATATATCTCTGTACGTCTAGAAAACCTAACTAACATGACTACAAGTTTGACTGTTACAGATGACTATCTATTAATCCATAATTTTTAATGAGCTGTATAAACATAGTACTTTAAACAAGAGTAAAAATATACATAAAATAAAATTGACATAAACCAAAATCCATACCATTGATTTCATTTCTAATCATACCTTTCACTTTTTTTTTTTTAAAGAAATTGACTATGACCATTAAACATTTATAGCCAACCCTTTTAAAATGAAAATAAATATTTATGCACAATCCTTTTGGGAATTTGGGCATAGTTTTCTCCAAACTGCTTCCTGCTGTTTGTTGGGTGAAGTATTTTTAGGGTTCATGGAGACCTTTCAGAGGGTCTTGTTCCATCAAGCCACATTGCCTGGAAGGAATCCACAGGTTCTCATCCTCTGTGGAAACAAAAGCAGAGCCTCTTTTTCCAAAGCAGTATATCCTTAGACCCAAATTTTAAAGTCAAGACACCTTTAAAATATGTATGTTGGTTTAGCTTAGCTCCCCCAGAATTAAATGTTTCTCTGCAGTCAAAAAATTCAAAGAAAACACAATAATACACATAATGCAGATTGTGTATTTTTCATTTTTACATGACTTTTTTTACTTATTTTTAAGATTTATTATCTTTACTCCTTTAATCTATATCTGTCTGTACTCTTATTTATACTCTTTTTCCTTTCTCTCCCACACCTATGTACATTTTTTAAACACACTGTGACCCGTACAGAAGTTTACTTTTGTCTGAATCTGTCTTTATTGTGCATCTGTAATCATTGTCTGACCAGAAACGCTTCTTAAAACCATAAGCGGGCATGGTTCGTGAAAAAGGACGCTTAAAAGAAATCCCACACTAGCTCAGAATTGAGAAATAGATGGTTATTTATTTAGCGGTAGACTCACAAATCAGAATCCTCTGCTTGAATGGAGGTCAGAAACCTAAATCCTCAACCGGAATAGAGAGGCTGGAAAAGAGGCTGGACACATTTGCTCTATATGGCTTGTCTAGTATAAGAGGCCACGCTGCAGTGGGCGGGTAACCACTAGCAGTAAGACTTCCTACTGCAGGCTAGAACCAACTCCTTGTACCTGCCTGTTGGCTCCACCCTGTCCAACATGGCAGAGGTATATTTGCCTCCTCTGCTAGCCGTGCTCACCACCCAGCTCCAGGGATGCAGCCGGTCCATGTTGCCTTAACAACTAGTAGCACGCTGCTCACAAACCTCCCAAAAGAGCCAGAGCTATCTGTGCTACCAACATGAACCAGGAAGTTGGCTCTTAAAGAAGCCATGGGGTTTTTGCTGCTAATGCTGAGTCAGGAAGCCTTCTCTTAAAGGAGCCGTGCCTGTGCTCACCACCAGCAAACAGCCTATCTGAGAAAAATGCAGATACCAAGAAGCTGCAGTTGACCCCTGTTTTTGTGGGTCTAGAAGTCGTTTGTTTTTTGTTTTTTTAATTTAAACTTTCTTAGGCTGTATGTCGAAATTCTTGCCCCATATTGGCTCCAGTATGTAAATGGAGACTTCACTTTAGTTTCCCAGCAGTCCAGACCTGAATAATCACACAGAAACTATATTAATTACTACAGTTTGGCCAATACCTTAGGTGTATTCCTAGCTAACTCTTATATCTTAAATTAACCCATCTCTATTAATCTGTGTATCTTTGCGAGTTTGTGGCCTATGGGTAAGGTTCTGAGCATCCTTCTTTGGCAGTTACGTGGCATCTCCCTGACTCTTACCTATTCTCTCTATATATCTCTGTTTGGATTTCCTGCCTGGCTTTATTCAGCCCTGTCATAAGTCACAGCAGATTCTTTATCAACCAGTAGTAATAAAACATTCACAGCACGAAAAGGGGAACCCACATCATGGCTCTAAGTTCTGCTGTGAGCAGCTTCACTGCCATGCTTACTGTGGCTATTACTATTTTTATTAGTATTAAAAATACTAATTGTCAATAAGATCATATTTGAGTACATGGGGGCTAGGGAAAGCATCGAATTGATTAGGAATTAACCCTCAGCCCACTTTTAGGTCCCATTCCCAGGTGGAGCTCTTTTATTTATTGATTTCTTTACTTCTGAATATGAGAATCTTTTAACAACCTTAAAGTTTAGGTCTTATTGTTAGGGATTAATTGTCCTGACTTTTTTACTGTGAGCTATTTATTATCAAAGTAAAAAGAGAGCACCGCGTCTAAACACGAAGTTGGTCCCAGTATAGAGACTCCTGAAATAGGATAGATTAGATTAGATAGGATAGATTAGATTAGGTTAGATCTGCAGATCTAACCATTCCATATAACACTCACGGAATGTTAGCATGCAAGAAATACAGGAGAACATAAGAACTTACTTTCATAAGGCTCCCGGGAGTATACCTAAAATAATTGAGAACAACAAAATATATAAAAATGTTCAATAATTTGAGCCTAAGCAATATGAAAGTGTGTCTGCAACTCAAGAAAAAGTCCTGACTTACATACATCTCTTGCTTGCATTTCAGTAGAACTTCTTCTACTTTCATATTTGTATTACTTGACACCCTCTTGCTTGGAAAGTCTCCCCTCAAGATACTGACAGCAGGAGGTACTCCTGCACTGATGTCCCTCTAGCTTGTGTAGATTCCCTGCCAGTGGCTCTTCTCTTTTCCTGTTGTACGCGGTGACAGCCGTCTTATTTGACAACTTGCATTTGACCCTTAAAGAGGATTGGGTTCACTTTGAACATGTGTGTCGGTGTCTGAGGATGTGTGGGGTAGGAGAAGGTACACCTGAGGTGGTAGCTTGCTCAGTGGCCCAGTGGCCCAGTGGCCCAGTTGCCTCCTTGAACCTGTCTCTATGCAGCACGTGCTGTGTTGTGCTCAGTAAGTTGGTCGTGGTGTGACCAGCAAAGTTCAACATTGGATGGCACCAAAGGTTGTTACTGATAGCAATCTCAGGATAAGCACTTGCTTATTCCTAAAAATACCTTCTCTTTTTTTTTTTCTCCTCTGGAAATTATAAAAGTGAACAGAAACTATAGTTTATATTGGAGAGATAGATGAAAATGTACTTTTAGTGTATCTGCATGCATGTAAACAAATCACATGTGTGCCTAGTACTTGAGGCCAGACATGGTCACTGGACTCCCTGGAATTCAAATTCCAGATGGTTGTGAGCCGCTTTGTAGGTACTGGGGACCCAGCAGTGAGGCTCTTGAGTGCTGAGCCATCTCTCCAGCCACGTGTGTTGGCCATTCTCCTTGTGAGATCCAGCCTAGAGGATTTAGCTGTTTAATTGTGGTACAGCTAATTACAAAACATTCTTAAGTTTTAGGCACGTCCACTTTTAATTTCTAGTCCAAATTTGTAAAGTCAGTAACATGTATAGATAGGACTAGTTGAAATCATGTCAGATACCAAAGCCAGGTTTGGACTCAAAGCTTATTTTATACTGATATTCTATTGCTTGGTCTATGGCCGGGCCCTGCTTGTCTTTAAATCTGCTACTGTGACATAGGAGTGATTATTAATTCTTTCTGTCTTTTCAGTGCTGTATATAAGTACTCAGAAGCGGAGGATGTGAAGACACCAGGAGCAGCCCTCTTCACACTTGGATGTACTTGATTATGAAGAGCTTGTTTTTTTGTTCTTTTACGACCCTAGTTGCTGCCTGTTTTCATAGTGGTTGGTGTGTTTTGTTTTGTTTTTTAATTGACATTTAAATAAGATGGAAGTGTTACATTACAAATCAAGTCTTAAACATTTCATGTTCACATTTACTCCTGTCTGTACAGAATATTAAAATTAAAAAAAAAAGCAAAAATACTAATACATCTCTCCTGGATTATTTTACCCGATTCCAGCAGTGTCCTTTCATTGAACAATCTAGTGGTAGTATCTCCACAAAGATTGCAAATCTCTTGATTTGGAAATTATGAGGTTAACCATGCTCTGCCAGTTCTGTGCAGGTAGGCATCTTGTGTTGACTTGCTTCCTCTCAGGAGCATTGGCGTTAATCGATGTAAATCTTGGCTTGCCCAGCCAGGAGGTGCTCAGCTGTTTCTGTGTAACGGGCTATGGTCAAGCTGGAGTACATAACTCAGTTTTCAAGTGCTCAGATGCTCCTGTCTCTTGCTTAGTAAGTGGCCTTGGAGAAAGGGTTGTATTCTGTCTTCAGGTCATGTGATTCCTGATGATGAAGCCTACATTCTAGAAACAGTGTGTTTGATTGCTTTGGTTGTGTGGACACTGGAAGACCATGGAGACTTTTGACTTTCCTCAGCCCTCCTTCAATCTAAACAGAATTCCTGTCTTGGGACTTGGAGTGTGTTTTTTAACAATTGCCTGATTGGATCTGAGGGCAGATGGGAAGCTAGGGAGGGAGAGAGGGGAGGCTTTTTGGAGAGGTGTATGTGACATTTGTCGCACTCAAACAGTAATCAGAAACAATTAATACTCAGGAAAAAGAGAAATGTTTTGTAAGGTTTGATGGTGTACACACTGAAAATAAAACACTTTATCTGAAGCTTCGGTAATTTATCACTTCCTGACAGACTTGAAAAGGAACTAGTGTGTAAGTACAAATCACCAATTTGCTCTTTTACAAATGGCTGCTTTTCTGGAGAAAATGGATCTCTCTCCGTATGGAGCACACCTGTTCTCATTTGTTTTGTAGAGTGTGTGAGGCTGCCAGGTTACTGTGTCCTTTCATTCACTCCATCAACTGCCCCTGAATGCACTTCCGATACTGTCTCTTCCAGTGTGTGGGACCCCGGCTTTGCTCTCTTCTTCCCCGACCTCTCCTCCAGTGTGTGGGACCCCGGCTTTGCTCTCTTCTTCCCCGACCTCTCCTCCAGTGTGTGGGACCCCGGCTTTGCTCTCTTCTTCCCCGACCTCTCCTCCAGTGTGTGGGACCCCGGCTTTGCTCTCTTCTTCCCCGACCTCTCCTCCAGTGTGTGGGACCCCGGCTTTGCTCTCTTCTTCCCCGACCTCTCCTCCAGTGTGTGGGACCCCGGCTTTGCTCTCTTCTTCCCCGACCTCTCCTCCAGTGTGTGGGACCCCGGCTTTGCTCTCTTCTTCCCCGACCTCTCCTCCAGTGTGTGGGACCCCGGCTTTGCTCTCTTCTTCCCCGACCTCTCCTCCAGTGTGTGGGACCCCGGCTTTGCTCTCTTCTTCCCCGACCTCTCCTCCAGTGTGTGGGACCCCGGCTTTGCTCTCTTCTTCCCCGACCTCTCCTCCAGTGTGTGGGACCCCGGCTTTGCTCTCTTCTTCCCCGACCTCTCCTCCAGTGTGTGGGACCCCGGCTTTGCTCTCTTCTTCCCCGACCTCTCCTGCAGTGTGTGGGACCCCAACTTTGCTCTCTTCTTCCCCGACCTCTCCTGCAGTGTGTAAGTCTTTATTTCCCCCTTGCCATTTCCAGCTTAATAGCTCTACCGTAGAGCAGTGTTTTCATCCACAGAACCACTTTTAATCAAGATTGTCTCTGGGAAATGCCACCATTTTTATGGTAATAAAGGACCATATTATGCACCTGGACCAGTACGTATTGTCCCCTGTGCATACCTTTATGTGATAGAATTCTGAAACAGATTGTAAATGCTAAAATTACTTTTTCTTAACTGTAGTTTATATGTAGTCCATGAATGGTTTTCATTTGGATTGCAGCAAAGACAATTGTTCTAGGGTGAACATTTTTCCGCTTGAGTAAATACATTTTCCTTGTCCCTGTACCCCCAAACCCTAGTTGCCATCATCTTCCTCTCGGGCTGTGACAAAACAGAATGTTTAGTGGGAAACAACTTGTGCTTGGTTTCTAGACTATCTGACTTCACATTTTGTTTTGGTCTGTGAGCTATTCCTTGGCTAATCTTCCAAGCTGAATTGATTCTTACTTCAAACGTGTTTATCCCAAAACAGAGCTGTTGACAAGTACAAATACAGATGGTGGGCATGTGGTCTGATTTTCGTGTTCTCCTCAGCATTCAGAGAACGGCTCCCATCTTGAGCTTCTTGTTGGAGGCAGTATGTAATGCAGGCTAGGAGCGCCTGATTATGTGACAGTGACAGACGCGCACGGGATCTCCTTACAGTCTGGAAACAGCAGCTTCCGTGTGTGTGTGTGTGTGTGTGTGTGTGTGTGTGTGTGTGTGTGTGTGTGTGTGTGTGTGTGTGTGTGCTGGCTCCCTCTAGCTTCACTCCTAAGGCCTGGGGTGAAGCTAGAGGGAGCCAGTGTCCAGACCCAGCCTGGGACTCCTCAGCTGGGAATCCTGATGTGTCAGTCAATCTCCCCGGGTGTGGCCCTGGCTGCTGGCCTTACTATATATTGCCAATATTGCCACAAGTGGACAGAAGGGTCCTTTGGTGAACCTGCTACAAACGCTGTTACCAAGAATGACAAAGGGGAGGCTGCATGTCAAGAGGACAGGTGAACAGCTACATCTTGGCTCAAGTGGAATCTAACCGAATTTCTCTTCTTTGGGGGACAAAAAACATCCTCTAAAGAGACCCTTGGACTGGACCTCAGTGGCTCCACAGAGGGCCTCAGTCACAACCAAGCTAATAAGAATTCCTGATGAGGCCAGGGATGCACCACGCCTCCTGTCAGTGTGCAGTCGGTACAGGAAGCCGCAAAAGGGCAGATTATCAACAGAGGGGCTCTTCAGCTTTGTTGTCTTAATGGCTGGGACTTTGCTCCTTTCTTTTTTCCTTCTTGCAATTAGACGTTCTGTTTGAAGAGTTAAACTCAACACAATGAATATTGTATAACCTGCTCATTAACTAGACTCCTGCGACCGGGGAGCTTCCTCTGTTGCCTTAAGGAACCCACAGAAATAGACATTCTGTCCTCTGCGGTGTCTGAGACTCATCTCCGCCAAACCTTTGAAAGAGTCGTGTTGGGGTTTAGCTCTTGCAAGAAAGAAAGAGCTCTTCCCCTTACTGTGCCCCTCTGAACCACCCAAAAAGATCTTGCAAGAAAGAAAGAGCTCTTCCCCTTACTGTGCCCCTCTGAACCACCCAAAAAGAAATGCTCTTTTCAAAACCAGAATTCCAGAACCATTCGGAGGCCTGATTCAGTGGCACGGGTGTAGGTGAGGGCATCTACCTGTCTGAAGCACAGGATGCTGGAACCGTGGGAGCACACCTAGAGCAGGTACCATGTTAGAGAGTGGGATGGAACACACTTGGGGACTGCATCCATGCCGTGCCAGGCCACGAGCCCCAGAGTGGAGCAAGCCTTTCCACCAGGTGCAATAGATGTGGGACTTCTCGGCCTCACACTTGATGAAGGGCTTGCATCCTCAAGCAGCTAAATCCATGCTGCCCTTTCTCAACGGTGAGGCTAAGACAATGTATCCCCCATGAAGGACAACTGTTACCTGGTTTATCAGAGGTTGTCAGGAAGAAAGCGTCATGGGTGAAGACGATTTGCTCTCCTAATGATGCTGCTCATTTGGTTTAGCAAGGGCTATGCAGGTACAGCCTGGTACCAAAACAACAGCTTCGAGACCACATGTGCTGGTGTCCGTGCGTGGTACACATTGGGATTAACTGCCCTTGTACAGATAAACCCATTGCAGAGCGGCCATCTGTATTAATGTGGAGACATGAACCCCACCAACGGGCAGGATATTTGCCTTCCACCTAAGTCCTAAAGTAGGGTGACAGAAACTGGGTGGTACTGCCCTTAGCACACCTATAACATGGAGGAAAAAGGTTCAGCAGTTCTAAGAGCAAACACTGTACCCGTTCACCTGCAAAGACACTGTGTAAACTGTCACGAGCCATTTCCCCCCTAAAAATCATTACAGGAACCATCACCCTGGGGAGTCTGCAGGGAACCTCACACCCATAATTATGTTCTATTGAGAGAACCTGCCCCACACCCAATTAACTTATCTGTTAGCTGAATGCGCCTCACACTCCAGCTATCCAGGGAACCAGGTGTGGCAACTTGTGACTTCTTGGCCTTCCTGTCCGAATGTAACCTCTTGGCCTACGTGACGAACCTGGCCTACGTGACCAAGACCACTCGGCAAGATCCCGTGCCCTGCCCACCAAGTCCTCATGCAGGGCCTATATAAGCAGCAACCATGATCCTAATAAACGGAGGCTTTGACAAATCTGCTTGGCCTCCTTCTTCTGTCCTAGCTCATTCCCTTCCAGGTAGCGCCCCTCCGAGACCCTGGAATAACTGATTGCAGGGTGGGTTACAAACCCCTAGACTGAGTAACCCACCCAACGCAATCGACAGTAAACAATGGTATTGCTCCTGCTTTTTCCTGCCGATTTCAGCTCATTGGATATTGATTGCGAGACTCTGCCATAGCGCTCCCCCCCCCCCCCATCTCTGGTGAAGCGATGCTTAGGTACATGAAAACCTAGGCAAATTACATGCTCACAAACGAATGTGTTCCAAGGACACTGTGGAAAGAAATAAACATTATATTCCAGTGAGGGCCACAACTATTCCCTCTATACATCCAACAAAAAGACATCCTTCCTATATTTTCTTCCCGAAAATGAAGCTAAAGACCCCACTAGTGGTGCACCCTTACCTGGCCACATCATACCAGGTGCAGCATGCATGAAAACTTTTGAGATTTCCCTGTGCCAGAGGGAGTGTGTGTGTGTGTGTGTGTGTGTGTGCATTTGTCTGTGTGCATGTCTCTGTGTCTGTGGGTGTGTGTCTGTGCTGAAAATAAAATGTTATATCTATTGATATAAAGCAAAATAGCCCAAAATGTGGTAGATTAAGACAACCAGTGGCACCATTAATTTCCTTTATTTATTTCTCAGAAAGTCTCACTCCACTAACTTGGAATCACTAGGTATTCTAGGTTCATCTCAAACTTGTACCAATCCTCCCACCTCACTTCATGAGTTCTGGGATTAATGCTGTGTGCCATCATGTCTGGCCGCACCACTGATACCTTTTATGGTTCTGGGACCACCTGGGTAGAGCTGGGAAATTCCTCTTTTCCTGTGAACGGCTGCACCACCTACCAGTACTCCGAGAGAGCTCCTGTTGGCTGATGACCTAGGGCTGCTGCTGAAGCTGGGAGCAGCTGGTTCCTTCCTGTGGCTTCTTACACAGTGTTATTCTCAGAAGAAGGGTTCCCGTCCACGTAACCAGAAGCCCCGGCTCTCCTGATGCATGGCCTTGGGTGTTACATAATTTTCCTTACACCACTACTACCTCCACTGATGACAGGAAGCCACAGAACCAGCCCTCGTTCAGAGTGGTGGACAACAGATCTCACTTTTGATGGGACACGAAGCAGCGGTTTTACAGCTATCTTTAATTCATTGTGCCTTCTGACTAGACTGCGCCTCTGTTGTCAGGACCTGTGTGACAGTTCAAGCAAGTGCCATTTACCCTGGGGAATGCCTGGGGTCAACTGCCCTGCAGAGCAGCCAAGAGAAATCCCTGAATTTCGGGTTGATAAAATTTAGGATCCCAGATGTCTCCCAGGGCCTTCCGTTTGTAAAGCTTGGTCCCCAGCTTGTGACACTATTTTGGAGCCTTAAAAAAAGTGGGACCTGGGAGGTGTAAGTAGAACTCTAGAGGAGAGCCATCAAAGTTACAGCTGACCATGATTCGACCGTGGAGAGCCTCTGCCACACAGTTCCACTGCCATGGTCTCTGCCTCCTCCCTGCCAGGATGGCCAGAAATTCCTCCAAAACTGTGAACCAAAATAAGTCTCCCTTCTCATAGGTTTTAGCTGCCAGGTGTTCAGTCCCAGCAACAGGAAGAGTAATTAACACATAAGCTTAGGCAGTCTCCTCTCCAGGTACATTAGGTTTGATGTAGAACAGTTAGGGTAGATCTCTGAGGCTCACCATCAGCCCAGAACAGTGGGTCATCAAAGTATCCTTTAAGTATTAGCAAAATTAATGTGTACAGTTCTTAGCTGCCTACTTAATGTCTAACCTGACATTAGTGACATAACCTGTCTGTTCTCAGTGACATCCTACAGCAGCCACTGTCTTTAAATCTCCATTCTTAGGTCTCTCTCTCTCACACACACACACAAATGTCATTTCCTCTCTGTGACTACTCCCTAATTGTTATAATTATTATTGTTGTTGTTATTATTATTATTTACTTGCCTCTATAAGTGGGTACCTGAGTGTGATCCTCAGAACCCATGAAGAAACACCAGAAGTGGTGGTGTATTCTTGTCATCTCAGTACAGGAGGAGGAGACCCATGGATCCCTGGGATTTTCTGGAGCCAACTTAGCCCCAAATGAGTGTGCTCCAGGCCCATGAGAAGCCTTGTCTCATAGGAGGCAGATGGCATTCCTGAGCGTGACATCCATGGCTTCCTCTGGTCCCCCCGTACCCATGCATACATATCTGCACATGCACACTCCACACATGTGCGCTCACACACAGAGGAGTGTGCACATTAAAAGATTACCCCCGCGTAAAGCGATGCTTTCCGGCAGCCCCGCACTCAGCCCCATCTTCCTTGCTGCTCGAGGCCATCGCGCCGTGTCAGCCTTCACGGTAACCAGTGGCTGTCATTCATGCCACGGAGCACAGATTTTTGCTGGCACATCTTGACGTAACTCTCTTGAGAAGGGCAGTTGGAGTCCACTAAGCCTGCGGAACATCAGGGGGAACCCTTTGGGTTACTGTGATTTTGAAGGTCCTCTAAACTTGAGAGAGAAACCCTTGAAGGGAGGGGGAGGAAATGCTAACCTAATCTGAAGGCTATTACTAAAGCACAAGGCCACTAAAAGTTAAAAAAAAAAAAAAGTCAAAGGACTCAAAATGCAACATCTTAAAATAGATTTTCTTCTTGTAAGAACAACTATGGAATTGTTCAGCCAACATTTTCTTGGAAGAAAGGAAGTTTGGTACTAAACACACATTTAAGGAAGAATATTGGAACATCAATTGGTGAAAACTCGATTTTAAGCAAATGCTTTTATATTTATTGTGCTGATTTAATGACCACAGCTCAGGGATCAGGGTGGACCTGAAATTTGTTTTTCAATCAGAAGCTGTGTCTGACATCTCTAATTAAGTGTGCTTTTGTGGATGCAGTTTTGGTGAATCATAGCCGTGTACTACAAAACTTTGCTGAGCTGGGGCTATGCTGAGGCTGTCTGCATTGATTTGCTGTATTAATGTTTGTTTTCTTAAAAAAAAATTAACCGAACAGGTCATCAAGCCCATAACTATTTAAACTAGCACCTCAGTCTGTTTGGACGCTCTCTGGGGAGTGCTAGCGATTTATGAATGAACTACAGATGATAGCTAGTCCCTCCCTTTTCCTGGCTAGGACTGCTCAGAACTAACAGGACATTCTGGAATTAGATGATTTGATGTGACTTCACCCCAGCTTGTCCCTGTCCTGCAAGTAGTGCATGCTGGGATTGTCTTTAATTCAAGCGGAGAGCATGAAACCTGTGCGCTCTACTCTTCCTAAGCCTGTCTAGCCGCAGGGCTGCAAGGGTCCTGGTAGGCAGCTCTCCTTGTGTCAGGAGGCTCTTCACGAAACAGAATATGTGATTGCTTTAGTTACTCTGTGTATTTGAGCATGTATATGTGCAGCACGCCGCTCCCGCCAGCAGAAGAGACGACTGCAACAGGATTCTTCTCAGAACACACTTTATTGGAGCACTTACACTTGAGGTTGTAGAGAGGCAAAAGACCCGGTCCCCGTGACGCAGAAGAATATATATGGTGCCAGACAAAGCCCTGACGTGTCATCAACCCAATGGCTCAGGCCAGAATGGAGTGATCGTGCTTAAATTATGATTGGCCAGATCGGATGGCCAGATCGAAATACTCCCCGCGTTGGGGGGGGGGGGGCTCTCGCGCGCATGCGCTATGTGCGCACATGCGCACAAGTTGTCTGTCAAGTTGCGCACAAGCTGTCAAGTTTGACGTGGAACAGCAAATGGCGCCCAGGCTCCGTGCCCCTGACATGACAGCGCCATGGTGCGCGCTACATATATGTGCGTGTGTGTATCTGGTGTGTATATGTGTGAATTTGCATGTGTGTGAATTTGTGTGCATGTATGTGCATGTGTGGATATGGTGTGTGTGCCTGCATGTGCGGTCCAGAGAACAACCTCCAGTGTTGTTACTTATTTTGAGAAGGTCTCGTTGGCCTGGAGCTTGCTGATTACGCTAGGCTGGTCAGTGAACCCCAGGAAAGCCCCTGGGCCTCTCCAGCTTTAGGATTAAAAGTCTGTGCCACTACACCTAGCTTTTTGCATAGGTGAGCTCTGGTTTTTATGCTTCCATCTCCCCAGATTTGTGTTATTTGGCTTTCTAAATGCAAAAAGAAAATGTCAAATATTTTTTTAAAAAAAAAATGCCTCTTCAACTGACAATGACGGTTGGAGGTGCCAGGAAAACTCACTTTCAAATGTCACAAATGTCATGCACATCTCTAATGGATTTTCATCTCTCTCAGAATAATATGTGAACATCTGGTGGGGTTGACCAGGTCCCCGGACACCTGACCACCAACCATACCCGTTGCTGATTTCCACACAGTACCAGAGTGGCCATGGTACCCATGGACAACACAACTCCACTCCTCTCTCTCGCTCTTGAATCCTTGCCTGGAATTCCTCTCTCCCCAAACCTTCAGAATCCTGTTATTTTGCTCAGTAGAGGATCCCTTTGTCTACAGCCACTTCGCAATCGCTCTGTGTCTGTCCCCCTTTAGAACAGTCCCAGCCTGACTCCTACCTGAGTAGCTTCTTGGCACCCACTGGCTAGCGTGCTTCATGGAGATGAAGATTTGTTTTGGTCATGGCTGCATCCCAGTGCATGGTCCCTTCTGCATTCCCCTAATATGCAGTGAGCCATCCACAACTATGTGTTTGATGTGTGACTGTGCTCACTGTACTGTTGGAATCAACTCTTGGGATAGACTGACTTTGAACACTGTGCAACTCTGGGATGCTTGGACACAGGCCTAGGAAGCTTTCCCCACACAGTCGAGCTAAAGATCTGTAGGCAACTGTCTCTAGGGCAGGAAGTGAGCTGTGTCTCAGAGCAAGGCTCCGGGGAGTCCTTGGTAGGTTCTTGAACTTAGATCTCACCTCCAATCTGATCTGGGGCAACAAGAAAGCTGAAGGGTATCCTCCTAGAACACATATTTATCTGGAAGATATGGTTTCCATTTTCTTTTCTTCCTTTCCTCCTTTCTTCCTTCCTTTCTTTCTTTCTTTCTTTCTTTCTTTCTTTCTTTCTTTTTTGGTTTATAGTCTGCCACAGGGTTTTCAACCTTTATGCTACTAACAGTTGGGGCCGGAAAGTTATTGGAATGGGGGAATGGGATGTTCTGGTGTAACATGTTCAGCAATATGCCTGGTGGAGGCACCTAGTCTCAGCCCCACAGTTTCCAGGAGCACTTTCTTCACAATTCTGAATAACTAAAAATGTGCCATATTTTGTCAGATATCCACTGGACAGAAAAATGGACTTTTCTGTTGCTGTGTGTGTGTGTGTGTGTGTGTGTGTGTGAGAGAGAGAGAGAGAGAGAGAGAGAGAGAGAGAGAGAGAGAGAGAGCCCAGTGACAGTGTCCACTCTAATATATTAATAGACACCTCCTTTAGCTATTTGTCCTGAGTTTCTTCAGGACCTTTGGGCCAGGTAGGTAAAAAGTGCACACCTATGGTGTGACATGATTCATACTGAGGTTAAGGACAATAAAACCCAGATCCTACCTTAAGGAGTGAGCTGGTGGCAAAGTGATTCCTCAGAAGGGACCAGCTCATGACGGAAGCCCAGCATGGAAGGCAAAGTATGTCCCCCTTGAAGTCCAGCAGCCTGAGCCCCCAGGTTAAATGCTGCACGCTGAACGCCCTGTTCTCTGAAGACAGCTCTCAGGTTTTCAGTTAGCACCAAGTCCACAGCCTGTCGCTCAAGGAGCTGATGGAGGGACACGCGGGCCAGGTGGGCTGATGGTGCTGCCTATGGAGGAGGAGAAGCCCCTGCACACAGCCTTCTGGTGGCCATATCTGGGGGCCTTTCCTTCCTCCTTGTTCCTTCTCAGGTCAGTGGTGAGCTTTGTATAAGTAGAAAGTGTCTTTTTCCCACAGTCAAGAGATCAGTTCACTTGAAAGAAAACTAAAGAGGGACCCTGGTGTGGACTTAGATCTGAGTTAGCTCGGTGGAGGAGACCTGCCCTGTCATCAGGACATACGCTGCAATTGACAGCTAGAGGCTGGCGCCACTTCCGAGAGTAGTGAAAGACACAGAGCCGATGCGGCAGCCCCACCCCGTTCTCTCCTCTGCAGGGGCTTCATGCAGGTGTCAGAAACAGCTGCAACAGGGTACTGCTCTCCTGCTCAAGGCTGTGCAGGACTGCATAAAACCTTTGTGCCTAGAGGGGGCTGGAGCTTCGCTGAGTTGTACCTTGTTTCTGCCAAGCTACACACACACACACACACACACACACACATGTGTGCACACACATACACATGCACACACACATGGGAGCAAGATATGACTAAATTCAAACCTTTATGGTGTTATGGGTGATATAAACATGTTTGGGCAAGCATTCTCCTATCCATTAAATCCAGTTTTCACTTGTGTAAAATACAAATGCCATAATCTATCTACTTGGCAGATTTACTGTGAAAACCAGTGACTCTTAGGGCTCAGCTTTGATATCACACAAAATCAGCTCTGTGCCACTTCGTTCTAAAACCTCAGAAATTCTCTTTGTCCAAATAATAGCGGCGGTTGGGCACACAGTAGGTGCTCACGCATAACTTTCAGGGAAAGGCTTGTCTGAATACTGCATCCGGTCAGTGTTGCTTGGCTCTTCAGTATTGTGTTCCCTTAACTGCCCTTGAAATGATGTATTTACTTACCTGTTGTCTAGCCTCACGAGACTGTCATTTCCCAGGGCCTGGGCCCTCGACCATCTTGCTGCTCAGAACCTAGACAGTGCCTGGTGCAGAGTCCCTGCTCAGGCTGGGTTTGTCAAATGGACAAACCTGGGAAACCCTCATTTTGCTATTACTGCTCTGTGTGACAGTGGCTTACAAGGTATCAGCCCAAACAGGCAAGAATTCTTTGTCTTCAGAGAGCTTACTATAGAATTCAGCTGGGACCCTTTCCACAGGGCAACCCCACTTCCTCAGGCCGCCGAGAGGAGGCCCTTCCTGCCAAGTGGAGCAGAGTGAATGAGGTTTTCTCATGTGGACAAGGCTGCCTCACAGCCTGAACTGGGGCCCTGGGGCAGAGGGGGCCGGGAGAGTGGGGCTGGGAGGGCTGTGGAGCCCAACCCTCTCCCTGGGCTCTGCACCACTGAAAGGCTCCAGACAGCGTGGGCACGGGGCCAGGCTGCTGGGTTCCAGTGGGAAAGCTGACCTTGGCCAGCAGCAGCCAGGAAGAGGCACAAGTGACTCATTGTCCCACATCCTCCAAGGTGAAATCCCAGCAGTGTGTGTGGCCTGTTGGAAGGGCCTGCAGCCTTGGCTCCTTCCTTAGCCAAAATCAAAGCACAGACCAGTCAAACACGCATAGCCCGGGGAGACTTTCTTGGCCATCCCGGCGTGTCCCTGCACTTCCGGTTTTAAAATACCCTTATAACCCGATTTCCAGCTTCAGCAGGATTTCTTTTTAAAGACTTAAGGCACTCTTTGTGTGTGTGTGTGTGTGTGATGACAGAAACAAGTCTCAGCTTAGTGAAATCCCGACACCCTTCTGGGCACAAAGGAAGTGTGATAAGCTTTCAGAGTGTGTGTGAAGATCTCCCTTCAATGCTTGTTTTTACGGAGAAGTTTGGATCCCGGGCTCATTTTCAGGATATGTTACTGCACATTGATTTCCACTAGAGGGCAGTCTTGGAAAATATTTATAAATCTCTATTTTATTGCTCTGTCTAGGAAATGGTGCTGTTTTTTGTTTGGAAGGAAAGGGGCCGTCTAACATTCCAGGGCAGGCGTTGGTGTCATTCTCCCATGAGCACAGCTAGACAGAGAGGCCGAGAAGATGCTGTCCCGGCCTGGAGACCAGCAGGAGAGGCAGAACCCTCCTCCCACACCATCTGACCCCAGCTGACTGTGAAGCCCTGGTGTGGGGCGCCCTTGGGTTTGGGTGCAGCCTCCACTGAGACTTGGCTTCAAGAAAGCAGTGGCCGGGAATCCTCAGAAAAGAACCAGGAAGGATCAGCGTTGGCAAGCCAGAGTCCAAACAACCAAAAATAGAGGTCTGTCCCAGGCAGGCAGCCTTGGGTATTTCACTCCGTGTGTAAATAAGACACACCGAGTCTGAGTCTGGAAGGATCCTGTGTACATTCATGTAGGCTTGTGGGAAGCACCTACCCTACCCTGCACTGTATAATTTTGGGGAACACACACACTTATTCTATCTGTCTGTCTGTCTGTCTATTTCCATCTTGAAAGAGAACATCTCCATTGAACTCCGTGGCTAGATAGGATGGAAGACAAGATTATTCTTCCCACGTTTCTTCATCAATGAACTGAACGGCAGACACTAAATGATGAATTAAAACTGCTCTTCAGCCACTAACATCTGTTTCTGAAGCATGTCTGATGCACAGTCTTAGTCATCCTACATGGCCCATTTCCTCCTGGAAGAAGCCCTGGTTGGGGTGGGGGTGGGGATCACCATGCTCCTCTGCTTAGAGCAGCAGCTGGAAGCCAGGCCAGGCAAAGAGATCTGAGCGGGCCTCAGAACCGTGCGCTACGACGCAGGCTGGAAGCCAGCCATTCATTTCCCATTCTGAGCATATGCTCCCTGCCAGAGTGGCTGGGTGTGGCTGGGATGCTACTCCTGGCTTGACCTCTAAAGCAGACTGTAGCAATGTCAAGACAAGACCCCTGATGGTTCCTCTGAGTTCCAGGTTAGAAAGGGAAAGCCGTGCGCGCCCTGCTTCCTTGTTGGCACGGATGACTCTCTGCTGTGTGTTTGCTGGATCTGGGCCAGCTGGGTGTGCCCCTTTCCGGGAGCACGGAAGCCTGCTGAAAGGTCAAGGCTGCCTTAAGTGTCCAGGACCACAGCCTGTTCATGGTCTTCCCCTCCTGGGGTCATTCCCCTGCCAACCTTTGCCCCCTCTGTGAACCTTCACATATGAGCAGGGGTCAATTCCAGAAAACTGTCTTTGAACACTTGCTGTTTCCTCATGAAGCGAGCCTGAAGGTTGCATTTGAAGGTAGGCTGGGGGGTTGGAGGAGAAAGAGGGGGCCAGCAGAGGAGGCCGCAAGGCACTGGTGACAGAGACAGTTGAAGATGAAATAGCAAAGAGAGAGTCCTGGGGGGGGCATGCTCTCCTCCACTCAGAGGTCAGAGGTTGCTTCCACAACACCCTACTCCTCACGCTGCTGAGTCTGTTCCCTGAAGGTGGGAGCCACTCCCATTCAGAAAGGGGGTTACCATGGTGCTTGCATGTAAGGTTAGAGCCACCTTTACCTTAGAGATTTAGGTCCAGCAGGAAATCTATGTTCTAAACTTCTGGTACACGTAAGCAGTTACAAGGCTTGTTTCTAGTTAGTAATACCATGCGTCTGCCCGAGGGTCAGACCATACTAGAAGATGTGCATTAGGAATGGGGCTCTGCTTTCGCTATGGCTTCCAGAAACCCCAGATGTTGTAAGTTCTCCTGAGAACATTCTCTTGCCTTTTCCTGCCCTCTGGTCTTTTCTCTGATCCAAGTGTTACAATTGTCTACTCAACCCAGATAAGATAGCAAAGAAACCATTCTGCCCAAGCCCAGCTGAGTGCACCAGTAACTTTACCGTATTATTTAGAGAAGCGTGGGACTTAGTGGATGACGGCAGTTCAAAGCCTCACCAGCACCAAGTGCTGGAGTGGGGGTGGGGTCGGGCAGAGAGAAACTGCTACAAACACGAGGTGAGAGATGACCACTCGTTGCTGGCCTAACTAGCAGAGCTGAAGGGGCAGCGGGGAAGAGAAAGGACTTCCTGTGATAGAAGTCCTTCCTAGCTGCTTAGCTGGTTTGCTCTTAGCGGTTGCCGAGAGGGTCCAGGGCACACCGGGCAGGTTCTCTGTTGTGCTTCTCCGAGGCCCAGGCTGCCGTTACATGGTGCCGTCAGGTCTCTCAGACCCAGGAGAGGTTAGGGATGGAAGCAGGCCAAGTTATGTTCTGCCTTTGCCAGGACAATCCAGGGGAGAGGACTTCCTCTCCCTAGGTGTGGAAAGAAGAGTGCAAGGTGTGCACACACGAAGCTAGATACTCTTGGGCGGGTTTTCCAGGACCTGTCTGTGCCCAGCAAGGGATCTTTCTAGACCTGAAATCCCCCCAGGCTGGTGGACCATAGGGTGTCGGGGAAGGGTGAAAGCGAATGCTGTCTGCAGTTCTAGTGTTTCCCAAGCACCCGTGTGCGGAAGGCTGAGCACCCAGGCTCTGGGGCTATGAGGAGGTCGTACAACCCTCAGGATGTGGAGTCTGACTGAAGGAAGTTAGGTTCAAGATGTTCCCTTGAAGGAGATTGTGGGAACTTGCCACCACCTGTCTCTCACTTCCTTCGGGCCACCATGGAGTGAGCAGTTTCCTCTCGCACAATGCTCCTGGCTATGAGGTACCATGCAGCCACAGCCCCAAAAGTAGAGGGGACACCTGGCTGTGAACCGGAACATCTCAAGCTGTGAGCTAGGAGAGACTTCTTTTCTTTTTCCTCAGCTGTTTGGAACAGTGTCGGAAAGCTGACTTGAATAATACTCGAGGGAATTATCTCCAATGGCGCTCACTCAGAGAGCTTCGCGGCGAAAGCTTCTCTACCCAGCAAGATTTCCCTGCACCGCTCAGTTGCCCCGAGCCTTTCACAGGGAACCGAGCCTAGCTTAACCCAGTCCTGCCTGCCAAGCTGAGATTTCTGCAGGCTGGGGAGGGGTGAGCTCAGATAGAACGCCAGTGTCGTCCGAGAGGAACAGGCAGAACACCATGGCTCAGGTTACTGCTGACAGGACATGCCTTCCCACACTGTGCTCCCAGCGACCAGATCCTGGATTTGAGCCCTACATCCTTTGCCCTGCTCTGTGCAGTTCCCTTCCTGGGTGCTGGCCGAGATGGCTGAGGAGTCCCGACCCTGGTAGGAGCACACACCCTGTCCAGGCAGCACGCCAGACTCCAAGCCCTCCACGTCCCCAGATGCAGGTGTCGTGTTGGTCAAACCAAGGAGGGACAAGGCTGACCAACTGGAAACAGCTTTTGTTTTTTTTGGACTAAAATGCGTAATTTTTGCGGCTGCCAAGTGATTGAATTCAGTTCATGACTGGGATAAAAATGATTTCCCAGGTATTTTCTGCGGTGACTTCGGCTGCCTTTGTTTTGATGCCGCAAGATCGGTTTTCTCAATTGTTCCATTACTTCAAAGGGCCTGTTAACCCTGTCCGAGGGAAGAGAAGTCAGCGGATTAATAGAGTGCGCGTGAAAGGGGAGGGAGGGGTGCCGTCACCAAGATGCAGGTCTGCCTGACCTCAGGGATGACCTGTCACGGGGGGGGGGGTAACTACACACGTCTCCCACTATGTCTCCAGAGTTGAGAACGACTTAGTGCCAAGTGTGGTGTGGACACTCGCCTGCTGGATGGAGACAGAAATTCATTTCCCATCTGTCAAGTGACATGAACAGAGCTGTTAATGATTTTCTGTCAGGCAAGGCTTGGCTGGATTTGAACCTGTGACCTAGAGGTAAAGGGAAGCTGTCCATGCCTTGTTATGCCCAACTCAGATTTGTGCAGTGCCTGCCCATGCTTCCTCCTCATACACATCAATTTTGGTTAGACCCTAATTTAGCACTGGGCAAAGTGGCTCAAGTCTTAGGATAGGACATGGAAGGAGAGGAAGGCCTGCTTGACTCGCCTGGGGCCAGAAGCTGTAACTCCTCCTAAGATGGATGTTTGAGCCATCCCAGGACCTTTGCATGTTTATAGACAAGCCACAGCCATCGGGACCACAGGTCTGGAGGGAATTCTGGGTCGACTGCATCATGACTGGTGCTAATTGTGTGTGCTTATGTGAGTTGGTGTGGAGGTCAGAGAACAGCCTCCTCGGGCTCAGTCCTTAGGAGATCCTGACCTTGGTATTTTCAGAAGGGGTCTCTCGTTGACCTGGAGCTTGGCGATTGGGAGTAGGATGTCTTGTCATTGAGTCCCAGGGATCCTCCTGCCTCTGCTTCTCCAGTGCTGGGATTCCTGCTTTCTATGTTGGTTGGTTCTGGGGCTCAGATTTAGGTCCTTGTGCTGTGTGGCAAGCTCATTACCAGCTGAGCAACCTCAACCTGGATTGATTTTTTTTTTATTAAAAAGGGGGGGGGGCTCTGGGATCTTTTGCATATTGACCATGACAGTGACTCTCAGTCCCTGGGTGATGACTGCATGACATACCACCTTCCAAAGATACTCTTTCATACTCTAAAGCCCTGGAATAAAAAAGGCCAACTGAACAGGCATTCTGCTGTTTATCAGGGCCCCCAACACAAGTAGGGTCTGACTGTACACACAGAGGGTCACTCCGCAGGAACAGGCAGAGAAGTTGTGTAGACTCGCGTTTGGAAGCACAAGGCCTGGCCAGGACCCAGTGAAATCTGTGTTCTGTCACTTACGAGCCATGGAGCTTGATATTCAGTCTCACGGGCCTCTACCTTCTGTCTGTAAAACGGGAATCATCACACCCGTGTCAAAACTGTTAAAAAGAAAAATAGTATAACTCATTTGTAGTGTCTGTGCGCTTGGCAGAACGCCTGGCGTGCTGATAGACGTCAGCAGTGTTTCACAGACGGGCAGGTGTTCCTGACGGAGAAGCCAACAGCTTCGGAACGGCATTTTAAGACTGACAGAGGGCCGCAGAGGCAGTGGAGATAGAGTGGGTTTGCAGGTGCAATCACTAGAAAACTATCTGGGCATGGAAAGAGGGCTGCGAAGGTTGCAGGGGGAGAGAAGCAGGTGGTTGCTATGCCACCAGAGGAAGCTGGCTTGGGGAGGATGGAGTGTGGGAAGGAAAGAGGTCACTGAGTTTTCATTCAGGCATGTGGAATTAGAGATGCTTGGAGACCTCCATGTAGAGATTCCCATAATGCAGCTGGAGATAGGAGACCAGAGCTCCGGATTTGGCTGTTCCCGCTCGGAGCAGGACAATAGGTTGACTGACATTGGCGGAGATGTCCCCAAAGATGGGGTGGCAAGAAAAAACCTATGACACAAACCCTGAAAATGGCAACATTAAAGGGGACTGTGAAGGGTGAAGACAAACTCATCATAGCTGGACGAGTACGACACCTGGTGGAGCAGAAGGGACATTTCCGTTGACGCCCAAGGAGGGCAGTGGCCACAGTGACCGCTCAGCGGCGGCTCCAAAGGTGTTTGATGGGAGCTGGTAAGGACAGGTCCTTCTGTCACCAGTAGGAACAGACAAGGCCCAAGTAGCACAGATGGGCCTGGAAGACTGTGACTCCGTCCTTGTCTCTCTGGGCTCTGGGGATATAGGCATTTCACATTTAGTATCCAGTGTATTCATTAGCAGAGAAAACAAACTCATGCCCAAGCCACCTGCTGACTGCTATTCCATGGTCTCCGTAAGAAACTGCTTGCACAGACAGAAGTTGGACCGGTCTGGCTACACAGACCATCTGATTTGTACTAGCCCAACCATTGAGTAATCATCACAGATGCCTCCCACTGAGCTCTTAGCAAGTGCCAGACACTGGGACAAAGGCTGTCGGGACTTCCTCATCCTAGCCCCCTGACAAACCTGCAATCCCTACAGTGACCTTTTAGAGGACACAGGACAGCTACCGGGGTGTCAGATCTTGTCAGAATGTGCCCCACATGAGACAATAAGTGATAGGCCTGGACATCGTGGTGGCAGCAATACAGAAAAGGTTCTAACCCCGTTGGCAAAGCCAGCACGTGTGACCACACTGACAAAAACTCTCCAGGATCTTAGGGACCCAGAGTCTGGAATGTCTAGTGAGCAGGGTCCATGTGGTTGAGGGTTTCAAGCTTGGAAGAACCACTAACATGGAAAGGATTGGTTTCCTTAGCATGCTAGCATCTTCTGCCAATGGTCTCTAAGGGCTGGTGTATGGTGTGCCTGACTCTCTTGGAACTTCTGCATTCTGAGAATTTTAGCCTTTTCACACATGAAGAGAACAAGATTCCTTATCAGCACCTGGCCGTGTTGTTTCTTCATAGCTGAAACAAAATACTGGACAAAAGCAACTAAAGGGAGGATTTACTGTGGCTCCCAGTTTGAGGGCTAGCCTGTCCTGCTGGGGGTGGCATCGTGCTGGGGGCGGCATCGTGCTGGGGACGTCAGAGGCTGCTCACATTGTGTTCACCAAAGGAAACAGGTGACTGGCTGGGGATGCTTGGCTTGCTTCCCCGTCTTCCTCAGCCCTGAACCCTATTTCATGGAACGGCACAGCCCAGTCAGGGTGATGCTCCCTACAACTTGAGGACGCCCCTCAGTGTCTATTTAGAGACTCTGGGCCACCCTGCCACTTCTCACAGATTCACTGAGTGCTGGCTTCTCTCCCTCCTTCTCCTTTTCTCCCTTCCTCCCCCTCCATTCCCCTTTGTGTGTCTCTTTGTTGGAGCAGAACGGGAACCAAGTCCTTGTGGGCATGCACGTCCCATGGTTGGTCCACAACTGCAGTTCTCCCATGCATTTCAGTCTGGGTCACGTTGTGAGCTCTTGTCCTCCCTCACCCCTCTCTGTCTTCCTCTCATTTCTGGGACTCCTCAGTTCCATTTCCCTAGCCAGACAAAACTCACCCCCCCACCCCCGTTTTACCATTTTATTTTGTAGTAGAATCCCTGTTACCTCACTGGCCTGGTCCTGGCTAGTTAAGAGACCTCATCTTTATCAACTAAAATAGGCTTTGCTTGACCAGTGTGCCATGGCTGAGGTGAGTTACGCATTCCCTCAAGAAACAGCAGAAGCCCCCGCTTGTATTGCATGTGAATTCTAACCCCTCCAAAGTGGGGCTTAAGAAATATGAAAACTGACACACCTGCTCCACATGCCTGCTTCCTGGGGCTCCAACTGCCAAGGTTAGGCTAGTTTGGTTAAAATGCTCCCATCTGTTAGCTCTGTGGCCTTAGCCACTTAGACAGCGTCTCAATGTTCTCATCTGGAAAATGGGGGTACGTTCACCTATCTCATAGCACTGTGCGAGAGTTTACCAAGACAACGTGCACAGAGTCCTTGCCGCCATTCCAGGCACCAGGAAAAGCCACACAAAGGTCAGCTGTAATGCTCCAGCCAAACCTGTGCTTTAATGGAGCAAACAGTGTCCCTACACACACATGGGTTTAGTGACATCATGGGATTTCTAAGAGTAGAGTTAAAAGTGTCACTACCCTGGACATTTACACCCCCTTAACCCAAATACATTGTTACAAGAAAATGTCTGTCTTTCCTTCTGCTCCACCCCGCACCCCTTTCTATTCAGTGAATGCAGGGCCTTGTAGCCTTGGTTGAGCTTACAATGTAGCCAAGGACAACCCTGAACTCCAGTCCTCCTCTCCGTGTGTGTGTGTGTGTGTGTGTGTGTGTGTGTGTGTGTGTGTGTAGGGGACTCCAGGTGTGCACCACATGTGCAGCCTGTTCTTTCTCAGGGCCCCATTACACATTTCCCTGCTTTGGATGGCTTGGTGGTCCTTTGACCTATCAAGGCTCTGAAAACATTCTTGTCCATAGACTCTTCTGTAGGCCAGACTCAAGAAGTAAGAGAACTAGTTGGCAGGACACTAGGTAGCTCTCTACAAATTTTAGTTCATTTATGCTTCCACTAACAGGGCAGAGATCCTCCCCACCCCCAATAACCTTGCTACTTTCTGAAAACTTCAAAATTTTAAGATTTTTGCCAGTCTCCTAGGCCGGAAAATAGTAGCTCGTGGAAGCGTGCATCCTAGACTCTTCAAACTTTTATTACATTATTTAGTGAGCGTACGCTGCGTGTGACTGAACCAGGCACGTGTGGAGGGCATAGGACAACCTGCAGGAGTCACATCTTTCCTTCTGTCGTGTAGGAATCGAACTTAGGTCATCAGACTGGCCTTGACCTGCTGAGCCATTAGGCTGGCTTAATAAATTCTTTTAAAGATTTATTTTTATTATGTGTGCTTGCATGCCAGAAGAGGGCGCCAGATCTCATTACAGATGGTTGTGAGCCACCATGCGGTTCCTGGGAATTGAGCTCAGGACCTCTGGAAGAGCAGCCAGTGCTCCCATCCTCTGTATCATCTCTCTAGTGCTGGCTCAATATTTTGAACTAAGTCTATCATCTTTTTTTTTTTTTTTTTTTTTTTAATTTTGTCTACTATGGCCCACCCATTGACAGTCTTCTCTCATTTTTTTCCCCCGGAGCATTTGGAAGAAACGCTAATACCTTCCTCTTGTGTCTTCTCAGGACACGTTTGTCCTGCACATAGGGTCCTCACACTGATTCACTCCATTGCTAGATCAGGAGTGGGGACTAGTGTGAGCAAGGGAAGATGGGAAGACTACAGCCTCTGTAGGGTCACACCGCAGTCAAGAGCAGGTAACCCTGGTTACAAGGAGGCCCTGAGGCACATCAAGCAGCCAGAGAAGGCAACTGAGACAGCTAAGTGTGGGTGGACTGGACCAGCATGTGGCGATGGGGAGGGTGGTCACTGGAAATCCCAAGAGACACAGTGGTGGGGGACAGGGCCACTGATGGCTGCCATTTAAGCTTGCGTATCCCCTAATATACATCGTGTTCAAAATTCCATAAAAGAAAGCAGGGGAGCCAAGTTCCCCTGTATGAGGAGAGCACACTGCAGGGCCCTGCTTTAGCAGCTGCCCACTTCGGTCAGGCTGTCATTTGACGACATTAACGCTGGTACCAATCGGTCCTGAGATGGTAACCTGCACTGAGTGGTTCAACAGATAGGTCCTCTGGGGTATGTCAGGATTTTTACTTAGTTGAGAAAACGTCTCTACATTGTAGGAACTGTGAAAAATACAAAGCCTTAGGAGAACTTTTGTTTATTGTCTACATATTGAGGATAAGGATGATGCTAATGTTTATCCAGTTTTCTAGCATACCAGAATTCAGTAAAAAAAGACCTTTCTTTTTAAATGTATATAAATACTCATTGAGTCAGATCAGCATGATCTATGTAGCTTTAATTGGTGAGGGTGTTTCCCCCAACTCTTGGCTCTGAGCAACACATGTGTGTGCCTGGAGGAGACAGAAATATCAACTGGCAGCTGGAGCAGCATTGGCTTCTCACTGGGAACCCAGGAAAGCCCCCTGGAAGAGGTGACATCTCCATTAGACTTCCAAAGGTAAGATGGAACCCAAGAACACAAGCATCTGCCATCCGCGAAGGCAATATGCTCACCAAGGACGCCCGGGCTCGGGGAAAGCTTGCTGGAGCATCGCCCTTTTCATCAACAGAACGGCAGGGGAGGGGGAGCCCACACCCACAGCACCCCAGTCTTGTCACTCTGCTGCAAGTGTTTCCATTTTGTTCCTTAACTCTGATGCATAGACAATGTATTAAAAATGTTTTTTTTTTTTCCTTTGGCATGGTGGGGTGGAGCTGGTGTGGACACGGGTGTCTGGAAGGACTCTAACATGTCTGTCTACCTACATCTTGGGCTGCATTAAGCCAAAGTGAATCCAAGAAACCCTTGGAAAGCAGCAGGAGGGCATCGGGGAGCAGAGGGAGTCATGGGGAGCAGAGGGAGGCATCGGGGAGCAGAGGGAGGCATCGGGGAGCAGAGGCAGGGATTGGGGAGCAGTGGGAGTCATTGGGGAGCAGAGGGAGTCATCAGGAAGCAGCGGAGTGCATCGGAGCCAGGTAAAAATGAGTCACAAATATTCCAGGGATTCCTCAAGTAATCATAGAATTATTTTTTTATTTTTCACTTATTATAAATAACCCACTTCATTACTCGGCCATCTCCTTGAAAAAATTTGGTATTTAGCATAGACACTGAGTGTCAACCAGAGATGTGTCAGTTAAAAGCAGAAAAGGGAAGGACTTTAAAAATCCATAGAATCTTAAAACCTGGAACACGTGTAGAGACTGCATTACCATTCTTTAAAATTTCAGCTGTTAAAACAATTCCAGGTGGAAAAATGAGTAAACATAAATATAATCTAATGTATTCCCTTATAAATACATTTGGACAGACAGAGTGACAGCGCAGAGACGCAGGAAAGTATTTCAGCTGCTAACTAAATCCTAATGAACACAATTTAAAATAAATTTTGATTCTATTTTTTGTTCACCATGGAAAAAATATGTTATCCAATTTGTGTAAAAAGTGAAGTAGCCACAGACATGTTACTAAAGCCACAAAAACTCAGGATATAAATCAGATTACTGGAAGACAAAACACATTTTTAAAGCAAAAGACAAAATGTTCTCCTAGCATTTTCAGCTGAACTTTATCCCACAGCCACGCCCACTGCAGGGTTAGAGAGGTAGAGAGGTTGATCACATGACATGGGAGGGTTCTCACTACAGCTCTGGCAGACAGACAGGAAGCTGTAGGGACCAGACTTGAAAACCTTTTTGCTCCACGTAGGCGGAGTCACTGCCAGCTCCTCCCAGCAGTGTCCCCACAGCTGGTTCAGCATGGGTCTTTGCAAGGCCTGGCACAGGGGTGGAGCTCTGGTGCGAGTTAGGAGGCCCCAACACCGGCACACGGTGCTGACCACGCTAAACATGACGTAAACTAGCCCCACCGACAGGCCCAGCACTGCATTCTAGAGGAATGATTGCTTCGTTGTGGGGCTAGAGCCACCACTACCTTTTCTGTTAAATCAATGAAGCATTAAGGAAACACAGGAAACAGAGGCAAGGCGCTCCCACCATCCAGTGCATTGCTTTGTTTTCACTTGGGTCCAGCTTCAGGTCTTCTGGCCACTGAAGGCAGAATCAGACCCTCCTCTGAAAGCTCATGCCCAGTTCCAGGACTAGTTCTGTCTTGAGAACTTGGTTAATGGGGGGTCTTGCGCCTTCTGTACTGGGCCCTCTTTCTACCTGACTAGGCAGCGTGGACATGTAACATTTGCTCACGCCCATGACCTTATGTTTCCTTTGACACCTAAGGGCAATGATTTGATGTCTTAGGAGACGTTGCCAACACCTGTCGAGCAAGTGAAGGACACTCTCATTCATGAATTGTCTCCTATGTCTTCAGTGCACGGGATGAAAGGGTGGAGCAGGCTGCGGCTCGCCAACAGGAGCAATCTGGAGGTGTGTAGCGGGAAAAGTGCTTGGTCCTAGCTGTGGAATGTGTTCACTGCTGCGACTCTCCATCTGACTGATGTTCGTGTGTGAGGTGCAGGTGTGGAATGTGAGACAAAGGGGTTGTGGAAGGGAAGGGAGGGAAAGCATGTGATAGGATTGAGAACCTCGCCACACTCCGTGTTTACCTCAGGACTCACATCAGGCCTTCTTTTGAAGCGGCTCATAATAAATTTAAGCTTTTTCTACACACCCTTGTGATGGGACTCAAGAGCTTCCGGAGTGGGCGGGGACTAATTGAAGGGATGCCGAGAAAAGAGGATGCCAAGGAATGAGGCACCTTATGCTTCCCACTTGGCGTGATCTGACCCCTGCTGAGTGGATAAGGAAGACGCACGTCACAGATGCAGAAACAAAGAACCACACAGTGAGACAAAGTGTGCAAAAGAGACTTGGGAATCTGTCCTTGTCACCCAGGGGATGGTTTCGGGATGGCGTGACCTCATTTCGAATGCTACAGTAACCATTACAGAGAGGAACCCAAAAGGCAGCACAAAGAAAACCTGTTAGCTTTTTGTCCCTTACTACAACTTTTTCTGTATTAAGAAAAAAAAATTAATCCAAAATACTGTTCACCCTTGGCAGTCACCAGCAGAATATGTTTTGAAAACAATGATCGTATCAAAAACATTTTAAGGCACTTAAACAGGTATACCATATTTTTTTCTGTAAAAAAATAAAATAGGCATCAAAGCAACATTCACATGGACAAGGGTTCAGAATGGCCTGCGTGTACAGTCCTGTACATATATACACCGCGGTCTTCAGGACGGCGCCTCCTGGGTCAGACTGTCGGCCTTGTCAACTTCACTCCCTGCAAGACACGGAAACGGTTCAGACTTGGAGAGTCTCCATGAACAAGGGAAGTATCAGCTCATACCAGGTAACGTATGCTACTGGAAGGAAGAGGCTGCTGATAGCAGTTTCATCTGGAATGTCCCCAGTAGGTCCATGTGTTCAAGGCTTGGTCATGACTGGAAGATGGCAGGACTTTAAAGAGAGGGGGCCTAGTGGGAGACATTCAGGTCAAAGGGGAATATAGGGCCTTGGCTAGGACCCTGGCCCCCACCTCTTGTTCCCAGCAATGAAGGGGAGGGGCTTTATTCTCTGCGCTGCTCTCACAGGCCCCAGATCAACAGAACAACTAACTGATCGTGCACTGAGGCTTCCAAAACAAGGGTTAACATAAACGTCCTTCTTTGTAAGTCTTGGGTATTTGTTATAGCAACAGAATGCGGACTGGCACACTTACTCAGATGTTCTATATTTCTATATCTATATCTATCTATATATAACCAATTGTACACCTAGAAAACAGACTCAGCTGCCAGCTTACTGGCCAGCTGACTATCAGGTCCCCAAGCCTGTTGGCTATTTGTACCCTTCTGTGCTGCACTACGGGGATAGTCTGGGTCTCATTAGCATTATCTGCAGAACAAATGTAGTCATGGTTCCCTGAGGAAAGGTTCTTAGTATTCATTTTACTAGGTAAACATTCCAGGCTTTTAGATTATTCTAAGTTAGCCATTGCTAACAGGAAAATGAACAGCATGGTCCAATTAAGTGGCAAAAATTTTAGTCATTTGGAAGAAAACTCATGCAGGTAATTTTGTGTTTACTGTGACTGAAATATTATTGCAAAGAGTCCTCCTCCTCCTCCTCCTCCTCCTCCTCCTCCTCCTCCTCCTCCTCCTCCTCCTCCTCCTCTTCTTCTTCTTCTTCTTCTTCTTCTTCTTCTTCTTCTCCTTCTTCTCTTCCTCCTTATTTTTAAAGTACTGAGTATTGAATCTAGGGCCTCATGTATATTAGGTAAATGCTCACTCACTAAGCTACACCCTAGTCCTTTATTTTGAGATCAGTCTCACCGAAGGACTTAGGCCTCATCACTGAATACCAAGATTCTTACCTCTGATTTATAACTTCCACCCTGTTTTTAACACTGTCTCTGGGGAAGTTAGGTGGTGGGAAATGTGGCCAGGCTAATCTTGAACTTATTTTATAGCCCAGAATGGGCTTGGATTTGCTAACCTCTGCCTCAGTCCCAAGTAGTAGGTAGGATCACAGTCCTGTTCAAAAAGACCCAGCTAATTTTCTTAATTCTTTGTCAATATTTATATATTTATACTCTGGGGGGGGTGTAACATATCTGTACACTGATAAATGGAAGAGAAAAGCTCCAGAGAAGGTGAGAAGTAGAGATGACACTGAGCAGGAGTTACAGAGTGCAGCTCCGTGAGTGAGCCAATCCACTTTCCCAAGACTTACACAGTAGGAAGAGCTTTTAAGCTCCTTGTTTTGGAAGCGACCTGACATTGCTGAATTAGTGATGACATTTGATGGGCTAAACTTCTCGTGTAGGACCTCAGGGGCTCCCTGTGACTCTTGTAAGACTTCTATCTCTGTCATGTGTCACAAATATATATGTGGCCAAACTCTAGATTTCGAGTTTTCCACTCTAAATCTAGCACCAAGTTACCCACAGGTCTTGGGCTAACTGTTGAACTCTCTGGTCCCATTTCTAACTTGTAAAATGGCAATAGCAATGAGCATGGCTGTAGCTAAGCTGTGAGCTCAGGCAGGAGGCCTCAACATCCACTGTCTGACCAAGGCAGAGAGCAGGACCTGCCTTGCACACACATCTTGTGACCACCTGTCCTTTAGGACGCTAGGGACACGGTACTGGGTGCTTTGCCACTGTATGCCTCATCTCACATATCTCTGTTAGCAGTCACTGCTACAATGGCTTCTGGAAGGGCCGAGCCACTAGAGAGAGAGCATCCCATTGTGACACCCAATTCTGTGCACCACCTAAGTTTCTTTGAGCAATTGGCTTAATTATTTTAATTAATACTTTTGGAAATTGAATCTAAAGAACCTACCTTATATATAATATTTATACTCTATGTGGTGAAATTAATATTGTGTGGGCTCTTTTGACAGTCAACTTTTACACGTTAATTCCCAAACACAGTTTTACCGTATGGGGAAATGCACTGTGGCTAAGCCCAATTTGGGCCATATTCAGAACAGCACAGAGGAAAGCCACCCAGCTCCACAGTGAGGTGCACAAGGAGGGGTGGTTCATATGATAGAAGTCCTGTCAACATTCTCTTGACTATGAGTGTGTTAGAGTATTTGAAAATTGCATCGCAAGTATTATTCTCTTTCATAACTCAAATAATATTCATTCTTCTTGATCGAATTGAATGGACCAATGTATACTGTAATTACACATTCGTTTATGTGTGTCTGAGGTCCTTGTGTCTTCTTCAATTGCTCGTTATCTTATTTTTTGAGACAAGGTCTCTCATGGGTATGCATGGCTAGGCTGGCTTGACAGTGGGTCCCCAGGATCTTTCTGTCTCTGTCTCCAGGGCTGGAGTTAGAGGTATGCACTCACATGCCTGGCTTTTCCTGTAGATGCTGGGGTTCTGACTCAGGTCCTAATGTTTGAACAGGAAGTAATTTAGCCATTCAGTCATCTCTCCAAATTCCTGTTATAACATTTCATTAATAAAATACATACATTTGAACAATGATATACCAGAAAATGTAAGTATATGAATCATTTGAATCCAGACAGAGAATTTCAGTCTAATCTGGATTCAAATCCCATCTTCCTAGAGCCTCACCTTCTGCCTCGACACCATCCACGACTTTATTGTTGGCACTAGCACACTTCCCAGCAGGATCTGGGCTGGGTGGTAGATGAGCAAGGGCACAGATATTAACGAGAGATGCTCGTGGCCTGCAAACACTATCTTCAGCATTGGAATTCCTGTTCAACCAAGAAGACAGAAAACGTAGAGGCAAATTCAGGCTGGTGTCAAATTAAAGGCATGCTCTATGAAACTCAGACGGTTATGACTATATTTCCCTACATGTATGCACAGACCCGAAACGGGAAGATCTCAAAGCTGACAGGTCTATCTTCCTTTCACAACACAAAGTTCTACGCTCTATTTGGGACAGAGAAGACTGTTTGGGGTGCCAGCCAACAGAACCACCTGCAAAATATCCAAGCTCATCACATGATGAATGCCAATCTCATTCAAGATTGGCAACTCCGCCATCAGGAGGAGGAAGACTGAAGAATGGAGGGGTTACTAAGACAGCTGGGAAGACTGAGGAGAGGCTGATTGTGGATCTCCTCCAGCTCAGTGGTGTTTAAGTGTGTTGGTTGTTAGGGATCCCCAAAGATGCAGGAAGATAATGCATGGTAGAGACAGCTGTCAGGCTCATGGGAAGATACTCTAGCTGGGTGCAGTCCTGAGATTCAACCCAGGACCTTACTTCTAAGCAAGCTTCCACCCACAAACCTTGAATGGCATTCTCAAGGTCAAGGATCTCAATGTGATTGATTGTAACAGGTAAACTTCAGAACTAGCGCTTCAGTGAAGGCCATGCTGGACCGCAAACGGATGACCATTGCACTGTGAACCCACCATTCTAGTCTAGAAGAGTGGGCTGGGCCTGTTTCTAGGCAACTACCACCTGTGGCTTCTTTAGCTAGCGAAATCCAGAGAGTACAGCTTACGTGTCACCACCACTGCTTTGTTACGGTTGCTGTGTACACGTCAGTTCTTACAACCAAGTGCTCTAAGAGCACACCTTCTCCTTGTTTTTATGAAATGGTCTCTGAAAAGGGCCCGAGCTCCTAAAGCCTGATGATGGTGCATAAATTACTTTTTATTGTAGCACAAAACGGAAGGTTCAGTTTTCCCAATTATTTTTAACCTTCCAATACATTTTGAGCCTTTATGGAAAAATTCTCAACACTGCTCTCTTCTTCACAGCACTGCTGGGAAGTGAAAACACTCAGCCCCCCCCCCCCCCCCCCCCCCCCCCCCCCCCCCCNCCCCCCCCCCCCCCCCCCCCCCCCCCCGGAGCCTCTCTCGGGCTTCCACAGTACACATTTAGTTCTACGGTCTCTAGAAAACTCAGATCAATAAGACAAGGAACAAAGAAAACAAATAGTTCTGTACAAAAAAGTGAAAGAGTAAGAATCCATGTTTTGTAAACATCATGCACAGCCTTGGAAAGTTTACTGCGGACTGAGAGCTCTGCAGCGCCATTCCCCACTGCAGACAAGCTCTCCCTTCCGTGGTCCACACGGATGCTGCCCAGACTGGAGGATAAGGATGAGCTCTGCTGCCCCTGAGGGACTTAGAAGGAGGCATCAGGGGATGAGAACCAGAAAGGAGGGAGTCTGAAGGGAACAAACGGTAGAAGTATGGAGATCTTTGTTCTGAAAAGTGAGATTAGCGCAGGCTTTCTGACTATCACTGCTCAGCTAACTCATCCAAGGTGCCTTGCTGTGGCCATGAATCCAGGCTCTGTGCTCTGTTCCAGCAAGCTGAAGTGGGCTCAGAAGAGAAGCTGGGTACCAGGTGCTGCTGCAGTTATCAAGCTCATCACATGATGTAGAGGTCCCTTGACTAGGGTAACACCGACAGACAAAGTGGAAATGAAGGCAGGCACCAGGTGCACTCTGAGGTCACTGCCTTAGGTGGCATCACTCAGGACACTGCAACCCATGGGGCACAGAAGAGAGTCTGATGTGCACCTGCTGTCTGTGCAGGCAGGCCAGCTTCTGCAACACAATTCTGGGACTGCGACTCCTCCAGGGCAGCAGACCTTGAACTCCCTTGATCCCCACACCACGATGATGCTGAGATTTCACGTGGATGAAAAGCAAAGCTACAGTTAGGGCCACCCCAACAAGGCCAAGGCTTGACCTTCTAGAAGTTTCTAGTGTGCTGGTGGTCTTGCCAGCCTTTGAACTGGAGGCCTGAAGCGCTCTTGTGCTGAAGCTTCCCTCAGATCATTCCTCTCATCTTCAAACACCTTCTGTTCCTACAGACTCCATACCGTGGCTGGCTGCGCCCTCAGTGGTCCTGCCAGTTTGGATGTGAAGATGGAGGGGCCGGGAGGTTCTCTGCTCCACTGCTCGGCTTCAGCCAGCACTGACACCTTCACAGGGCATTTACACTCTTGTCCTCTTCTCTCACAGGGTTAGCAGCTCCTGGAACCCTCATTCATTCATGTCGCTAGCATGCATGTGTGCTGGCTAAGTACCAGAGTCCTGTGCTAGAGCTTCGGTAAGGCCCAGCTGCAAAAGGCCTGGGACGTGGTAGAACCTTTAAGAAATGGAGGCCAGCAGGAGGAACTCACTTAAGTTGCCCTTGCAGGGTCATTAGGTCCCAAGCCTCCTCTTTTCTCTGCTCTTGTTTCCTGGCTACCATGAGGTGGAGGAGTAGAATACCTCACCATGTACTCAAACTTGATGACCTGCCAGAGCCCTAAGGAAACAGGGCTAAGTGACCATAGACTGAAACCTTGGAAATCATGGGCCCAAATAACCCTTTCCTATTCCAGCAGCTGATACACTCAGACACCATGGCAGAATGTCAGCCACCCAGGGAGAGTGGAAAGCAGTGAGCAGCCTCAATGCAGTG
Source organism: Alexandromys fortis (assembly GCF_014885135.2). Classification (NCBI taxonomy): domain Eukaryota; kingdom Metazoa; phylum Chordata; class Mammalia; order Rodentia; family Cricetidae; genus Alexandromys; species Alexandromys fortis. The sequence goes on along the minus strand of NW_026068006.1, from coordinate 1,058,854 downwards.
GAGTCATGCAGGAACCTCTGCTCTCCCCTCTAGATCACACCACTGCTCTCACCTCTCTAGATCACACCACTGCTCTCACCCCTCCCCTCTAGATCACACCACTGCTCTCACCCCTCCCCTCTAGATCACACCACTGCTCTCACTCTCCCCTCTAGATCACACCACTGCTCTCACCTCTCTAGATCACACCACCACTCCACCCCTCCCCTCTAGATCTCACCACTCCTTTGCTTTTTGACCCTTTACCTAGCCTCGGTGGGTGCCTCAGGGCTCGTCTCCATTTACGTTGGCCCCTAGGCCTTTGCCCAGCTTCCTTGGTCAGGATATTCATCAGTTCTTGGCACCCACTTACCCTCTAACCTGCTCTTATGTTGCCTCCTCTGAAAGTGCAGCCTACAGTCTTCAGACTGACTTGTAGAACCCTCCTCCTCCACATGACCACACCACCCTGAATTCCTGTGTGCTTCTGCTTCCTTCATGAGGTGCAGGGTCACAGCTATTCATTACTCATCTTTGAGGGCACAGCGGTGCTCACAAAAGCACTGTGCAATGAATGGGTTTGTACTTTTTCCAAATTCTAAAATAAAGCACTAAACAGATTATCATCTCATTTTTACTATATTTGTTAATTAAAAAAAAACAACAACTAGCAAGAACTTAAAACCCCAAACAGACTTACTTGAGTTTTTCTTTTAAAGTAAAATTTAAATATGAGATCCTTTTCATCTTGCTATCAACTGTGCTAATATAAATGAAGCAAATTAATTTTAATGCTCCCAGGTACTGATTCTGTGTCACCATGGTTGACAGGATTCAACCAGATTTTATGGGATGGCATCTGACTTCATGGAAGTGAACACTGTGCACACATCCAGTTTTACAGGGACTTTAAGCTGTCATGCTGAAAAATGTTTATAAAACATTCATCAAAAATGCCTCCTTAATACAATGCATTGTCTGAAGATGTTAGATGGCGCATGTTGTAAATGGATTCCTTTTCTGACTAACGTCATTTCCACGGGAAGCATTTCCCATTGCTCCACACGCAGCGTGTGGGTGGATAAAGAGCACTTTCTCTGCGCATTACTGCCTGATCTGAACACTTGGGAGATCGCTAATGTGCGGTGTGCCATATTTCCATGTCACACACGACACATTCGTCTAAAATTACCCAACAGAGTTTGACACGGCAGCATTTTCCATAAGCAGAGCTTTCAACTGACATCTGCCACATAGGAACTTTGTACATGCTTTCTTCGTCTTCATCCTCTACCCAGAAAGGAAAGGATAAAATGGCATGGACAAGGACAAGTCCCCCTCTAACTTAAATATGTTTATTTTATGTTCTTTAAATTAGAAAATTCCCTTTGTATCAGGCTCAAGTCGCAGCATTTGTGCTTTGTGTTAGATGAACATTTCTTGACTTATCTTTGAGAAGATTAAACACTGACCTTTCTTTACCTCCAGGGACAACTGTCCCCCTACTTCACAACACTCTTCAGCGCTCACCTGCGGCACCTGTGGCTGCACCCTATTTTCACCATAGCACTTCCCTCCCCTCCCCACTCTTCCCTCCCCTCCCTACTCCTCCCTTCCTCACCCTTCCCTTTGAAATGGTTTCCCCTTCTCTTTCCTCCCTCCCCTTCCCTCCCCTCTCTCCCCTTCCCTTTGAAATGGTTTTGCAGTCAACTTTGTTCTACCTGCCAAGGCTAAAGGAGAGAAACAGGCCACATTTTTTGTCTTCCATGCTTCTGGCAGCTCTTTCCTGACTGTATCAATCCCTACCATCCCATGTGAGTCCCATGCAGTCCCATCTCTCACTGGCTTACCCACACTCCACAGTTCAAGGCTTAAGGACAAATATGGAAAAGTCGCAGAATTCTATAGGTCCCTGCCTCTTTCCCCAGTTTTCACACTCATTGCCTCAGCTCAGCTCCTCATCAAGTCCAGTTGAGACCAGTCAGGCCTCCCTGTCTTCACTCCTTCTCTCATCAATCCTCCAGACTACACCAGATTAATCTTCTCAAAACTCACATTAATTAAAGCCAGTGCCCTGATCCCGAGCCGCAGTGCATGTCGAGGCCCATTCATCAAATCGTCTACCCACTCAACTTTAGTAAAAGATAATTACAGCTCCCATCAATGGAAAGTGCCACTGCTTGCTAAGTGCTCAGACTGCATGGTCTCACTGTCAGTCCTCACGACAGCCCCTGGAAGTAGGTGGCCACGTTCCCATTGATGGGGGCTCATGCAGTTAAGTAACTTGCCAGACCCCCATCCAAAGCCACAGCAGACCCCCATCTGTAGCCACAGCGGACCCCCCCATCCGTAGCCACAGCGGACCCCCCCCATCTGTAGTCACAGCGGACCCCCCATCTGTAGTTACAGCGGCCCCCCTATCTGTAGTCACAGCGGACCCCCCATCTGTAGTTACAGCGGCCCCCCTATCTGTAGTCACAGCGGACCCCCCATCTGTAGTTACAGCGGACCCCCCATCTGTAGCCACAGCAGATCCCCATCTGTAGCCACAGCAGACCCCCCATCCGTAGCCACAGCAGATCCCCCCCCATCCGTAGCCACAGCAGATCCCCCCCCATCCGTAGCCACAGCAGATCCCCCATCTGTAGTCACAGCAGATCCCCACCTGCAGCCACAGCAGACACCCCATCTGTAGCCACAGCAGACACCCCATCTGTAGTCACAGCAGATACCCCACCTGTAGCCACAGCAGACACCCCATCTGTAGTCACAGCAGACCCCCCCCCATCTATAGTCACAGCAGACCCCCATCTGTAGCCACGGCAGAACTGGACCTGCTCTATCTTTAAAACAGTCCATGGAGCTCTGTGAGCGCCACTAAAGCAGACTTCAGGGGTTATTTATTGTCTCGGGCTCAAGTCCAGAACTGTAAGCTCAACCTGGATGTTGACTTTCTCGTTCTCTATCAAGGCCCATGGGGTCATCAGCACTTAGTTTATCGCCCTCACCTTAAAGGTGGCTTTCCTCCTGACTTGTCCACTCAAGGAGGAGGACATGCTTTCTCCCTACATCACATGCTCTAGTAAAGACTTAGGCAAATTATTTTCTTTCTCTAACTCAGTAAGAGTTAGAGAACTTAGCTCTAACTTAACTGAGTTAAGTATGGGGTAGGTACATGGCTCCAAAATGATTATTTCAGAAAATGTGCTACTATTTCCTATAGAGAGATAGTGAAATAATCTACAACAGCTCACATTTATCTCCTATGTCCCAGACACTGTTATGGAGGCCATGACACATCGCTAAGCCCTGCCCTCACAGAGCAGACAGGAAGTGCAACACACACAGATGACTGGGGAAACGTGGGTTCCATGGTAACAGGGGAGGGGAGTTTGGTTATTTTAATGTATCCCCTTTTAGAGGTTATAAAAGATGGAAATAGAAAACACTATACTGAGTGAGGTAAGCCAGACCCAAAAAGAGGAACATGGGATGTACTCACTCATATTTGGTTTCTAGCCATAAACAAAGAACATTGAGCCTATAATTAGTGATCCTAGAGAAGCTAAATAAGGAGAACCCAAAGAAAAACATATACGCATCCTCCTGAATATTAACCTTCATCAGGCGATGAAAGGAGACAGAGACAGAGACCCACATTGGAGCACCGGACTGAAATCTCAAGGTCCAAATCAGGAGCAGAAGGAGAGAGAGCACAAGCAAGGAACTTAGGACCGCGAGGGGTGCACCCACACACTGAGACAATGGGGATGTTCTATCGGGAACTCACCAAGGCCAGCTGGCCTGGGTCTGAAAAAGCCTGGGTTAAAACTGGTCTCACTGAACATAGCGGACAATGAGGACTACTGAGAACTCAAGAACAATGGCAATGGGTTTTTTGATCCTACTGCACGTATTGGCTTTGTGGGAGCCTAGGCAGTTTGAATGCTCACCTTACTAGACCTGGATGGAGGTGGGTGGTCCTTGGACTTCTCACAGGGCAGGGAACCCTGATTGCTCTTTGGGCTGACTAGTGAGGGGGACTTGATTGGGGGAGGGGGAGGGAAATGGGAGGCGGCGGTGGGGAAGAGACAGAAATCTTAAATAAATAAATAAAATAAAATAAAGAAAGAAAAGAAAAGGCACCCACTTCCGGGTGGCTGTGTATAGCACGGCTGGCTGTCCATCAGAGGCATGTAGCAAAAGTTTCTGGTCTAGATGGTGTTTAATCTGCACTGGATCTCAGAATTCCATTCTGGCCCTCATTCTGGGTTCTTCCAGCCGTTCTGGAACCTCCAAGGGATCGTCAGTCAAACTTTTTGCAAAGGCCCTTAAGAAAGGGGACAAGATGACACAGATCACACGGACACTCCACTGGCTTCCTTACCTAAATGGTGGCTTTCTGCTCCGACGCACTCTACCATGCAGTCTGGGCACATCCATGTCTTGGGTTTGTGTTTGACTAGCTTCCTTACTCTGTCTGGCATTCTACGTACAACTGAAAATTTGGCATATTATCATTGGCGCGAGCCACCATGGCATCTGAGCCTCTGCTATGACTTTATAGACTTAGAGGAAAACATTTTTATTTTTCCTATACAATAAGGCATCCCACAGGACACGCAGTGAGATGAAACTCTCCAGAGCTTTGCTCAGTGTCCCAGGACTCTAGGCTCATTGAAGCCACAAAGATTTATCATCTCCAAACTGCTGGACACAGAGTGGCCACCTGTGGCTCTGGGCAGGCTGGCAAAGCCCTCTGTGTCTGGCAGCAAGCAGGATATCATGCATCAGTCCAACAGACACTCAGAAAAGGAACACTGTCTTCCAGCCTGAGGCCTGAGTTGTGTCCACAATAATCTCTGTTGGTGGCACAATAATCTCTGTTGGTAAGGGGAAAAGGAGCTCTCAGCCAAGTGTACTATACACAATGGGCTCAGACATTCTGCTGTCCTAAAGGCCAATCGCTTCCTCACTGTCGGGACAGAGAGTGACTGAAGCCCCCCTTCAGAAATGAGAAGAGATAACCTAAAAGTTTTTTTGCTGCTGCTCAGAGATTGGGACAATTCAGACTTATCTCTGAAGCTTAAAAGCAGCAATGCAAGTGGACATTAGAAGAGAAGACTCATAGCTCATCCACCGCAGAAACCTTTTCTTGTCTTTTGATTAGAATGGATTTAAGAGAACTGTGATTTTAGCAAACTGCATGTTCACTGTTAACTTCTACAGTAGAGTCGTGATACTGCCCTGTTAATGTTTGCAGCTGCTTTAGTTCATTATGAAGAGGCTACTGATTAGAAAAAGGCTAGAGCTTGTCTGAGACATTTGGCACTGCCAATGAGTCCTTAGAGTTGATATGTTTGAAAGGACAAATTTGGATTTTGATTGTAACTGTAAACGGTTAGAGATATTCTAGACCAATTTAAAAAGGCAACGCCACCTCTGGTGATCCTCCACTCCTTTATCAGGAGACATTGCAACCACAGGAACACGCATACCTCAAAGCATTATCTGCTTGCATATGATTATCTCGGTACTGGTCAACACTCTGACAAAAGGCTGGCTCAAAGGTGCACAGCACCTACAGTTGCTTTCTCCCTTAAGGCTTTATTCACAGAGGTTGGGAGCCAGAGACAGGTGAGATCATCTCCCCCAGGCAACCTAAGGCAGGACGCACAGGACAGAATGTACTACAGAATGTATGTACTGCTGCTGGGTAAGCCTGGAAAATGGGAAAACGGCCTCCAAGACCGGCACAGTCATCTGACCTGTAGCAGAAGCTCAGGCTTTATTAAAGTTAATAAAAAGGGGAAATTGTCAAGACCCAAAAACGTGAGCCTATTCCACCTTGTCTGAAGGTCAGAGAGTTTGAGTTTATTTTGCTCGTTCAAAGTTGTAGACAAGTGACCTAGTGTCAGGAGCCATTTCCCCCTATCATCACAGGAACCATCACCCTGGGGAGTCTGTAGGGAACCTCACACCCATAATTATGTTCTACTGACAGAATCTGCCCCTCACCCAATTAACTGTTAATCTATTAGCAGAACACGCCTCACATTCCAGCTACCCAGGGAACCAGGTGGGGCAACTTGTGACTTCCTGGCCTATCTATCTGTCTGTAACCTAGCCTACGTGACCTGGAACCACGTGGCCTGCGAGATCCAGTTACCCTGCCCCCCCATTCCTTACCATATATAAACTGTAACCCGTCCCTAATAAACGGAGGCTTTGACAAATCTGCTTGGCCTCCTTCTTCTGTCTTAGCTCATTCCCTTCCAGGTAGCGCCCCTCCGAGACCCTGGAGTAACTTGATTGCTGGGTGGGTTACAAACCCCTAGACTGAGTAGCCCACCCACAACGCAATCCACAACCTAGGGTGTGGTCACTGGTGTTCTGGACATTAAAATGGCCCACAGAGGTAGATCCATTCCACCTTCACCAAAGGTCAGAGAATCCAAGCCTAGTTCTGCACTTTCTTTTGAAATAGGAGGTTGACCTAGGGAATGGCTGCCTTCTGGACAGTTGGTCTAGGATGGGTTCACTGCCTAAGCAATAGAATGCTTAACTCAAGATGTCAAGTACTGGGGCTTGTCCTTTGCATCATGTTAAAGCAGTCTTTTGCTTCCTCCCCTCCTTATATACTGGGGTATAAAAGTATATGGAAAATAAATGCAGGCTAATTCAGCATCCAGTGTTCGCCGAGTGGCCCTCCTGTTACTATCCTGTGTCTCTGTGTTTCTTTCTCATCTCTGTTCCTCCCACTAACATTTCTAACCCTCACGCCCCTACCCTGGGATGCACGAACCCACCGTGGCTAGGATCACAGCAAAAGTCACCCCAAAAAGGTGACTCCCAACACCTCACTGGGCCTGAGTGTTGCTCTCCATTCTACATCTCTGCCTGTGCAACTGGAGTGCCCGTAAGACCATGATGCTCTTCCCAGTGTAGGCTGCGCTGTTTGCTCTATACAGATGCTTATGTCAGATTTCCTGTGGATTTGCCTTCCCTTCATATTTCAAAACTAGGATTTTTTTTTTAAAAAAAAAAAACTTTATCAGAGATGAATAGGCTTGAAAGAGAAAATGAACAAATAGAGAGCTGTAGGGCCACTGTGAAGAGGAAAGAGGAACACTGACTCCCAGGTCTTCTGATGTAGATCCCGTCTGTTGGTCAGGAGGACGGGGAGGAAGCACAGTGTTCTGAGGGCACACTTCCATCAACTTGTCTGAACAGGGCGAACTACTACGGATCAGAAGAGAAAGTGAGGCAGAAGGCCCCAGGCCTTTAATCCGGATCTTGAGAAGGGAAGGCCACACCTTCTGCTGGAAGCCTATTAAAGGACATGGAAGAAAAAAGCTTTGCTCTTTGCCTTGCTAGCAAGTCCATTCCTTCACTGTCAACAGAACCTTTTTCTTCAAGAGCTTAGTGCACAATGAAGGTCGGTGGAGACATCCAGCCTCAGGGACTGAGCAACTTCTGGATTCTTGGGCTTTCCATTCACAGGCAGCCACTGCTGGATTCGCTGGCCCGCAGCCTGTAAGTCATTCTACTGAAAATATATGTTCTCTAAGCTCTGCTTCTCTAGAGAGCTCTGATGGGTACACCAAATATATGTTCTCTAAGCTCTGCTTCTCTAGAGAGCTCTGATGGGTACACCAAATATATGTTCTCTAAGCTCTGCTTCTCTAGAGAGCTCTGATGGGTACACCAAATATATGTTCTCTAAGCTCTGCTTCTCTAGAGAGCTCTGATGGGTACACCCTAAGCTCTGCTTCTCTAGAGAGCTCTGATGGGTACACCCAGCCATTTCCCACCAGTACTTTGTTTACAGCTATTGCTCTTTGTCCGGATCAAAGTCCTCACTGATCTGCCCAGTTCCCCATGGTGCACCTTCCTACTTACCCAACAGAGCAGCCAGAACTTGAAAGTTCAGTTTCGTCATTGAACTTTCCATGCAGAACCCTCCAATGACTTCCCCTCTCATGGGGATTAAAAGGCAAGCCCTCACAGTGGCCAGTGAGGCCAAGTGTGGCTGTCACTGGAGGGCCCTAGCATAGCACTTTAACCTCATTTGCTCTGATTCTTCCCCGCCCAGTTATGCTCACTGAGGAAGGGCCTGCACCTTTATCTTACGTGCTGCTGCCCCATGTCTTGATCCTTAGCCTTCGCTGTTGCCGGACATGTATGTGTCCTCCTCTTCGACACCCATGTGCTCACTCCCTCCTCCCTTAGGTGCAGAGCCACTATGTCCTCTGAGTTCAAACCCTTCCCACCTCCTCTGCTGCACAGTCCGCAGCGTTCTTCCCTCCAGGGCAGCACCCCCTCATAGGCTGCTACCAAAGGTACTGTCAGCTTGCCCTCGCTGGAAAGGAAGCCGAAAAAGTGTGAACATTTTATGTGTGCTCACTCACCCACAGGGCCTAGAGAAGCAAGGCACACATAGTAGGCACCAAAATGCTGCACCCCTGAGAACCCAGAGAGGGCTGGCACATAGTAGGCACCTAAAGAACATCTGTTGAATAAATGCAGACAAAATGAGCTGAGCTGGGACATTTTGGATATGTGTATATACACATGTGTGTGTAATTATACTACAGAGCATGTATCAGAGGACAACTCGTACAAGCCAGTTCTCTCCTTCCCCCACGGGGTCCAGGGATCAAAGTCAGGTCGTCAGGACTATGGCAAGTCCCTTTACCTGCTGAACCATTTCAAGGGTCCCTGTCTTACCTTTTGAGACAGGTTCTCTGGGGGGGGGGGGTGCGGGCGGGTAGGGCTCCCTGATTAGGGTAGGCTGGCTGGCCAGAAAGCCTCAGGAATTGGGAGCCCACTGTAGTGGTTTGAATGGGGTACATGAAGCTTATGAAATTTTTAGGCCATGGATCCATGCTGGAGGAAAAGTGTCACCGGGAAAAGGCTCTGCTGTCTCACTGACACTCGGAGCTAGCTTCCTCTGCTTCCTGTGTGTGAACCCACACTCAGAGCCAGCTTCTTCTGCTTCCTGTGGGTGAGGGATACGCTCTCTCCCTCAGCTTCTTGGTCTGGCCACCGGCTGTCATGCCCTCCTTACCACTACGGATCTTCCCTTTGGTCCTCTTTAAGTTGCTTCTGTCCTGGCGTTTATCATAGCAACAGAAAAGGAACTGGCTTGGCTCCCACCTCCCCAGAGCTCCGGCTTCTGCATGCGGCTCTCTTAGGCAGCTTCTGGGTATCAAACTGACGCCACCATGCTTATGTAGCTGCTGACCGAGCTGTGTCCGCAGTTGCCTAGTGACTTGTTTAAAATGCTCTTTGGATAGCACCTCCCTAAGTCCGGCGGCAGGCAAGCTGTTTCCACTGTAATGCTGTGCACGTTCTCCGCTTCCCGGGCTTCCTGTGGCACAGCCATCTCTGAGTAGTGTCTAATTTCTTATCTCCGGTCCTGAGTGGCTTGTCAAAGGCCTACTCAGTGCCCCACAGCTCAAGCAGTGGGCATCTCCTCTCTGCTCCTGTTCTGTGGATGGGGCTGCAGTGGGGATGAGGGGATGTGTGTCCTCCTCTTCACAGTTTCAGGCTGTTTCTCTCTGCTGTAAAGCATGGTGCTGTCACTAAACGTACACTCCCTGGCTTACAGTGAATGTCTGGCTCAATTAACGGAACTTCGGGGAAGAGACACGACCAAATAACTAATTGGAGATGCAACTCTGAGAGGAGGGCTGCTCCTTGCCTGTCTGCTTGTGCGTGAGACGGGAGCTGCAACTTCAAGAGACTAGCATCTCCTGGGTGAGATTCTTCACTTCTAACAAGGAAAGCAGTGCTGGTCTGTGATGCACATTTTAGTATTGCTGGAGGCGAACTTTCTCAATATTAATAATAATGATAAACAAATCCCTCTGCAACCGACAGAGAATGCACATACGAGTAAGAAGGCTTGGGAATGGGTTCTTGCTGGTGTTCCAGAATGGGGGGGGGGGCTCACTGGGAAGGACTGGAAAGGGCAACACAGCACAAGCCATATTCCCCTTGGTTTTTATGGGATGTCCCTTTCGTACACAGGAGGTGTACAGGTGCTACGTACCAATGTGTGCAATTCATCTCTTTGTAGCAGACATGGAAATAAAAGCTTATAACATTAAGAGCTGACATCAAATAGCAATATAGATCATCTGTCTGTCTGGCTTTCTCTTGGTTTCTTTCTTTCTTTTTTCTTTTTTTCTTTTTTTTTGTGAACCAATGAATTTAGTTAGGATTACTTCAGGAGCATGGATGGGGGCTTACTTAGGGGGACAGGGACACCTCACCAGTGGCACACTGAGAAAAAAGTTCTCCTTCTCCCAGCAACCACTAACTGCCTATATGGATCCTCAGGGAAGTGCAAGGCCTCATGAGCCCCTCCTCCAGAGTAATCTTTTTCAATTTAATTTTAAAGAAGTCTTTGAATGTACTATTTTGACTCTTGCTTAATGAATCAAAGATGCTCCGATCCAGGTCTTTAAGACCCTGCAAGAAGGAACTCATACACAAGAGCACAGACCTAGGCTGTAAACCTGGACCCTGGCTCTGCCCTTCCTGCCGCTCTCCAGTGAGACTGCAGGACCCACAGTCCCACACAACTACAGACAAAGCAGGCTGCTGACCTTTGGGCAGAACACTCCAGGAGCACCCATAAAACCAGGTGGGGTTCAAGCTTTGGCATCCTCAAGGGCTTCACATGTAGGTCCTGGGGCCGGCTGGATTCTTATGGCAAGTAGGCGGGACTTCTAAAGTTTTAGGCATGCAGAGGAATATCAATGGCAGTCCACTTACAATCATTATCATGCAAAGTAGCAAGGCAGTAATTATACCAATCGGAACCTCTTTCTGAATTCATTATGCTAATTAATAAGGTCTCTAGTTGCTATATACAGAGCCAGAAGACAACAGTATTTGCTGTGGCTGCCTCTGGGGTACGCCCTTTCTGAACACTCCAGCGAGAATTTGCCATTAGAGCAGCTGGGGCTGGAGTCTCTGCTGACTAGTACACAGGTGATGGCCACACAGCCCACACAGAAGTGTTTTACAGTGAGTGACCTCCTGTGACAAGTACTTAACACATTGTTTCCCCATAAGCACCTAACTGGCTGCAGTTTTATCATTTCTACTACTGAGATCACGTTGAAAAAAACCACAACAGGTACAGAAGCAATTCCAAAGCTACTACAGGTCACAAAGTGTCCCTCCCTCCCTCCCTCAGAAATTTCAGTACAAAATCAGTGAGAGGACACCCAAAGCCAGAGGCTACACAGTGGGGGCAGAAGTGCTTGTGGGGGGGGGGGCTGGATGGGACTGGGAGGCAAGGCAGGAAGCAAATGGTTTCAGTGAGCTGCAAAATCAATTCGGTCACAGGGTGAAGCAGGTTTCCAATGTAGGCTGCTGCGTCATAAGGCCACCAATACAGAAGCCAGTAAAAGACCTGGTACTGGCCAGCTGGGAGAAGTATCCAGCATGGTCTTGGGGTGACGATAACTGACTCCCTCATCTCAGATGTCATGCTTGGGACACAGAACCCTCAGGTTTCCTAAGTTTTGGCCACAAAAGCTAGCTACACTACCAGTGACATCAAGTCTAGTGCAAAAAGACAAAACAGCCCACAAAACTCTGAGAAATGTACTTTGTTAAAGCATGCCTCTTTTTCAAAATTATTTATTATGTATATAGTGCTCTGCCTGCATGTATGTCTGCACACCAGAAGAGGGCACCAGACCTCATTATACACAGTTGTGAGGCACTGTGTGGTTGCTGGGAACTGAACTCTGAACCTCTGGAAGAGCAGTCAGTGCTCTTAACCTCTGAGCCATGTCTCCAGCCTGCCTCTTAAAAAAATAAAAAATAAAAAAAACAGGCACACAATAGACAACTACTTTAAAATGTGCTGCCCAGTTCTGTGGTAGTTAGAATAATCCTCATTTGTCAAATAGAATCCTAGATAGCTTTGGGGTTTTAATTTGGTTTATTTATTTAGTATTGTCAGTATTCTGTCTGCATGTGTGCCTGAATGCCAGAAGAGGGCACCATATCTCATTACGGATGGTTGTGAGCCACCATGTGGTTGATGGGAATTGAACTCAGGACCTTTGGAAGAGCAAGCAGTGCTCTTAACGGCTGAGCCATCTCTCCAGCCCCAGCTTTGGGGTTTTAAATAAAACAAAAAACAAACAAAAAAAAAACCCATAGTCGCAGTCTCGTGTTTTGATTTCCTATCTTCTTGAAAAAGTGACCAAACTGGTATTCATGGTTTCAGTTCTAGTTAGGGCTCATTCTTTATCATTGTCTTCTTTTTTGGGGGGGGGGAGGGGGAGACAGGGTTTCTTTGTACAACAGTCCTGGCTGTCCTGGAACTCACTCAGTAGACCAGGTTGGTCTCCAACTCACAGAGATCTGCCTGGCTCTGCATCCTGAGTGCTGGGATTAAAGGTGTGCACCACCACTGCCCAACCATCCTTTACCATTCTTGAAAAGCTTCCAATTATTATTGAATAAAAGATTCCTGTGCACCTCTCTCTCATAACTACATGCATGTGTGTGATGCACACGGTGTGTGTGTATGGGAGTAGTCATGCTACTGAGCACACGGAAGTCAGAGAACAGCCTTTGATATGTGCCCTGACAGCTGGTGCAGTGGCTCCCAGGGCTCTTGCGTCTCCACTCTCCACTTCACCACAGGAACACTGGATTAGAGATGAACATCACTGCACCCAGCTTTACATGGATTCTGGAGCTCAAGTTCAGGTCCTTAAGCTTGGCTGGCAAGGGCTTTACCTATCAAGGACCTTCCCAGCCCCAGGAGGATGCCCAGCAATCCCTTTAGGCAAAAGCCATGGCTGCATTTCCTTTTGTGTAACAGACACAGTGAGAACTTCACTTTGTACACCTACAAAGAAACTTATTTTATGGAGGAAACATCAGAGAGAGAGAGCTGCAGAAAGTAGCAGCTGGAGAACTCAGGTGCCCTGCACACCTCCCTGGCTGCAGCGGGGCAATGGAGCTCCCTCAGCTGCAGTTTGCTCCAGCATTTGCTGAGAACTGGAGTCGTACCTCAGGACTGGAGCTGAGATCCTGCCTAGAATCAGGCATGCGTTCTCGCCGCTCTCTCCCGAATCCTAGAAGCTTGGTTCCTCTAGCTGTCAGCTCCTTACCACAGCTCAGCAGCCGCCAGACTCCACGTGATGAAGTGTGGACAACAAAAGGAGGAGTTGCCTTGATTTGCCCTTCTATACCGGTGTCTCTAAGTGACATTTATAAGCGATTGATTGTGACACTCAATTTAAATTTTAAATGGAGTGCATTCAAATCAGAAATGCCTTTACAAATAAAAAACTCGGACTACCATTATTTATCGCCAATAGCTGGCTTGGTCTGAGGCCGATGTTTTTTTATTTTGCTAATTAAATTGCAAACCAATACAAAGGCATGCTGTACTTAAGGTTCTCAAACATCTGAATCATTCTCTTCCTGGGTGTGGCAAGAAACTTTTCTACGCGTGCTGAAACTCTAAAAAAGCAAAGTGATTTGAATACCTACCCAAGAGAAAAAGATAAATAAAAATAAAACACCAAATCCAAGCGCTATCTGGGATCCAATCTCTTTCTTGATGAAATCTATTGACTGTGCACTGAGCCAGTCCTAGGATAAAGTTACTATTCAATCTCTGCTATGTAAAAATCTCATTACCACACTAATATCACCATCAAACTGCAGAATGACGACAAGAGTTCCTGGCTTCTATGGCAACCCTCAGCAAGGGCTGCTGTTTTGAAATTGCCTCTGACCCCAGTTGGAGTCGGAGGAGCACAGCAAACAAGCCCTGTGGTATTGTTTTAGATGAAGCACAGAGATAGCTCTGCACTTCCTCCAGGCTTCCTTCCTTCGTGAACGAACTCCAGGGAACGGCACCACGTCAGGCTTTCCAGATGGATTATGTGAAGCCATAGCTCAATGTCATTTTCAATAGGAAGCCTCATAATTAAAGGTCAAATAGTCACTTCATCTGCAATCAATCAATAGAAAAAGTACTAATACGAGGAACTAATCAATCAATGGCAAATGCGCTAATAAAAGCAATGAATCAAATTCAGCATGTGTGTAGATGTGAGTAGATGGAAGAGACCAAGACAGGGCGAGGTAAGAACAATAAAATAAACCAAAGGTGAAGGCATGGAGGGTGCCCAAGCCTCACCAGCCACATGGGTGCTACTTGACCCGCGATAGGCTGTTCTTAAAAACATACTAAACAGAATAATAAACTCGAATTTCTAAGTTTCCCCTAATATATTTTACTTGATATCTGTGTGTATGTGTGTGTGTGTGTGTGTGTTTATGAATGTAAATCACTGGAAGAGATACTACAACAGTCTTTGCCAGAGGAAAAGATGCATTTCTGAAGTGCCAAGCAGCTACGCTATAATCTGTTTTAGTTCATCTTTGTGTAAAGACAAAAAGTATCACTCCGGGTGATGTTATGCGAAATTTCCTTCCACTTTCTGGAGTGTGATATTTTTTCAAACTGTATGAGCCACTTTTCCAATCCAGCACAGGCAACGATTTCCATTTGGGCAGTGACGGGCACGTCACTGTGAGGCACATTCTCTGCCACCTGAGAATGGGCAGAGCAAACTCGCTGAGTTTACTAGAACTAAAATTCCTCACTTTAGACCTGAGGAAGCTGAGGTCATGCTAGTACTCAGGTCTTTCATTTCTCAGAGAGTTTAAAGCCATCAGGTGTAAAGTTGCTAAGTCTTCCATTGTGTTGTCACTGGCAGCCACTGTCTCACCATCACTGTGGTGGTCACACTGTCTCACCATCACTGTGTGGTCACACTGTCTCACCATCACTGTGTGGTGGTCACACTGTCTCACCGTCACTGTGTGGTCACACTGTCTCATCCACCATCAATGAAGAAAGAGTCAAGTAAATATTTCTTGGGCGAACTCTTTACAAGTGAACGCAAGTCCAAGTTCATTCAATCCTTTTTAGCAAAACAACTATTTTTGCAAATCAGCTTTCAGAAAGCATAAAGAGCAAAAAGTATGAGCCTAGGACCAAGGGAAAAGACGAGAGAGTCTGGAGTTGAGTGGATTTGCTTATAGAAAGAGACGCCAGTTACCCTGTGGGATGCCCGGGTACTTCCTGCCGTACGTTCAACTAGCTGCTGTTTGCTCAGAGAGGGTTCACTCCGCAGCAAGTCCCAAGATGTGGCCAGGTTTAATAGCCCACTGCAGACAGGCCAGACAGCCGTGGTGAAACATGGCCCTAAGATATGGCTCATCTGAGCCTCTCTGACCTTCTGGTCTTTGGGCGCATTCCTTAGTTTCTATAAGACTAGTAACGCCACACATGGCATCTATAACGACATGGGGACAGAATGTGAAATGCTTTCTTTGAGGTCAACAGCTGGTCTAGAGCTATTTCAGGAAAATCTATGGCAGGGGCATGTGCCTGGAAGCCTGGACGTAAGGACACATTTATAACTAAAAGAAGTAATAATAGCAGTAACAGCACTTCTTTACGGAGGCCACTGAGTGCCGGGCTGCACAGCCAGTCGTGGGGACTTCTCACACAGCCTCTGGAAACCTCTGCACAGTGCACTCCCGTGAAGAGTCAGGACCCGTCACTTAGGATCTGGGTTGTCTTTCAGTTTTAAATCATGCTTAGAGGAGACATCGGGCCCCCTTTAGAGACGCAAAGCCAAGGTTCGGGAAGTCATCCCGAACAATGTCATCAGGGCTGGAATGCAGATCCCAAGCTCTTTCCTTCAGTTTGGTGACTGCAGAAACTTCAATCCATACATAGGAACTGCTCCGTAAAGAGTAATCTAATTCTGAGATTATTTCCCAAACTTAAAACCGGAGAGACCTGCCATGAGCCATTTCCCCCCTAAAAATCATTACAGGAACCATCACCCTGGGGAGTCTGCAGGGAACCTCACACCCATAATTATGTTCTATTGAGAGAACCTGCCCCACACCCAATTAACTTATCTGTTAGCAGAACACACCTCACACTCCAGTTATCCAGGGAACCAGGTGTGGCAACTTGTGACTTCTTGGCCTACCTGTCCGAGTGTAACCTCTTGACCTACGTGACAAACCTGGCCTACGTGACCGGGACCACGTGGCGAGATCCCGTGCCCTGCCCACCAAGTCCTCATCCAGGGCCTATATAAGCAGCAACCATGATCCTAATAAAGGGGGGCTTTGACAAATCTGCTTGGCCTCCTTCTTCTGTCTTAGCTCATTCCCTTCCAGGTAGTGCCCCTCCGAGACCCTGGAATAACTGATTGCAGGGTGGGTTACAAACCCCTAGACTGAGTAACCCACCCAACGCAATCGACAGAGACCCACCAGACAGCTTTGTTTAGGAATGCTCTGAATGTGAGCAAATTCAAAGCAGCATCATGATTCCTCATTCTCTCAAGTGTCTCACATCCCAAAAGCAAAGGAATTTTTAACTTGAAATTTTACGTAGCAGCTTATGAATGATGCATTTTGCAATAGAGTTCCTGATTACTTAATGAGTTTTAATGACTGAAAACATAGATTCAGGATGTCTCAGAGGTTATTGGGCTAATGCATTAAATTGGATAAGCCTAAGTAGACATTAGCACTATTATTCTTAATCTTTTCCATTAAATAAAATACTTACTTCACTTCAAACTGTTAATCCAATTAAGTCAAAATAGCTAAACTGTCTTTGTAGAAAACAACATAATATTAAAAGATGAATTTCAGCAAACTAAAGTAAGAGCATCGTTCTCGTCTTCATCTGAGTCCCCAGAAGAGAACAGCAAGTCTAGAATGTTCCAAAACAAGGTTTTGGCAGTTGCTTTTTCAGAAACAGGCCTCCTAGACCCCTAACCAACTTGGGTTTACCTTTTGCACTAATCATTTTTCATGAGAATTGAAGACGTGATCGCAAATTAAGCTAAATCCTGTATGATCTATTAGGTCCTAGGTAACCGGTCTGATCAAATAACAGTACGCTAGAGCAGTGGCCACCTGCACTCGGCTGCTGTTTTTTTTTTCTAACTAAATGGATAGTCCCACTCCATTGGAGAACTTTCTGAGTTTCAAAATTATTTAGGGTGATACGTAGTCTTTAACTCACTTACCCAACGTGAGGGACTTGTGTGTGGAGCAGAAGATGATAGCCACTGTGTCCGCTGGTGTGAAACCCGAGTTATTCCTAAGGGGACAAGGAGGGCATTTTTACAATACTTGTAAGAAAACCAAATGTGCGCATCTTTATGTTAGCATCGCTCGGATCAACCCTGGTGACAGAGGCTACTGTGGACCAAAGTACACGGTTCTGATTTCTTTTTAGACTCTATGTTCCCGTACTCAGTTACAAAGGCTTACAGAATCATGAGCCAAAATTAGAAATAATAATAACAATAACTTTCCCTCCTATTATTGGGTGGTAGCAGCACACATCTTTAATCCCAGCACTCGAGAGGCAGAGACAGGCAGATCTCTGTGAGTTTAAGGCCAGCCTGGTGAGTTCCAGAACAGGTTTCAAAGCTACAGAGAAACCCCACCTTGAAAAACCAACCAAATAGCTAGCTAGCTAAAAATATTGCCTCCTATCTTAGAAACCCTTCCCCAATTTCTATAGACGGTACAGTGTGTCTACTATTCTGTGCCCTAAACTCTGATAACAGTTAGCTCATGAAGAAATATTCCAGAAGTATATATGGATATATACTGTAATGAAGTGAGCTTAACACCACAGCCTGTGTCCACAGGGTTTTAAAGGTTTCTAATGGGTATAAAAAAAGCTGTTGACTATCAGTGGCACATGGCAGCCTCATCAGGCCCAGCCTCTCCTTGATGAAATTGAGTTATCCTTTGCCCACAGATCCCAGATTATAGATAGGGCAGGGCTCGATGAACCCTGGAAGCCATTGATTTAGGCCAAAGTAGGCCTGAGGCAATGAACTCTCAATGGCCTGGAGCAGGACTGAGGCAACAAATTCCACAGGAGTAGAACCGCACCAGCTACATTGGCCAGAGTGGGTCTGAGGAAGCAAGTTCCACAGGAGCGAGAGCAGGAGCCGGGAGCGAATCCAATCCCAGGACACTGGTAGACCGGGATTGAGTCAGCTACCTGGTCTAGAGACAACAAACTCCACTGGAACAGATGCTGAAAAAGCTTTCGACAAAATACAACATCCCTTCATGATAAAGGTCTTGGAGAGAGCAGGGATACAAGGAACATACCTTAAGGCAATATACAGCAAGTCAATAGCCAACATCAAACTAAATGGAGAGAAACTCCCAGCGATTCCACTGAAATCAGGAACAAGACAAGGTGTTCCACTCTCTACATATCTATTCAATATAGTTCTGGAGGTCCTAGCTAGAGCAATAAGACACCAAAAGGAGATCAAGGGGATACAAATTGGAAAAGAAGTCAAACTCTTACTATTTGCTGATGATATGATAGTTTACATAAGTGATCCCAAAAATGCTACCAAGGAACTTCTACGACTCATATACACTTTCAGTAAGGTATCAGGATATAAGATTAACTAGAAAAAAATCAGTAGCCTTCCTGCACACAGGTGATAAAAGGGCTGGGAAAGAAATCAGATAAATAATACCCTTCACAACAGCCACAAATAGCATAAAATATCTTGGAGTAACTCTAACCAAACAAGTGGAAGACTTGTATGACTTAAATCTTTGAAGAAAGAAATTGAAGAAGACACCAGAAAGTGGAAAGATCTCCCATACTCTTGGGTAGGCAGAATTAACATTATAAAAACGGCAATCTTACCCAAAGCAATCTACAGATTCAATGTAATACCCATCAAAATCCCATCGAAATTCTTCACAGACCTCGAAAGAATGGTATTCAACTTCATATGGAAAAGCAAAAGACCCAGAATAGCCAAAACAATCCTGTATAATAAAAGAACTTCTGGAGGCATCACAATCCCTGACTTCAAACTCTACTACAAAGCTACAGTACTGAAAACAGCCTCGTATTGGCAAAATAAATAAATAAATAAATAAATAACAACAACAACAAAAAACCAGACAGGAGGCCCAATAAAACGGAATAGAAGACCCGGATATTAATCCACATACTTTAAAACACCTGATTTTTGACAAAGAAGCAAAAAATATCAAATGGAAAAAAAGAAAGCACACTTAACAAATGGTGCTGGCATAACTGGATATCAACATGTAGAAGAATGAAAATAGACCCATATCTATCACCATGCACAAAACTCAAGTCCAAATGGATCAAAGACCTCAACATAAAGCCAGCCACACTGAATCTGATAGAAGAGAAAGTGGAAAGTACACTTGAATGCATTGGCACAGAAGACCACTTCCTAAATATAACTTCAGCAGCCCTGTCACCTGGCGGGGTGGGCTATGACAAAGGAGCACACTGAACCCCCTAGGGGATAGAGATGGGAAACCCGCATCCTGAGGCAGGCAAAGAGCAGACTCTTCAGGCTTCTTCAGGAAGACTGGCTTGTGAGCAGGGGTGTGAACTTGAAGACAAAGCAAGAGGGAACACTAGAGTCGTGATGAAATTTGTTCCTCAGAAGCAATCAGACGAGCAGACCAGTCTGAGACCGAAGATGGAGAGGATGAGCTAAGTGGGAAGCTCGAAGAGCCAGTGGAAGGGCAGGAAATGGCCATATGGAATGTGACTGACCAGAAAGTCCACAGCTCCTCCCCAAGCAGTGCGCCTGCCAGAGCTGGAAAGTGCAGGCTTTGGGGACAAGCATGCTTGATTTTAAACCCCCAGGATAATCTTATTTTCCTCTGTGAGGGTAAATGCAAATGTTTAAGAATTTACACAATGCAAGCGCTTATGACATATTAGTAACATTCTTATTATCATAACTATTACTTTTAGAGAGGAAACATTAGGGGATATGAGGAGCTCTGAGTATTCTGGATTGAGAGGCACCAAATCACGAATGGGGACAGAATGGAAGAGACAGCCATTGGGGTTGGGGAGTCAAAGAGTTGATTTATTTAAAGTCGCAAAGGACTATGGAAGAGAGGGATGTAGGGGAAGAGAGAAGGAAGAGGAGGATGGGAGAGAGGAGGGGAAGGGAAGAAGGGAGAGGGAAAAAGGGGAAGAGAGCAATATGAAGAAACTCATAAGTCTAGGTCTTCCAACAGTCCCAAGAGGATCACACAAAAGGAGCAAATGGAGTTTTTTTGTTTTTTTTTTTTTTTTTTTTTTTTTTTGAGCTGGAAGCAAAGCAGAAAAACAAGGTGGTGGAAAAGTACAGAAAATGGTGAGGGAGAGCATTAATACAGGAGTGACCACGTCATGGAAGGTATTCCCCTCGCGTTAGACAGACAAGGGAATGTGGCAGACTGGAGAGGCTTCCCTTTGGAGGGGTGTGTAGCTGTGGGGATGTTCCAGTCGCGTGCAAAGGCCTCTCTTCTCTGTCTTTCACTGTAGAGTGTTTCCCGAGACTGCCTGGGATCTGCTCTTGCTCAGATCACGGCACATTTCCTCGGGTCCACGAGGCTCTGGTTGATACAGTGTGGCTCAAGAGGACATGTGGGGTGGGGTTGCGCTTGTTCTGCTCAGGGGAGGAGACTGCAGCAAGAGTGGGCTGTGTGGATGGACCGGAGCACTGCTGTGGTCCAGACCACAAACTCCATTAGCAGGAAGGAGGACAGGGCCTTAGGATGGAATACCAAGTGCCAAGTGTTTGTTTGAAATCCATCCGCCCTCTCGGGCCAGCTCGCTTCGAGCTATCCTGTGACAGGCTCTAGGGTGTGGATTTTAAGACAAGCACCCACAGGCCCGTGCCCAGATGGGTTTCTACTCATGAGCGTGACCACAGCACTGAGTGTCGCTGAACACCTTTCTAAGCATGTTGCATCCAGGGTGTCTTCTTAGGATTGTCATCGAAGGAGGTGGCATTCCTGCCCTGCTTCTTCTGAAGAGGGACCAGAAGCCCAACACACCCAAAGTCACAAAGTAGGAAGTAACCTGCCCACATTCTGGCGTCATGTTTTCTCAGAAAGAAGCCACTAAAAGCAAGTTAGAAAAACCACTTCAAAATCTAACGGATGGGAGCAGGGAGTTGCCCGGGTCAGCAGCCCGCCCTTGTCTACACTCTGTGGAGGGCGGCATCAAGATGCAGTAGCAGGACACATTGAAGGACAGTGTCCTGTGGGGGCCCGGAGTCATCCCCAGTGGCGAGCATCTGTGTGCCGACTGAAACAAGCCTTTTCATTTTCTAGCCCCACCTATCCCTTTTAATATTGGTCTTCTTTGTACCCTGCTTTTGTCATTCTTTTGATCACTTTGCCTCCCCCAGGTGCTTATTTCCTCTGCTTCCCAACTGGTTTCTCAAGAATTCTCCCTAGCCAAGCTTTCAATCAGCGGTTCCCTCGTAATATTTATTGTGTCTTCCTCTGTGCCCACAGAGGAAGGCATGCCAGGTTTCTCTAGCAGAAGCACAGAAAGTGGGGCAGAAAAGGTCCTCAGAGAGCAAGCGCTCTGTCAACTGTGCTGCCGGAGCCGCGGGAGGCACCTCTGTTAGCCTTTGCCTGCCTTTTAGAAACAAAGAACTCATTGTCGTCAGTTACCCCGAACTCTGGGGTGTAGGCGCTCACCTCCAAATGTCCCCCTTCTCCCTTCAGCCCAGCCTCCTCCTCTGGGGACGCTGGTGAGAGGCTGGCAGTGTGAACACAGAAAGGCTTCCTTCTTTTCCTTTCTTAACGAGTCAGTCACTCTAGTGACTACCCACTCGGCAGCCTACCTAAGTGACTTTCATACATTTTAAACATTGCTTTCTTTTTCTAAAGCTTTCAACATCAAAACAAACAAAACTGGGACAGTCTTCCAAAGAGGCAGAAGCAGCGTAGACCAGTCACTGTATGTGTCTGACCTGCAGCTGATAAATCAAGTCCCATTTCCTAACACCTGTGACAGAAAAGGGGCCTGGGCTGCGTCACAGTGAGCTGACACCCTGCCCACCAGCACGGGTTTCCCAGATACCAGAAGCTATCCTGATGGCACAAATGTCCGAGTACGTCTATGCTTATGAGGACTTAGTCTGCACTGGGTCTTTTACTGTGGGTTTTAGAACTATTTAGCTCTCTCAGACTTTTTATGTCTCTATTTTTTTTTTTTCATAAGGAAAAGCAACATAAATAAAAGCCTATTGGACAGGGTTGAAGCCCAAGTGCACTGGTGTCTGGTACTGGGATTTTGGACTCATTTTGGAGTGCAGAATAATCACTTATAAATCAGTTTTAAGTTCTCTCTAGTATGGTAACATTCCAGATTAAGAACCCTAAAAATGCTAATTAGAAAAGCAGAGGGTGGAAGGAAGCTCTATTTTCTAAGCTGGTTCTCTCTTGGCTTTATGGCAAATTCCCATCATTAGCGTAGCACTGCATGTCACGGGAGCAGGCAATGGGTTTGAACATTGGCAGGTTTCTTGTCCAGATTTTTTCTAGATTTTCTGAGCTGGTAGGGAATAAATGAACATGGGGGAAGAAAAGCAAGAGGGGGAAAGAGATGGGGGCAGGCAGATTTAATCAATTAAAAGTAGAAAAGAAGCAAAAGTAGAGAAAGAGAACAGACCCCAGTGGAGTCAGTAGACCTAGTTTAAAGCCTGTCACAAATGTTTTGTGTGTGTCTGTGTGGACTTGAAGGAGTCAGTTAAGCATTCTTTAAAAATGCTCTGAGTGAAATAAGTATTGTCAATTATAAGATTTATTTTTATTACTTTAAATTATTTGCATGTGTGTGTTTGTATGTGGGCATGTGCACACTGAGTGCAGTGCTCCAGGAGGCCAGATGGGGGCATCAAATCCCCTGAAACAGGCAGCTGTGGGCCACCTAAGGTGGGTGCTGGGAACTGAACTCCAATCCTCTAAAGAGTAGTCGCTGAAACATCTCCCCAGTCCCAGTTTATGAATTTTGAAAAGTAATTAAAATATATTTTAGAGCAAGATGAATGGGCAGGCATTCTGCAAATATTACATTTAAATAGATTTTAATTTTAGGTGTAGTACCTGGAAGGATTGTGTGAGTTTTAGGTAAGTTCCTAAATGAACCTCTAAGTATGGGTCCTACTCTGAAAAACAGCAATGAAATGCAATAATATCATCAAATTGCTGTCAGTTTACATGAAGCACCATAGGCATACTCCCTCAAACAGGCTGGCATGGGACAGGCAGACCCTTAGAAACCATGAAATTTCTCAGTAAGAAAACAGCATGAAAGCCATCTCCTAAATTTTCCTCCACTGAAAACTGCAGTTTTTAACAGACTGTTCTTGGGCTATAGGACCATTCCCCTGGAGCAGGTGCACATGCTATGGTTTGCCAGAGAATGTCTATGTCTGAGAGTGGGTCAGGGAAACGTTCAAGAACACAGTAGAGAAGCAGGATTTCAAGACCAGGTCCTACTGAAAGATCATTCTATTGCACAGCAGTAACTGTGGGCTTTACTGAATTAGTCACAACGCCCTCCTCCCAGCACTCCTGTAAGCCCCGGAGCGAACCCCGTCCTCTATGTTTCCTAATGATCGGTTTTAATTGTAGATGTGACACAATTCATGAGGGCTAGCTAGAGTAGGCTGACCTGTGGGTATGTCTGGCGGGTAGGTGAGGAGGGAAGATCTGCGTGCTGTGAGTGGCAGGAAGCTCCGGATTGTAGAGAGTGGAGAAGCGCCCTGAGCACTAGCAAGCATGCACTAGTGCACTGCTCTGCGCTCTGCTCTGAGCTGCATTTCCCTGCAGCGTGGACCGTCACCTGGAGCTGTGACCACAGAGACCCTTTCCCGCCTGTACTGCTTCTGTCAGGGTTGTATTAGGGTGATGGGAATGGAACGAGGGCTGTTTTCAAGGGGATGCTCCGTCTGTCAAGATGACTGCCTCGGAGAACTACCTCTGCCACAAGGAACGGCAAACATATCTATTTCTTGGTGACTTACATGCTCTAAGCTTTATTCTTACTTCGTAAGTCATGACCTTCGAATTATAGCAATCAGTTCATTTTTCTTGACTCCGAACAATCAGCTAAACCAAGTGCTCTAAGAGCCAAGAACCTCGAGTGAGGGCCTAAGCTACCCACCCACTCACAAACCGGACAGAGCATCAAGCTCCATGTGAGCCCATGCCCTCTTCTTGTGGGAACTCTGAGCCAGTGCCCCGCTCCCAGAACTAGCTCTAATCTGAGTCTTGCTCCGACATCACCCACCATAGCCTATTTATGTACACGTGCCATCATTTGTGTATCATTGCTACTTCTCCCATAAAGCTGTTCTTTATCACCATGTCTCCCGTGAAGTCAGCTCCACCACTCTTTGGCAGTGTTTTCTTCTATCTGATCACGGGTTGGCTGAACGGACTCCTTCAACGTCACATATTTGATCTGTAAAAACTCATGCAGGACTAGCACCATCTCTTATTTGAGACATGCATTCTCATGTCTTTCTCATTCCCCAGGCTTAAGTAATATGAATTATGCCGGCAGAAGAAATGGCATTTAATGCAAGCCTTCAAGAACAGGAAAGATGAGCTGGGCATGGTGGTGTACTAGGGAAACTGAGAGGGGAAAAGTGCTTGAGTTTAAAGCCAGCAAGGGGGAGTGTCAGGCCAGCCCGGGCTATATCCTTTGTACACACACACACACACACACACACACACACACACACGGAGGGGAGAAGAGAGAGAGAGAGAGAGAGAGAGAGAGAGAGAGAGAGAGAGAGAGAGAGAGAAGGAAAGATGGTCTAGGCATGGAGACCAAGCTGCACACGGGGACAGCCGCAGCAACCTAACAGAAATGAAAAAGGATGAGGAGGTTCTAGGAAACAGCAAAGATTTTACCTCAACCTACAGCTTAGGCAGCCTGAAAGCACATGGTCTCTCACAACTGCAAAACAGACTTACAAAATGAACGTCATTTTGCAGGTCCTGGCTAAGCTTTGGGGATACTGGAACAAGACTATGGCTCCAAGACACTGGAAGCTAAAAGAAATATTTAAGAAAAGTTGAGGCTAGAAGTGGAGCTATCATAGCACTGAGAGCCTCAAAGAGGGAAGTGGATTTGGGAGTAAAAAATGTAAGACAGAAGCAGGTGATTCTCTACCAAGTAATGATGCTAAGGGCCTCAGTTTGAGTAACTCTGGAAATGGAGGTTCCATCAAATATGATAAAATAGATGTGTGTGATGGTATCCTCTGTGACTTTGAGGCCACCCTCGTCTGTACAATGAGTTCCAGGCCAGCCAGGGCTGCTTTGTGAGGCCCCATATCAACAAACGAATAATCAATAATACAGGCTCGGGGAAGCTCTTGGGAGAGAGGGGGAAGACTGTGAGAGCTGAAGAGAGCCATGCAGGCTGGCTATTTGGTCATGAAATGGCCATTGCGCTCATAAATTCTCTGAAGCTATGGTTGCCTGAATGATATTAAGCCAGCAGAGGTTCCAACATGCCACCAAACAGTTCTAACTGGATTCAGTGGGTTCCACAAACCTAAAAGGAGAGGACATGAAAGGGAGGGGGAACGTGTTAGGGAGGCCTGTTGGAGGGCAGGAGGAAAAGGACGTGGCAAGCTACATTGTTTATATGGATGAAAATGGTATTGTGGTGGTTTGTATTGGTATGTCTCCCATGGATAGTGTGTTTGCACATTTTGTCCATAGGGAGTGACACTATTAGGAAGTGTGGCCTTGTTGGAGGAAGTGTGTCACTGTGGGGGTGGGTTTTGTGGTCTCATATATGCTCAAGCCACACCCAGTGTGGCAGATCACTTCCTGTAGATTAAGATGCAGAACTCTCAGTTCCTTCTCCAGCACGTCTGCCTGCATGCCACCATGTCCTGCCATGATGATGACAGAACCTCTGAACTGTAAGCCTCCACCCCCAATTAAATGTTTTCCTTTATAAGTGTTGCCATGATTATGGTGACTCTACAGAGCAATAGAAACCCTAACTAAGACAGGTGATCTATTTAAACATAAGGGAGGAAGAAGTTTCAGAAAAAAAGACTATTTCCATTTTAAATATCAGGAGTCCTTACGTCTTGTTTAGATAGTCAGGGACAAGATCTAACAGGTAAGGTAAATAATAGCGCTGGGACATAGGGGGAAAGTGTTTCAGCAGGAAATGTCATCAGGAAGCTTCCAGCTAGGCCAGGAGGATGGACAGGGCTGTGCAAGCAGACACGGCTCTAACACAGACCCTTTAGTGATGTCTACAGTTCCCAAGTGGCAGGACTGAGAGAAAATGGTGAGCCAGACAGGAGGGAACACAGGACAGCATTGAAATAAAGTAGCCAAACACGGAGGCTAACAGGACGTACCAAACCACTTACCGCGTTGAAAAGATGAAGGTCAAAAGCATGAAACTCAGTTGAACGGAGACTACTGAGGAAAAAACAAGACAAGACAGTGGACTGAGTGGGAATTGGCACCATAAGAGTCTCCTGTAGCCTGCTGAGCTCAGCCTAAAACTTGTTTAAAATTCAAAACAACTAAACCAATATACACTGCTAAGCTGGCAGAAGCATAAAAGATTGGACTTAAGCTGTTCTCCTCGGACACAGCTGATGACGTCAGAACTCAGGAAGATCCAGAACACCCTTTGAGGTGGATTTAATGATCTCATTTGTTCAACTTAAAAGAACTGGTTTATACTAAGAGCTGAACAGCACAGATGTACACATAATGTATTCCTTGAAACAACTATTCTTGATGTTAAAAAGATTATTCGCTATTTTAATACTAATAAAAGTCATGCCTGAAATTACAGGACAACTAGAATACGAAGTTTCTCTTTAAACTTTAGTAGTTACTAACATTTAAAGTATTCTGCTCCTTAAAAGTAAAGAGCCATTTCTTTATATAAACTTTATTATATTAGAAACTAAGATGGAAGCTTTTACACATTATCCAATGCAGTTGAATTATTATCAATGCACAATAACATCCTATGCCACAAATCTTTCTGAAGTCACTGTAAGAGATCAGATTGAGTTTAACTTAAGTTGGTGACTTACTGAACTGTGGCACATCGGGTGCAGAACGTGGCACATGTTATGGCTTCTCTTATCTAACACAAATTACTGTGGATCAGAAAATGGTGCACGGAACATAAAAGTAAAGCAGATTAAGAACGCAAATGTAGGGCTGATGTCTTTCTAAAGAGCATATATATAAGATCAAGTCAGCGAGTAAATAAAATAATAGCCAAGGGGATGGAACTGCTTCACAATACTGCAGAGGAGGCCAGGGGACGGCAGGACCTGCTGAATTCTGACTTACTGATGAAGAGTATGAGGACGAGGCTGAATTTATCCAGGTCGATATGCGGGTTGGAGAAGGTGTCGCAGAAGGTGGTGTAGATGATCATGAGGAGTACACTGCTGCTGACGGCGCCGAACGGGGGCTTCTTTCTTTCGAGCCAGTCCTTGATGAATCTGCGGACGATCTGAAACACAGACATCAACAGGTCGCCTCTTCTCTGAGAGGCAGGAAGTGGAATTGGGCATCACAAAGTGATTCTGACAGCGCAGACAGAATGGGAAGAGAATGATCTGCATGGCGGCCACAGTGGGCTTCAAAGCTTCTCCGCCTTGCCACTCTTCTTCTGGGGAATTTGGTTTTTGTGGTGCAACTTCCACTGGGTGTCCATAATGAGAGTGGATTTTCAACTCCATTCAAACCCATCCTTAATCATGCCAAATGCTCTTTGCTAGCTGTCACTGAGACAGGCCCATTAAGCCTCCCCCAAGTTTATCTCCTCTGCTAATCTTAATGGATGTGTGTAATTATCACAGTCCCCTTTGCCTCAACAGACAATTCCAAGTGCGACTTTGGGAATCTTAAAAATCTGACATCTTCAAGAATTTCAAGACAGTAGATAATCGAAAGTGATCCATGAAACGTATTAATATTTAAAACACTAGCAATGCACCAGAAGTTTTTAATTAAATTATAACTCATGCTTGAAAAGCAAAAGTGCATGTGTTGTGGGAGTTTAAATAATTCACATATGAATATCTAGAGTTTTCTGTGAATCCAAAGACAAATGCCATTTGTACGCTTTTAGAATTCTAAAATTAATACTTAAAAATGAATAAACCTATCCTAACTTTTCCACAAAAGAACTGGTGAAATAAAAGTTATAATGCAGCATCTTCTTATTTTAAGACAAACTCAGATATTTAAGATCAGGACAGTCTAAACACTGGTGGTTCTGTTGGCTTGGGCATGCAGGAAAGTGGGCCACTCAGCTTCAAGTGTCTTTTCACCTTTAAAGGAAGTGGTGCAAATTCCACCATCCAGATGAGAGTGGAGGAATTTTAAGTTTTGATTCATTCCTTTTCCTGAATAAATGAATGTGAAATTTCACAACAGATTGAGTTACCAGAGATGCACTAGCAGTTATGAGGTGAGGGAACCACTGTCAACAAGAAGGCTAAGTTTGCAACGGAGCACAGCCTTATTATGAGTATTGGAAACAAAACAGGACAGTCATCTCTCCAAGCCACGCTTGTGTTTCCTGCAGTTTTGAGCACCTGTGGGCAAGTTCACCCTGAATATGGCAAGTAAAAACTCAAGAACTAAGAAACTCACAAACTGTGAATACATTTTTATTGTAGTTTGTTATTACAATTAAATTTATAGTGGTTGTAGTTAATCTTTTACTAGGCCTAACTTGTAAATTAAACTTCATCATATGTCTGTGTGTCTGCATTTACGTGTGCAGAATAAAGTCTACAGTGGGTTCGGTTCTATGCACGGCTTCAGGCTTCCACCAGCGGCTGATCAGGATAACACAGGACCCTGCATTCTCTCGACTGCACCTTTTGGTGAATGATTGCTGAATCTGCTTCTCTCAGCTCAAGCAATGAGTAAGCTGACTGTAAACAGGTAAGAGTCTTAAAAGAAGGCCGGTCACTTGGTAACAGGCACAGGAACACAACGTTGAAGCTTGTGTGTTGTGGGAATGAAGGGGAAAGAGTATTATAGACTGATCAGCAATGGTTGGGACTTCTTTAGAAGTGGATCTTAAAGTAATAACTGGCTCACTGAAGTACTGATGGGGAAGGAGAACCCTCAAACTTTTTCTTTATTGGTGTTCATTTATTTTCTTAGTGTTGAAAATATACTGTGTAGAGATAAGAACAGGTCTGTTGCCAGTGTTATTGACTATTGTATAGGAGATGAATTCTGCAGAGCAGTCTGTGCAGTATCATGCGCCACCGGTGAGATGGCTTTTGTACAAACTTGACACTAGGGCACGTCATTTAGTCATTTCATAACATACTATACATTAAGTATGGTCTTCCAAATTTTAATAGTCCAACTGCTTTAAAAATAAATGGAAATAAATGACATCTGTGACAAGTTACTCTGACTTCAATATAGAATAGTTGAAAACATACCCGCTCTGCAGTAGACTAGAATGCATGATCCCAACTCTCAAAGTAAATGTGCCCACCTCGCTCACCACCACATCCCCCCACCTGACAAAATAAACAAATAAAAATAAATGGGGCAGAGCGCGAGAGCCAAAGCCACCTTAGAGCCAAGGCATATCTTTAATCATCAATCAACATTATGAGCAGTGATTTGATTTAGTTAACCTAATAGTTTCTCAAAACTTCATTACAAGGCACTTGGTCTTGTGGTAGCATAGGTTGCTTTCACTATGGCAAGAAACAAAGGGTCCTAATTCAGAATCCTAGGCCAAACAAGTCCACAGGTCAACGCCCCATACTTAATCTTGATGAAAACAGCTACAGTCAGAACTAAATGAACCCCCAGGGCAGGGACAACCCTGAGGGGAACAGATCGCCCTTGAGCATTTCTAGAGTCATTGTGTCATCTGGCCTTGTTCTCCATCTTTCTTTCCAGCTCCAAGGAGCCTTTCCATCTTGCTTCAGATGCCATTCCCAGAGCTACTGCTTTTGCACTGTGTAGTCAGAGAGGTGATCTGAGGAAGGAATTGCTGATGGCCTCACAGATGAGGCCACGAGTTCCAGGAAGACCCATCCCTCAGTTCATAGTCATACTCCGTTTCTTACGACTTTGTGCCTGCCAGGCAGTGGTGGCGCACGCCTTTAACCCCAGCACTCAGGAGGCAGAGGCAGGTGGATCTCTGTTTGAGGAGTTTGAGGTCAGCCTGGTCAACAGAACAAGTTCCAGGACAGCTAGGGCTGTTACACAGAGAAACCCTGTCTCAAAGCAAAACCAAAGAATTTGTGTCATCTAAAAGTTCTCCAGACTGGGGCCTTATGGGCAGTTTTAGACACCCTACAGGAACCAAACCTTTGCTAGAGAGATCACCATATCCTGAGACTGTCCCATGAGAGAATCCTCAGGAACAGAGACAATGGAGATGCAGTGGGAAGAGGCATTCAGGTGAGGTGGCCAGGTATATCTGTTTAGAACTTATACTAAATTCATTTGTTCCCAGTGTTCAGAGAAACTTGGGCATTAAAAATTAAGCAACAAATCCTCATTAGCTTATTTGCTTTTCCCAGTAGGGAAGGGGTACGTGTGAGTCTCCCACAGGAAAGCTTTCATTTTATTGTTTCATCTTTAATACTTTAATTTTTGTTATTTTAAATTAAAAAGCTGGCAAGGCTATGGGAAAATTAAACTTGACTGCATTTCCAATAAGCTCTGTTTCATATCAACTGCAACATGACTTCACACTGGAACCCAGTAAAAGTGACATATCTTAGTGAAAAATGCTGATAGACCAAGATGACTCTGAAGTGGGCAATATTCATCATTTTGGTTTTCTTAATCTTTTTGGTCAATGAATTTTTCTGCTTTTTCTTTCTTTTCTGTCTTTACATTTATAAATTGAGTTTGGAGTGAGGATACATGATGGGTAATTCTTCATGTTAAGCCTGAGTTTTAAAATTTATTTCTCTTCAAGGTGGTTTCGGGTTCTTCAGTGTTCACCTTCTATCGCAGTGAATTAATATATTTCCGTAAAGAGGTTTGTCTCTTTAACATCCTGTTGAAGGGATATTGCAAGACAGGTTTATGTTTATAATATGTTTCTCTTAAAATGTTTTATTAAATATTGATTAGTTTAAAGTAATATTAGCATACTTTGAAAAAAGTATAAATAAATAATAAACTGGAATAATCAACATCCATTAGCGATAACCCATCTAAAAGTGGTTACAAGCATCAGTTTGGGAAAATTCCTTCGTCCATTCTCAGAACAACGTGTAGACATCTTGCTGGGGACACAGTTGTCAACAGAGGCACAGAGTGCCTAGACAACCTGCATAAACTATAAAAAGCTAGTCACGCGGTGAGCAGGGATGTGCTCTCTAATTGTGAGAGAACTCTGCAGGGTATCGGGTACACAGAAGAACCAGGTTATGCATAACCTTGAATCCTGGCTCCACCCTTGACTTCCTGTGGCTGCTCTGTGACAGGGTTATGGCGTAGTTAAGAGTGATGAACTGAAGATGCTTTAGAAACGGCCCGTGTGTGGTGAGTGATCTCACAATTCTGGCTCTGGGCTGGTGAAGTGTCTGTGTCTGTTCACAGCATAGCCCATCCCGCAGGACAATGTACCAGCACAACACAACTGTATGAAGCTAAAGAAAGACCCAATTCAGCATCGTATATACAGACTAGCAGAGCGTTAGTAACACTAACTGCAGCTTATACTAAAGCCCATATATCAGGAATGGCCAACTTGAAACTGTGAAGTAAATCCTGAGTGGAAAGATGAGAAAATGCCTTTAATTGTTAATTCAGAGAGAGAAGGTGGGCTGTCGTGTGCTACTCTGAAATCTAACCAGGTGAAAGAAAAGAATAAAAGGGGATAGTGTAATGGATTAATAAAAATGCTGTAGGATCCCCAGATCCCTGGATTCCCAGCAGCTGCAGTGGCAGAAATGCTGCAGGTCCCCAACTGGTAGCAGCAGGCCATGTGGCAGCAGGCAGCAGGTCCGAGAGCAGCCAGTCCTAGACAGGGAAGGTGCAGTTCTCTGAGTGGCTGCAACAGGCCACTAGGAGAGACAGACAGATGGGCATGCCACAAGACCATGCCGCAGGTCTCTGAAGGCAGCTGGTCCCAGGCAGGGAGACATGTGGCAAGCGAGAGAAAGAGACATAGATAGGCATGCAATGCAGAGTGAGGTTGGATGTTTATTTAGTGGGTTATGGAAGGGAAGAGGGAGGAGAAAGAAAGAAGAGCAGAGAGAGAGAGAGAGAGAGAGAGAGAGAGAGAGAGAGAGAGAGAGAGAGAGAGAGA
>NW_026068006.1:1019192-1025234 GCF_014885135.2 Alexandromys fortis | reverse complement strand
TGTTTAAGAGATAATGACAGAAATCACGTTTTAAAAGATAAATAAAACAGCTTGTAGGAATGTTTACTTTTGTAATTTGCCCCTTTCCATTACAATTGGCAAGCTAAGCTTTACCAGGCTGGTTTCCTCAGGACCGGTGTGCCGGAGCTCTTCCCACAAGGTCCTCAAAGGTCACATTACACAATTTAGGTGAAGCAGTGGGTCGAAGAGCAACATAAAAGACAAAGTAGGCAGACAGGTCCCTATCTTGGGGGAGCTGAATGAAAAGAAACCAGAAAGCAAGAAGCAGGAAAAGGGGGCTGGAGAGATGGCTCAGAGGTTAA
Organism: Alexandromys fortis; assembly: GCF_014885135.2. NCBI lineage: Eukaryota > Metazoa > Chordata > Mammalia > Rodentia > Cricetidae > Alexandromys > Alexandromys fortis. Next base: position 1,024,911 of record NW_026068006.1, on the reverse strand, counting down.
GAGCACTGCCTGCTCTTCCAAAGGTCCTGAGTTCAATTCCCGGCAACCACATGGTGGCTCACAACCATCTGTAATGAGGTCTGGCGCCCTCTTCTGGCCTGTAAACATATACACAGACAAAATATTGTATACATAATAAATAAATAAATATTTAAAAAAAAAAAAAAAGAAGCAGGAAAAGAAATGTATTGAGAAGTTGAAACCAGATACCCTGAGTGTGACTTCAACCAGGGCAGCCGGCGGAGAAAGCTGAGGGAAGGTCTCTCTAGGGAGGTGAAACGTGGCAGGATCTTCCAGGCAAATGCAAGGAGCCGGCAAAGGCTCAGGAAAAGGGAGGGCAGGAGAAAGAGCCAGACAGAGTGGGGCGGGGTGTAAGAGAGGTACACAGGACCTAAAATAGAGGCTGGGGGAATTAATCGGGGAAGAAAAGGACACCTTACATGGGGTGGGGTTGTGCAGGTGTTTCAGCTGGTGTTTTAAGTTGATGCCATGAATTTAAAGCACAATAGAACTATGTGACTGCAACACAGAGCTCTGCTGGGATGTGTGATGGAGCTGGACAGAGACTGTGGACTTCTGCCAGGGGACGAAGACAGTGATGCGTCCTGGGATCCGAGCAGCCGATGCACACACAGACTAGGAGGTCAGGCGCAAACAGGGACTGGGCTTTTGTGAAAATATTATAAAGAGGAGGGCGGAGGAACTGAAATGGGGAAGGAGTGTGTCTTCAGTGCTAGGCTGTGGGTTTTGAGGGGGTCAGAGGGGAAATGGGGTCGAACAGCGGTGCTGCAGCAAGGCCATTCACGGGCTTTGCAGCTGAAAGAACTTCTGGATGAGCAGAGAGGGAAGCAGGTGGTGCCTGAGAAGTGAGAAGCCCCGACACGCTCAGCCACACAAGCACTTTCCTGTGCACTAGGGAAAACACACCCTCCTTAAAACACCATACTTCCTCGTGACTCCCTATGGTGCTCTAAGACGAGCTCTTGTTGGAAGTGTGGCATCTCATCCTTGATGCAGTCTGCGTGAAACAGGCTGACTCTGAAAGGTGCGGTCACGGAGCAGGTGGCCAAGGTCGTGAGCCCATTCTAGACACCCCTCTCCAGAGGTGATCATCTCCCCCATAGTTATCGGGGTCTAGGGCTCACTCCCCATGGTACAGGGCTCACCTAATACAATGAGCTCCTATACTGGGCCCCCTCTCTTTTGTTATGGCCTTTATAGTTGGTCCCCTGCACCTGTGGGATCATAAATTAAAACTATTTGAAAAAACTTGCTTCCAGACTGAATCTGTGCAGGCTTGTTTTCCTTACTATTCCTTAAACTACTGATACAACATTTGAACTGTATTGATTAGGTATTATAAATAGTCTGTAGAGGATATGTATAGCCATGCACAAACACTATGCTATTTTACAGACTGGAACACCCCTAGATTTTGTCTGTAATGACACGGGAACCAATCCCCTAAGATCCCGAGGGGCAACTATACTTAATTTTGTTTTCAAGACATGTTTGGCAGATGATTTCTGGGAAAGAAGTCACTGTTATCTAGCAGCTACTATATACAGACATAAAAATATAACCCTGATAAATGGCAGTCTAGGAAAAGGAGTGCCAGGCCTGTGTGGGTAAGTTGAAAGTTTTCTCTGCCAATCTTTTTTTCTTAATTTACACGTATCAGTGTTTTGACTGCATGTATGTATGTCTGTGTGAGGGAGTTACACAGTTGTTAGCTGCTGTGTGGGTGCTTGAAATTGAACTCAGGTCCTCTGGAAGAGCAGTCGGCACTCTTAACCACTGAGCCATTTCTCTAGGCCCTAAGCCGATTTTTTGGTACAGCAAAAAATACTACTGAGCAGGCTACTGAATACACCTGGGAGCAGCTGCTTGTGGACTCACCACTCAGGATGAATGACACCCAGCCAATAAAGATGTGAGGCAGGAGACTGAAGGCCTTAAGAAGGATTTGTCTCTGTCTCTAGCTTACAATACACGATCCATCCCTCCGTGATTGCATTCTGAGCCCGCCATGGGTGAGCTGGAACTGTGTGTGGGAGCGAGAACAGGGCCACTGCAGGGCAGGGGGTGTGACAGGGGCTGCAGGAACGAGACTGTGGAATACACAATAAGAAAGGCCATGGTAGATGGGTGCACAGCAGAAGCAGGGTGAGCCAAACTCTGAATTATAAACTGTGCTGGTGTGGGCCAAGGAAGTGACACCAGGGAGCACAGAACAGTTCTTACAAAGAGGAGCACCTTGAGCGTTCACTGCTATGGCTACTGCAGGCAGAGAGACTGAGGGTGGGAACCGGAGGACATTCGGGAGGGGGGATGACAGCCAAAGATGGCTAGGTGTGCTGCCCTCTCTCACACTGGATGGTGTTTGCAGACGCCAAGCTGGGAAAAAACGAGAGAGAAAGGGTGACTTCCTGGATGTAGGGATAAGGATGCGAGGAACAGGAGCAGGTGAGGCTGACCCACCAGCACAGTGCTGCTGACTGCCCGCTCCTAAGATCAGAATAGGGAGGGGCAGGAAGATGCAAGTGCGCAGGTTCCCTCGGCACTTAAAGCCACCTAAGTGCCTACGAGGATGCAATAAGAAGCTACCCACACTGAGTCTGTACACATCAAAGCCAGACGGGGTCCCAGAGCTGGGAGGGGGGTGCACATAAGCTCACCCTTAGCCCAGAAGCTATTTCCAGCTGGCAACCCTTGCAAAGGACCCCAGGCCTGGCAGTAGATGGACAGTATGTTTTGGAGAATCATAATGTCAGTATTGTCTCATAATGCTTTGTTTAGGCTTTTTTTTTTCTTAAAAAAAAAAAAACCTTACTTGTCTTTTGCTTATCTACTGTAATTTCCTATTTTGTGTCTTTATGGGTGTGTCTGTGTTGGTGCTTTTTTCTTTTTCTTTCTTTTCTCTGTTGGCTTTGTTTTGTTTCGGTTTGTTTTTATTGGCTTGTTTGGGTTTGGCGCTGGAGGGTGGATTGTTGGGGGAGGATCTGGGAGGAGATGAGGAAGGGGAGACTATGATCAGAATATACCGTGTGAAAAAACTTATTTTTAAAAAGCTGTTCTGAACTACGTTTTGGCTGTCTTTACCACTTTATAATTTACTGAATGTTTACTATTGGGCACACAGAGGATGAGCAAGCTAACTCATCTATTTGGTAAAGATTCTTTACATGAGTGATAGATAGCACTTTATACATTTAACAACTACATTATGTAGGCAGGTGTGTTTCTGTCCGTTGGTATTAAGTCAAGTATTTATGATTAAGAGAAGAATTATGTGTTCCAAGTTACTATGCACACCGATGAGGTTTCCTTTCTTTCGTTCATTCTGCATACGCTTACTGGATCCCTGTAGCGTGGGAATGTAACGGGAACAAGGCAAACCTGCTTCCAGACACCACCAGGGGTCCATGACAGGAATCGAACACGGTGCTACGGTGCTGAAGCTGAGGGACTCACATGGTTCAAAGGGGAGGTGGATTACAACATGAAGATGAGTGACAAGCTGGGAAGGCAGCGTGGGCAGGAGGACATGCCATCAGAAGGAACAAACAGAAATACAAGGAATGCGGCCACAGCTCCCAAGGGCAGGGGATATACTATTTATTGGAAATATGTGACCGACAATAGGATGCGTTTTCCAACTGTTATTTTGTAGTTTATTAAATGGTAATCTTTGATTACTTTTAAATCACCCCAATTATGCTAAATTTGGCCTGTTTTCTGAGTGTAAAATTAAAATGTCTGCACACTGGAAGCTCTGGTCCTCTGTACAGTACTGCCTGTTGTCTGTCAGCTTCCCTAGAGTGAGTGCGGCTAGCCTGACTGGGAGGCAGTCTCAAGACTAGTCTCTGCTCTGGGGTGGAGCAGCCCGGAGCTCTGCAATGGAGCCCTGGGAAGGCACTCTCCCTTCCGCAGTCTTTCTCAGAACCCCGCTGAAGAGCAGCTGTCTGGAGACTGTGTTTATGGACAGCGTCTGAAAGGCCTGTCTCCTGTTTGGCACGCACAGCAATCATGATGATGATGGCGGTGACGATGACTGAAGTTGTAGCATTCACGTGTGTCAGACTTTGTGTCCAAGAATTTTACAGCCATCAATAATTCATTTAGCCCTTACAATCATACTTTGAGAGGTACTGTAATTATAAGATTTAGTAAATTGTGACTGGGAGCTGGGAAGACTAAATGACTTGAACATGGTCATCCAGCAAATGAAGGCTAGAAACAAACATGGGTCTTGGCCCTGAGTCAGGCTCACACACCATCTCTCCAAAGCCTACTACACTCATTCTGATATTAAACCCGCCTCCATGACCGTGGCCGCCCAATGACCTAACCCCCAAATTAACAAACACACCCAAGAAGACCCATCTAACAAAGTCATAGGAAGCACTACAGAAGAGTTCTTGTTGCTTGAGAAGAAAGAAGGTTCTCGGGTCCAGCCGGGATCTGTTCACAGATTCTTATGTAGAAAACCAACTGTGACATGGTTTAATGTTAATTAAAACTTTAAGGATGGAAATGCTGAAACCACGCACTTTGTTTTCTTTTTTTCATTCTCTCCCCTAACCTGCTCTGACTTCACATAGGAATTCACAGCATAATCAGTCTAGGAAGATTGATTGATAGCTAGACTGGGGCCCTTACCTGTCCAATAATGAGAGGAACCACAACCGTCATAAAAAGCTGAGAGAAAATTGATGTAAAAGGCACAGAAGAGGACGAGCCAAGCTGGAAAACAGGAAGACGCAAATTAGACGTACTGTAAGTCAGTAATAAAATACTGCTCTTAAGTCAATAATACAATGAATTCATTTCATTTCCATAAATTTCTTTCACAAGCACCAAAAATTTGGCAGTAATCAACAAAGAGCAAGTGACATTATCTCTGATTTTCTAAATTTCACATAAATAAAGTATTTTAATACAGAATTCTATTAGAAAACTAAAATTAAGGAAAACTGAAGTTATATAATCATCTTAAATTCCATTTTATTATACACTCTTGGATAGCAGAGTTATTCTACATATACCATATTTCATCCACACATACAGTCATAACTTATGTGAGTATTTCATCCATTTGTAGATCCTAGAATAATAAACAAACATGTCTCATTCTCTTATCAGGATAATATTTTTATGGATGCAAATAAAATATTTTCTAACTTTCCTTAAGTCAAAGACAATGAATCTCAGTTCCTTTACAATTCACTACTACACATCTAGCTAATGAGAGAAATCCTAAAACATAGCTTCTTTTTCTTTTTTTAATATTTCTCTATGTGTGTGGTATGTGTGTGTGTATAGGAGAACAGATATATATGTGCCACAATGTGTGTGTGGAGGTTAGAAGACAACCTCAGACACTGGTTCTCGCTTCCCACATTGTCTGAGATAGGGTCTCTTGTTCACCACTGTGAACATCAGGCTAGCTGGCCTGCAAGCTACTGGGAATTCTCCTATCTCACCCTCCCAGCTGGGATTATATATAGACATACACTACTTATAAGGTTTCTGGGGATTCGAACTCAGGTCCTCAAATTTGTATGGCAAGCTCTTCACGTACTGAGTCATTTCTCTGGTCCTCTATTTTCTACTTAGACCTGGATGGAGGTGGGTGGTCCTTGGACTTCCCACAGGGCAGGGAACCCTGATTGCTCTTTGGGCTGACGAGGGAGGGGGACTTGATTGGGGGAGGGGG
>NW_026068006.1:930533-1019158 GCF_014885135.2 Alexandromys fortis | reverse complement strand
GGGAGGCGGTGGTGGGGAAGAGACAGAAATCTTTAATTAATAAATAAATAAATAAATTAATTAAAAAAAGATTGTGAGGGCTCGGATACATCAGTGGACCTGACAATTGGGGGATTCATAATTTATAATAATTTTGACAGCATTATTGAGAAGCTGTGGCAATGTTAGGAGTTGAGGACTGGTTGTGAAAGATGAGGTTTTTAAAGGTGTGTCCTTGGGAAAAAAATTTAATACACCCATTGTAAAAGTTGTATACTCTACCAAGGTTCATAAGTCCTATTTTTCTCCTTCCTTGTCTTTTTAATTCTTCGTTTGCTAACAGTTACCATCTCAGCTTCACAGAGATCGCATTTGATGCAGCCTTGATGTTCATCTATATACATAGTAACATTGGCCCCAATTACCACGAATCAGTTTCCCTGTGAACTTTTTCAACCTCCTCCTGGTATTCAAACATATATGGACCAGTGATTGCCTGGTTCATAGACGTCCATATTCCTCTTCAGTTCTTTCTCTAGCAAAGTTCTCCCAACCCACAAACATTATCTCTCTTGCCCCTATAACTTGCTTCATGTTCCTATAGATTGGACCTCGGATTTCTTATTTACCTGCTGACTCAGAATCAGAAATGCCTTTTGGAGGATAATTTTGTCAATCAACAACAATGCAGCCATGACCGAGGACAGAATGTCAAGATAAATCAAGCACGTAGACGAATGGCAGCAGCAGCTCAGAAAGAAACGATGTAGACACATCTGACGTCTGGTGCATTTGATGAAGGACTTTCTACATTCCGCAGGGTAGCCTTGCACTCAAGATTCTCCAGCCTCAGCCATGCCCCACTGAAGGGAGGACTCTAGCCAGCCCGAGCGAGCATGGCTCCACTTCCTCTGCCTTGCTAAAAAGCATTGGTTACATTCCTAAAGCTCCTAGGTCTAATCCCTTACTTGGCCACTTCCCCACCTGAAGCTAAGGTCCAGCTATCAAAGTACTGAAGTTCAGGAATCAAAAGCTCCCTTTGGCTCACTTAATGAACATACCCAATTAAAATTAAACACTTCATCCGAACATGGGGTTTCCCTCTTTACCTTTATAAACTGCCACTTTCCTATGTGCCACACCTGTCTCTTTATCCAGAGGCCATCCTTTGTCATTGTCACCTACCCCAGAACAAATACCCTTTCCCCTTCTACCTTGTTCCCTTCACCTTCTCCCTCATACTCTATTTCCTGTCTTTGCCTCTTACTCCCTGCCCTTGTCCCTCTGAAGAGTATAAATCTCCTTTGTGCTGGGAAGTTGGTTCTGGGGGTCCTGAGCAAACTGTTTCCTTTCACCTACTGAATATAAAAGAAAGAAATAGAAAAGAAAGGACTTGACTGCTTCTAGGAATGGTGGAGGAGAAAGTGTGTTGTAGATAAAAGGGAGAGGCAGGCACAGCATAGCCGTGAGAGTCAGAGTGAGAGTCAGGGTGGATGCGACCAGATCGAACGGAGCTATGTGCGGAGAGGGAGATAGGAATGGAGAGAGGGACAGGGGAACCAGGTGCAGCAGCCAGGAGGACAAAGGTCCTAAAAGGGATGGATAACCAAAATGTCTGGATTATATAGGAAAGAGCCTCTGGGGGAAGGGCAGCACATAAACCAGAAACCAAAGTTAAGTCAAGATGAGGTAAGCAAAGTAAACAGACCTATGACCCCTAGTGAAACAGAAGTAGCATTATGTCTCCCAACCAAAAAGAGCCCAGAGCCACATGGCTTTAGCACAGAATTCTACCAGATTAACAGCAACACTCCTCAAATTATTTCACAAAACAGAAATACAAGGAACATTGTCCAATTCTTTTTAGTAGGCCAGAGTTACCCTGATACCTAAACCTCAAAAAAAGACTCAACAACAACAACAACAAAAGAGAATTACAGATCAATTTCTCTTATGAACACGGATGCAAAAATTCTCAGTTAAATACTTGCAAACTGAATAAAAACATAAAAAAAAAGATCATTCGCCAAGATCAAGAAGGCTTCATTCCAGAGATGCAGGGATTATGCAACATAAATGCAATCAACAATACTAACAAATGCAGAAAAGGCCTTTGATAAAATCCAACATCCTTCATGATAAAAGTCCTGAAGAAACGAGGGATACAGGAGACACACCTCAACATAAGACAGTTTACACAATCCCACAGTCAACATCAGTCTAAACGGAGAGAGACTCAAAGCAATTCCACTCAAATCTATCTTCACTAATGAAAAGAAAAGTAACAAAAAAGGCTTTTCTTCACTCTGGTAAATTTCATAAAATTTCGTTCCCAACCTTAGACTCAATCTTTATATAGTCAAGATACCAAGACTGTGTCCGCCCATCAAGGACCTATGCTCATTTAATACCAGCTTCACCACTGTTCCCCAAACTGTGGCTCCTAATCCCTTTCCTGTGCACCTAAGTAAAGTAAAGAAGATGTAGAGCATCAAATAGAAGCGAGGCTGAGGAAGACGGGCAATGAGCTGCAGGGACAGCTTTCTATGTAAAGCTAGACTAGGCAGGTAACGATCACAAACTTGCCTCAAATATTAACTCTACATCTCTTCCTGATGCAATGGTTGAAAGCAGGAAAAAACCAGATTGAGATATTGGATAAACTTCAAATACTAAAGCCTTCAAGTTCCGGATGTCCAGTCTAATGCTGCATTCACAAGGTTTTGAGTGTCTGGAGAAGCAGCAGGATTCTGGTTATAACTGCTGGGTAAAGACAATCCCTGCCCAGAATCTCAGGGCTCAGCTCATGCAGTCCTGGCTCCTCTTTCTACCTAACTTCACTTGTATTTAAAATGTTTAGGTGCCAGGGATACTGTGGAATACAACAATAACAGAAGACAGAGGAGCACGCAATGGCTGAGAGTGAAGCTATCAAGGATCCCCAGAGTCCGTTTGTCCTCTAGAACAGCTGAGACCTTTGAACCACTTGACTGGAAACACAGGTTAGAATGGCCCTCCTCCGAGGTCCTGTCAGATGATGAACGAGACCAAGCTATCCGGGGACATAATTAACTGGGTTCCTAAAGGAGAGGAAGGGAAGCAGGGATACTGGCTCTGATGGAAGGTGGAGTCTGATGTGACAGACCTTTCTTTAGACTTCGCCACAAGACCTACTGTGTGGTCAGTGTGAGGATTCAACGGTGTCCTGAGGAGGTTTCAGGAGAGGACACGGAGCATCTGTCACAGGGCAGCACATCAGAACATACGGAGACAAGGAGGAGGTCCAGGTATTCTATGCCCATGCCTGATTTCTGCTGTGTGAATAATTGCTTTCACACTTGAGTGAGGATCCTGATGTGGACAAAAGGACCCTGGGAAGCGGTCAGCTTCCTCCACCACGGGCTTAGCAGAAGACCAGTTACTAACAGGACAAGCTAATTCAGGCCCAGCTCCTATCAAGCATGCTGCCTGGGTTTCACAGAAAACACATCTCATACTGCCAAATTTTAAGACAGAGCACGTTAAATACATGACACAGTTAGCACTTAACAGAAATATTGTACCTCAAAGCAGAAAACTTATAAGTAGTTTGGCTTTGTAGCTTTAATAGTTTGTACTGAGAAGAAATGATATATAAAGACTCAATATATAAGAATTTAAGTCCTTTATGTTGAATCACTCCTGTAGGGAACAAAGAAAGCCGTGTGTGTGTGTGTGTGTGTGTGTGTGTGTGTGTGTGTGTGAGGGAATCATGGGAAAAGCTGGAATGAGGAGGGAGAAGCGGAAATGACATAAACACAGCACTCATGTATAAAACCCACAAAAGAATAAAAAATTAAACAAAAAAAGAGGAGAAAGATACGCTTATGAGCAGACCTGGCCATCACCCTGTAACATGAACTTGCTCTCCCCCTGACACCTGGATGCAGTTTAAATCTTATTTTCTTAGGAATTCTTTCTAAAACTCCTTCCAAATGCTGATTCTGCCCTTCCCTCTTGGGGACCACAGTTCCAGGGTACCTGGCTCGCAGCATGCAGACTGCTCTTTTCCAAGTCTGTCCTTCCAGGGAGAGCGTACACACTTGAACACTGTCTTGCTAACGTTCACAACTAGGAAAATGCTCAGAAACTACAGGAGGGCTAGTTAGGCCAGACTGCTTGGCCCAGGCATCTGAGTGACAGGGAGGGCTCTGGCAGGACTGGAGGGCCTCACAGGGCCCCAGCTGCTGCCGTGTCCACACTCTGAGAGTCATAAATCTACTAGGCACCAGGTGCTCAAGACATGTGTCAGTTTTTGAGTGCTTATAATACACGGAGAGAAAGGAGCCTGGTGTGGTTTCTTTGCATTCTCCTAACATTCCTGAGGTAGGTGACAAAGTCTTTTAGGTAACTCACAGATCCAAGAATGGATCAGTCTGGCCTCACTCTGCCTAATCATCTCCTCTGAGTAGTGATAAGTGCTAGATCCTGGTTCTTGAGTATCCTCTGCCCACACAATAAACCGTATCAAACGGAATCAGTATGACCAGATTTAACAGACAGAGCAAAGCAATCCTGTGCACTCTCGGAGAGGCAGAAGAAAATGAGAGGGCAGGTCTAGTGACCAGGTCTTAAATAAAATACCCTGTAGGCATGGTCTTGAACAACTCTCAGGGAGGAGCTGACTCTTGGTGGGCTTTCTGAAGGGTGGGGTCTGGAATGGGAAGAATGCCCAGCAGAACATCTGGGCTGAGTTTGAAATAGGGGAGTGAAACTGGAGTGGAGATTCCCAACAAGTATAACAGTACTTATGTGGCTGATACTGGTCTAGATGCTTAATATGTGTTAGACAGTTTGACTCTCACAGAAACCCTGTGAAATGGGACTATTAATCCTACTTCAGTGGTTAATAGTTAAATAGACTGGATATGGTCACTATAGCTACAAACTGACAGAAGCAGGATTTGATCCCAGAGCTGCATCCTCAAAGCCTTCCACTCTCTGTCTGGCACAGTGATTGCAGAAGGTTCAGAAGGTAGACAAGGCAACAGGAGTGGAAGCCAAAGCTGGATTCTTCTTTTCTTGCTGGTGGGGTTGGGGTGGGGAGGTGGATGATTGAACCACAAGACACAGTGGGTTGGGGGCAGAAGTGGGTGGATGATTGAGCCACAGGACACAGTGGGTTGGGGCAGAAGGGGGTAGATGACTGAGCCACAGGACACAGTGGGTTGTGGGCAGAAAGGGGTGGATGATTGAGCCACAGGACACAGTGGGTTGTGGGCAGAAAGGGGTAGATGACTGAGCCACAGGACACAGTGGGTTGGGGGTAGAAGGGGGTAGATAACTGAGCCACAGGACAGTGTGGAGTGGGGACAGAAAGGGGGTGGATGATTGAGCCACAGGACACAGAATCATGAATGGCTCTTCTCAACACTCCCGAGAATGGTTCATAACTAGTACTAGCTTGGACTCATCAGAGGGAAGCTAATTCAGTACGCATAATGGACGCCTTGGGGCTCTAGCATTTAATTCTCCAGTCTGGCAGAGCATAGTTTACTGCAACCACTATATTCAATTTAATAACGACTTTGCTTGGAGAATAAAATATTACTGGTCCAAAGTAGACAGACAGAAAGACAGACAAATGACAGCTCTGAAGAAGGGATGCTGATGGCCTGCAGAATTCGTTACCAGCCAACATTAGGGACAGAGGGAGTCTTTTCAATCACTCCTCTAAGTGGGCTGACCTGTAAACTGTCATTAATGCACAGGGTCGTCACCTGTTCTGGGAGGTCTCTAATACCTTTTCTCTCCTGTCAGGGAAACCCATTAGCTGCGGGCATTGTGATTTGTGTCTCTTATCTGCTATCAAAATATTATTGTATTCAATAATTTACTCTTGATGATTGGTCTTCGCTTTTATTAGGAAAAATAGAAAGAGCTATATATAGTTTATACTGTAGAATGGCAAATGCCCGCTGAATTTCATTTTATGGAAAATAAGCAAGGAGTGGTTTGAGATATAATGAAAGATTTACACACATATACACACACACCTGCATGCACACACTCACAGATGTGTGAGCCCGACCCAATGTCTACCTCACACACAGGGCCCAGCCCTGGGGGAAGAGGAAGGGAGGCCTTGCTTACTACTGGATCTTAACTTTCTTGTAAATACACGGATGAACACCCCTGTCTCTTGCCTGTTGTTAAGACCAGAACCACAGGGATGTCTTCCCTTTCAATTCCTAACCTTCTCCACGGTCTTTCCTCCCTGGTAGCTCTTCCACACAGGGGTACATGAAAACTAAACTGTTGACCTCCTGAAGCCGAGTGTAGTGTATGCCAGGTGACACATCCCACGTCAAAATGATCGGGATGCTTTTTAAATGAAGGTGAGAAGTATGGTTGTTACACAGCCACATTTATTCAGCTGTGGACATTAAACTAAAATTGAGATACTGCAGAGAGAACATATTAGGAGAGAAAATGATCTTTTATTTTACAGCTAAATGCATATTTTTATTCTCTGAGAAATAAAATAGGCTAAATATTTTTAAAGATAGAATAGTATATAAAGTATGGTTTCATTTTTATGTTGATTTATTATTTTTGATCTTTATTGAGGCATAATTGACAAAATACGCAAGGAACAAAAGGTAACGACTATGTATATGGTATGATGGGCGCCATACTCAGTAATGACCATGTATATGGTGTGATGGGCGCCATACTCAGTAATGACCATGTATATGGTGTGATGGGCGCCATACTCAGTAATGTCTATGTATATGGTGTGATGTGTGCCATACTCAGTAATGACTTTGTATATGTTGTGATGGGCGCCATACTCAGGAATGACCATGTATATGGTGTGATGGGCGCCATACTCAGGCTATTTAACATATCCACCGGCTTGCATAGTTTCCTCTTTGTGTTTGTGGTAAAAATATTAAGATCTACTCTTAACAAATTTTAATCATGCAATGATTTAGTGGGAGGCACCATGCTGTCATTAGGTTCTAACACAGTCTTCTTTTTCTTTTTTCTTTTCTTTCTTTTTTTTTTGGGGGGGGGGAGTTTCGAGACAGGGTTTCTTTGGAGCTTTGGAGGTCTTGTAGACCAGGCTGGCCTCGAACTTACAAAGATCTGCCTGCCTCTGCCTCCAGAGTGCTGGGATTAAAGGTGTGCGCCACCACAGCCCGGCCAAACACAGTCTTCTTAAAACGGTAAGCTGAACCCTGGTATTCATCATTCCAGTCTGGCTCTCTGAGCTTGACATTTAGAGAATCCTCAGGTGAGTGAGACCACATGGCACTTGCCTATGTCTACCTTCATTTAGCTCGACATCCTCTGTGTTTATTGATTAATTCAGTGTAAGATGCTAAAGCTGCTTTGGATTACTTTAATGGAAACTCGCTTTTTAGTGGTTTTGAGGATTGGGTTTAGGGCACCACTGAGCTGCACCCCATTCCTGATGGAAACTATGTGTATAAATTCTAGTTACTCAAAACATGTAGTCTTTAAGTGAAATGCACCCTGTTAAACTGTAAAAGTGGCCTCTCCCAACCCAAAGAGGAAGCATAGGACTAGAGGCAGAGGTATCTAAAACCAAACTTTGCTCCTGGCTTTCTGAACAAGTAAAGTAGTTCATGTTATCAACAATCTGGAGTTAGTTAAGGAACCAAAAAGTCTGCTGAACAGTCCCTTAAACAGAAAGGGCATTTACATTCCTCTAGAAGGGGACAAGGCGGCAGCAAGCTGGAGTGTCCTGCTCACACAGAAGCCCTGGGGCTGGGCTGGAGCAGGACATGGGACAGGCGTGACCAAAGCTGCTCCCTGAGTTCACTCCAGACAGGCCAAGGGAGCTGGAGGCCAGCTGTGGGACGGGCATGAGTCAGGGGCCCTCCAGTAGAGGTGTTATCAGTGTCATCTCTAGAGTTCTTGTGACTGCTTCCCAGATGTTCTGGCTTCCCTGTCTCCCCAATTATAGGTCAGTAAGGCTTGTGTGTGCTGGAGGTGAAGTGTAGGGTGGGGAGTGGGGGACACATAGCATTTACAATAGGTTCCACAGTTTAGCTACACAAAAAAGTCTCAGAAACAACCTCTGTCTGACTAACAGAAGGTACCTTAGCCAGGAGAGGAGTCAACTGAAGCAGAAGCCATCTCGTGTGACTCAAGGGGGACAATCAAACGGCTGGTCCCTCTTTCTCTTGCCCTCCACCTATCAACATGCTGTACATACCACTCATGTGACAATTGAGTACATAATCATAATTGGGAACATAATATAAAAATGATGATTATCTTACATGACATCTACAGCAGGGTGCTGGCTGGTTTTATGTCAACTTGACACAAGGAAAGGGAACTTCAATTGAGAAAATGCCTCCACAAGATCATGATGTAGGCGAGTCTACAAGGCATTTTCTAAATTAGTGATTGATGGAGGAGGGCCCGGCCCATTGTGGGTGGGACTGGGTGGGACCATCCCTGAACTAGTGGTCCTGGGCTCTTTTAAGAGAGCAGGCTGAGCAAGTCAGGAGCAAGTCAGTAAGCAGCACGCCCCCTTGGCCTCTGTGTCAGCCTCCATGTTCCTGCCCTAACTTCCTTCAGTGATGGAACGCTACCTAGAAGGATAAGTGAAATAAACCCTTTCGGCCCCAAGCTCCTTTTGGTCATGGTGTTTCATCGCAGCAATGAAAGCCCCAACTAAGACAAACAGTATAGACTATTTCTGTTTATAGTGACAGGATGGAGAGTTGACATTTCTGTCACAGGCATCAATTACCAGGAAATGAACGACGGCTATAGACTCAAAGGCTGCTCCAATGAGGACCCCTCTTTTCAACAAACTATTAAATACAGTTGGAATCACAAAGACTGGTAATTAATGTTTTCTCTAAATTTCTTCTACATTCTTAATTTTTGTTTACCCAAATAAGTGCTCAGCTCCTTCAAGTCAGTAATTATGTTTTCTGAGTCTTGTATAGACTATAAATGTGCAGGAAATAGTAACTGAAGGCTGAAAATCGGCCATCAAATCATCTCCAAAGAGTCAGGCTTCTTAAATACAACTAGGACGAGTCCTCGACCCAGGGTGAACTGCCCACTGCCCCGCCTTGTCTTCTTTACCAGTTGTGCAGTCTGCCTGAAATTATGAAACAATTTGGAACCCATTTTCTCATCTACAGGTGGTCTGTTTGCCATGTGCCTATATAGCCTGAAGTGACAGCTACTCAGTAAACAGCTCTCTGGAATCTCCACTTGCTGTGGGAGCTCCTTTGGCCAGTAGCCAGGCAGGAAGCATGGGCAGGACAACCAGGCAGGAAGTAGAGGCAGCGCGTTGAGAACAGGAGAATTCTGGGAAGAGAAAGGAGTCAGTCTGCAGTCATCACCAAGATGCAGATGAGAACACCTCGCTGATGAAAGGTACCAAGCCAGCCAGGTGGTGGTGGCGCACACCTTTAATCCCAGCACTCGGGAGGCAGAGGCAGGCGGATCTCTGTGAGTTCGAGACCAGCCTGGTCTACAGAGCTAGTTCCAGGACAGGCTCCAAAACCACAGAGAAACCCTGTCTCGAAAAACCAAAAAAAAAAAAAAAAAAAAGAAAGGTACCAAGCCACGTGGCTAACACAGACAAGCACTGTGGGTAAGATGTAAGAATTAGTTAATAAGAAGCCATGGAGCTGCTGCCGCTGCTGGAGACAGACACATTGGAACCTTGCCAGTAGGCCATGAGTCTCGTGGTAAAATATAAAATTATGGAAATGGGTTAAATTAAGATGTAAAGGCCAGCCAATAAGAAGTTAGAGCCAATAGGCCAAGCAGTGATTTAATTAATACAGTTTCTGTGTGGTTATTCTGGGGGTCTGGGTGGCTGCGAAATGAACATGAGGCCTCCTACTACACCCACTATCTTGGTGTAGAATGATTATGGATTGTCAACTTGGTATGACCTAGAAGCACTGGAGAGACAGCCTGCACGGGGTGTGAGGGTCAGACACTGGAGAGACAGCCTGCATGGGTCTGTGAGGGTCAGACACTGGAGAGACAGCCTGCACGGGGTGTGAGGGTCAGACAGACACTGGAGAGACAGCCTGCACGGGTCTGTGAAGGTCAGACAGTGGAGAGACAGCCTGCACGGGGTGTGAGGGTCAGACAGACACTGGAGAGACAGCCTGCATGGGTCTGTGAGGGTCAGACACTGGAGAGACAGCCTGCACGGGGTGTGAGGGTCAGACAGACACTGGAGAGACAGCCTGCACGGGTCTGTGAAGGTCAGACAGTGGAGAGACAGCCTGCACGGGGTGTGAGGGTCAGACAGACACTGGAGAGACAGCCTGCATGGGTCTGTGAGGGTCAGACACTGGAGAGACAGCCTGCACGGGGTGTGAGGGTCAGACAGACACTGGAGAGACAGCCTGCACGGGTCTGTGAAGGTCAGACAGTGGAGAGACAGCCTGCACGGGGTGTGAGGGTCAGACAGACACTGGAGAGACAGCCTGCATGGGTCTGTGAGGGGTCGACCATACCAGGACCGCACAGTGAGCACATAAATAGGAGAAAGCAGCTAAGTGCAGGCACTCATATTCCTCTGCTTCCTGACTGCACAGGCAATTTGATATCGGCTTCTTCGAGCTCTGGAACATAACAGACTGCACCTGTGAACTGTGAGCCAAAATGACCTTTCCTTCTGCGTGTGGCTTTGTCAGGTATTTCATCATAACAAAGGAAAGTAACAAAACATGTGGAGAAACATGGTGTCTTCTACATTGCTGTAGGAGAGCACACCATGGTTGGTTTAAGAACTGTTGGGGGAGAATCTACAGTAGGAGTCAGATCAATAAAACACAGGTGGGTGGAAATACGATCGCATGCATGCAGTGTATATCACATGTCTGAGTGTGCAAGTGTTCCACTGCCACTGGGACTTATAAATACCCATCTACACGATGCAGGGCCACTCTGCTGAGAGGCCGGGCCATATGAAATGGGTTGCTGTAATAACTGGGGCAGAAGTGCCCCCACTTCCTAATGGGGTGCATCCACGACACAGCCACCACGCGACACGGAATTTCCTTCAGTCTTGTCTACTGTGTGCTGCTGAATAATGAACACTACAATGGATTCTTAACAGTCGGAGACAGTCACCATGAATATATATATTCATGTTATTTATATGGGATATAAACAGCCAGACTGTGTGCTTGAACAGACCTGAAGTGAGCAGGCGATTCCCTGAGACACATCAGAAGGTTCCGTGTACCTTCTCAAGCTCTTCAAATAAAAATTTTCTTTTGATACAAAATTCATGTAAAAAATTACCTTTGTTCTATGAAATGGTTCCTGTTTAGACAATCTTTAAAATATATTATTAATATTTGTGATACTTAAAATTTCCTACCCTGACTTCTGATTATCTATGCAAGGCATCTGCTTTGGTTTTCTGACTGCGAGGGAAGATCAATGTCTGATTGCTGTTTCTAATATTCACTGGGTACAGTTAGGTTCCCAGACATTGAGTTAAATAATGGTTAGTTTATTTAATATTGAAAAAAGTATAATTTATTTCCCAGTAAATGAAAAGTAGGCTTGTTTGGGTCAGGTTATGAGTCTGGCCTCCAATTCATTCATCCATCCCCTGAGCTGAGCCATCCGACTCACCCCCGACTCACCACTATGCTCCCCTTCCATGGGAATTGAGAAAATACTGGTGCTGGAGACAGGGCACACAAACTACTGGCTGGGTGGACACTAAGATATATTAGAATTCACCACTTATAACACTGTGTCATGAGGAAAGTCACTACACAAGAGTCGAAGGCGTCTGAGCCCCTGAGTGTGGCCAGCTGCTCTGACAGGCTGAAACCCCCCTCCCCCAACAACTCACTCCAGTTTCTGCCCTGGCAACTTGGTGGTCTCCATGTGCTGGGACCCTCCTGCTGTATATGAGTTCTGTGCTTGCTGGCTCCTCCCTCTAAAGCTCTCCCACTGTGTGGTCCATGCATTTCATTCTTGGAATTCACAATAGAACCCCAAAGCCACTAGCTCTGGGAGGTTTTGGCAGCTGCTTCCTGGGATACTGGCTGTCCCTGAAAGGCAAACTCACTAAGAGCCCAGGAAAAACACTGCCACTCTCAAGGATACCCTCAGATTCCTGGATCAGCAGGATGGATCCTGAAGTAGATCAGGAAACACGTTACTGTCACTGAAAATATCCCAGATCACTCTCTGGGCAAGCAGATCTATGTTTTTATGCAATTATAAATTAGAAAAAAAATAGAGTAACTTCCAGTACAGCAGTAACCAAAAACCAGATTAAGATTGCATTCTCTTGGGGCTTTACATTCTAAGTGGAAAAGAATGATACAAAACAAATTAATAAATGACTAAGATGCTATACAGTAATAAATGCTAAGGATAACATGCTATCGTTAAACTTATAATAAACTTGACTGGGCTAGCGGCTGTCCAAATCACTGGAACAAATTCACATTCAATGGGGTAGACTGTGTGAAGGATTGTCTTCACAGGTGCAGGTAAGTCTGCAGCATCTAATGCATAAAGCAATAAGGCAGAGGAGGTGCACCACTGCTGCTGAGCCAGGATACACGTTTTCTCTTCTTGGAAACAAGGGTCTCTAAGAATCCCAGTAGCTGTAACTCTTTAGTTGTCAGGACTGTGATTTGGGGTAGGGTTGATAGTGACACCATTGGTTCTCGCAGTCTGAAGCCTTTAGACTCAGACTGAAGCACACTACCATCTTCCCTTCTTGAGACCGCATACGAAAGAGGACCAGACATCCAGATGTTCTCAACCACAAGCCAGCTCTGATAATAACTTTCCTCATATGTGTATATATGCACACTTAGGTTAACTTTCTCTAAACAGAGAGAGTAATGGAGAAGATGGAGATATCTTAAGAATCCTAATTCAGAACAATTAAGCATAGTGGTACAAGAAAGATGAAATATGTTACTTTATATAAAATCTCTTTCTGAGACTGCCACTTGGCTGGAGACCTAATGAAGCTAAAGGAGGGAAGAAAGGAGGTACAAAAGGGAAAGAAGCAAGACAGAGTCCAGTCAACGTGGGAGGGTGAGGATGGCCCAGAGCCAGGGAGCCCTGCTGCACCTCCACATCAATGCACTGTGCAGTCCCTACATAATGACGTCATACCTCCTCTCTTGCCAACACTCCAGTGCCTCCCTGTGTTTCTTACTCTCCACCACTAGCTGATGTCCTACTTCCCAGAGGAAATAAAACAGCCAGGAAAGACCTATGCTCCAGAGTCCTATTAATTAACATTCTTGCATCCCTGACCACACACCATGACTCCTTACAGATGGGTTCTCTGACTGGGAGACTGCACCCATCCTCCATGCACAGGGCTCTCTTTCTTCTAGACAAAGAATGGGTCCAACAACTTTCCCTCATTTTAGTTATGTATCAAATTCCTCCTCTATGACTAGATTGGTCTTGTTAATACAAATATGCAATTATTTTTTTCAATTAAAAATCTCTCAATCTTTTATTAATTTGTTAATGTTTTTGTATCCTTTATTAAAAATTAACCCCAATGTTATCAATTATTCTTGATGTTTGTTCTTCCATTCTTTCCCAAGCACAAGTCAACCAGGCTTTGACTATATAATTCTATGCAAACAGCTTTTGTGAAGGCTCCCAATGACAACTTGTCAAACTAGTGGCCAGATATTTTAACTGAACCATTACCCACACTCCACTTCATACGTCTTCTGAAACACAGAATGAAGTACACTCTGAGCATCAAAACCTCTTGGTGTACATCCCAGAGAAAATGGCTATTCCTTGGCCTTCTTTGTGGACCTCTTAAATACTACAATATTCTACAGCTTGATATGGCTTGGTAATATGTTTTGCCTCCATCCTCACTTTCCCCCCTAGTTAAACCTGAAATTGTCCTTGATGCTGAGTTCTTCCCAATGAAAATTTATGATTTGGATTGGACCAAGATGAACAGAGAGGATGATGACTGGACCCTGAATTACAGATATGCACAATCATTTATCTATATCTTTGCCTGGACGTCTTGAAGGCAACTCAATCTAAATGTGTACCACGGACTCCGTGAGTGCCGTAAAATGCCCAGTCCCACGCTCTTCCTTCCACTGTCAACTGTGATTCCAACACTGCAGAGGCTCGGGGTGGAGTTACCCCTGACCTTTCCACCCCTGCATTGTACTTGATCAAGTTCTGTGTTTCAACTACTTCCCACCAGACTTTCAACTACTTTGGTCTTAGCAAACTAATAATCTGTTTTGCTTTACAATGGTCATCCCGTCCCCACCATCATCCTCTTACAACCTAGACATTCTCAGCGTAGTGTCCAGAATCATCAGGCTAATGGTGGTGGTGCGCATCTATAATCCTAACACTCAGGGGACTGAGGCAAGAGGATCAAGAGTTCAAAGTTAGCCTAAGCTACAAAGTCAGACCCTGTCTAGAAAGAAAGGAAATAAAAAAAAAATACCAGAAGATGCCATTCCCTTTATCAAAATTCATTCAGTTATTTCCTGTTTCTTTCAAATTAAATCTCCAGGTCTTTGTTTTTACATAATTGGTTTTGACTAGTTGTAGGAACACCCAATTCTTTATCTTTTGTTCACATACTACTTTCTCAGTGAGTGTGAACTTACTGACGGCTGACAGCAGCAAGCCCCTCCTACTCGCTAGCCTGTGTTTCTTGGTCAGTTGTCTTCTTTGCTCTGCAGTGCTTACCTACAGCACACACACTGCTTTTTACCCAGTTGTTTCTTTCCAGTACGACATAACCACCCTGGTGGTAAGGACACCTCTGCTCTGCTTGCTGCTCTATCCAGGGCAGAAGGCAATTCTGGGCACATAAGGATCAATTTGCATTACCGAATAGGGAATGAACAGATTTAAATACATTTATTATGTAAACACAAGATAGAGTGCAAGTGGGACAAGGTGGAGTTTAAAATTTAAGATATATATACACATATATAATAGAATACATTAATAGAAATGATTACATAAGAGAAAAATTGTTAATATAGGAGAAAAGAGAAAATGCACATGAGCTATGACCTTGAGCAAACAAGAGGAGGACTGGACTCAGGTAGAAGCAAAGACTGTCCACCCACAAGCCCAGCAGAAATACAAGGACTATGGTGACAGGTGTAGGTGGGGTGTAAATTTCTGTTTCTCCTCTCATCTAACCTCCTTTCTGCATTAGCTGATAGGAGGAGAGACATTAGAGATACGAGCCACTAAGAAGAAAATGTGAACCCATTCTCCAGAGTCAAAGAGGGAAAGCAGCAGGGCAGACCCGAACTGTCGGCCCACTGACAGTCGTCGTCATGAACTCATGTAGGAGCAGAGCACTTAAGACACTGAAGATGCTCCAGCACGTTTGGGTACATGGGCAAAGAGGTGCAGAGCTGGCCGCCAATAGGACTGATGAATTGTGGCAAATATGGAGCAGTAAGGGGGATGAACAAGATTGCCAATGTGGTCTGCAATAGAGGAATTATACCCAGAGGGCACGGGCTAAGAGGGCATGAGATGTGAGAGTGAAGGAGGAATGCAGGGCGGGCACAGCCAGGGGCACTGGAAAAATGACAGGTTGGGAAACTAGAAGTTTGAAGAATTTTGGAGTTGGGCATATGCCATGCATGTTGGAAAACTTGGGGTTCTAAAGCTGTAACAAGGAGGAAGAGCAGACAGAGTGGATATATGGTACAGCCTCCAAAGGAAGTAAACAATTACACAGAAGACGGGGGAAGTAACGTGGAACAAGCGATAGGGTCTAAGAATGACGCTTTCCTTGTCTACTTCCCATATCCAGGCGGATGACTATATGTTTTTCTTTGGGTTCACCTTCTTATTTAGCTTCTCTAGGATAAAACTGGGAACTTGGGGGTGAGGTGGCATGGGGCTAAGGGGAACTGGGGTGATAAACGTGAGAAGGGGAGGACTGGGGGAGCTTGGGGGAATGGGATGGTTGGGATAAAGGAAGGGTGGACACGGGAGCAGAGAAATATATATCCTAATTAAGGGAGCCACCTTAGGGTTGGCAAGAGACTTGACTCTAGAGGGGCTCGCAGGTGTCCAGGGAGATGTCCCCAGATAGTACCTTGGGCAACTGAGGAGAGGGAACCTGAAATGACCCTACCCTATAGCCATACTGATGAATATCTTGCATATCACCTCAGAATCTTCATCTGGAGATGGATCGAGATAGAGACAGAGACCCAAATAGGAGCACCGGACTGAGCTCCTAAGATCCAAATGAGGAGCAGAAGGAGGGGGAACATGAGCAAGGAAGTCAGGACCACGAGGGGTGCACCCACCCGCTGTGACAGTGGAATTGATCTATTGGGAGCTCACCAAGGCAAGCGGGACTGGGACTGAATAAGCATGGGATGAAACCGGATTTTCTGAATGTGGTGGACAATGAAGGCTGATGAGAAGCCAAGGACAATGGCACTAGGTTTTGATCCTAATACATGAACTAACTGGCTTTGTGGGAGCCTAGCCCGTTTGGATGCTCACCCTCTTGGACCTGGATAGAAGTGGGAGGACCTTGGACTTCCCGCAGGGCAGGGAATCTGGACTGCTCTTCATCCTCCAGAGGGAGGGGGAATGGAGTGGGGGGAGGGAGAGGGGGCAATGTGTGGGAGGAGGGGGAGGGAAATGGGAAATGGGGAGGAGGCGGAAATTTTTTTTTCAACAACTAAAAAAAAAATAAACAAAAGAAAAAAGAAAAAAAAAAAAGAATGACGCTTTCCTCCACTGCAAGGCTCCATGGCAGGAAAAGTCTGCAGCAGAAACATGACTGAGAGGAGCTAGACAGTGAAGGGGTTAACAGTGAAGGGGGTATTCTGAGAGGCAATAACACAGGGGCTGAGATCTCACCAGAAAAATACCAAGTGCTTTCACCTTTAAATATGCTAAGTGATTTCCAGGGCTCCTATTAGTTTGTTGGGTTCTTTAACAGTCCACAAGCTAGGCAGCTTGAACCAAGAGAAATGCTACCTCATGGCTGTGGCTCTGAAATCAAGTGCAGCCATGTTTCCTTAGAAACGTGTCTAGAAACATCCTCTGTCTCAAAGGCTACCAGCAGTCCCTGGTGTTCCTTTGGCTGGCAGATGTTGCACTCTGATCTGGCCTCCATTGTCACATGGGGTTCACCCTGTGTGTCTCTGTCTGTTTCCTGAGGACACTAGCCACACTGGATTCAGGGCTCCACCCTCTTCCCCCTAAGACCTTATCTGAGCTAATTACATTTGCAACACCTGCTTTCAAAGAAGGCCACTTCTGAGTATGCTGAAGGCGAGGACTTCAACAAATCTCCCTGAGAGCAGCACTCAGCCCCTAATCGAGGTGGAAGGAAGAATACATAGCTTTTCTGGGATGTGTTTGTATTTTAAGTCTCTCAAGTATTTGTTCAGCTCAGTAAATAAGACTTGGAATCCAAGTGTTTTATAAATTCTCATTACAAAGTGTATGACAGCCACGCAGACAAAAGGAATGTGCACCACGGAAATGAGAGAAAAGCCATGAGACACAGGGGGAGCTACTGATGCGGGATGATGGCTTCGAACCAACAGGGAGAGCCCACTGCTCCGAAGGGAAGCATGGGCTTCTGCTTGCGCCCTGTGGAAATGTCAAACCAGCTAAAGTTCTACAAGCCCACAGTTCCGAGTGGAGGAAAGCTTGAAATAATGTGATGTTAAAACACTCATCAGCATCTAATCTACATGGGAAGTAGAAAAAGACACGATCTCCTGAGTAAATTGGGAGCTTGGGAGTGTGGGGATCATGGATGAGGGTAGAAGGGAAGTGGAGAGTGGGGAGGAGGGAGGGGAGCAGAGAAAAATATATAGCTCAAAAAAAAAAACAATTAAAAAACCCCCACTTATCAGTGAGACAATGTCTTATTATGACACGCAGACAGAAAGGAAGGTGGGCGCGGGTTCTCCTTTGGGTTTTTAATCAAAACAGGGCACAGCTCATTCCCGGTCCCAACCACCTAATTGTGGCTGAAACTCTACCCCACACTCTGTGCACGCGTGTGGATGCACACTATGGAGGCCAAAGGTCAACCTTACCTTCCTGGTTGTGCTCTATCTTAACAGGATCTTGCTATTCTCCCAAAGCTCCCTGGTTTGGCCAGGTTGGTCGGCCAGTGAGGTTTGGGGTGTGCCTTCCTGGTACTGAGATTACCTGTGTCTTCATCTCCTGCTTCTCACAGGGGTTCTGGGACTCACACTGGGGTCCTCAGGCTTGCCTGGCAAGCACTTTACCATTGACACCCCCGACCCCCGCCAGCTCTTCTTGACTGTTACAGGAATAAGGGCTGCACATTTGGTAAGCTACAAGACCTCAGCTATTCAGCCTATAATTGCACAAAGTCTAGGTGCTGGGTGCTATACCCGTCCCGTGGCCTCAGACTAGCCTGCATTTTGTACCTGCAGAGGGCTCAGGTAAGTTTCCCTTGGGATGCCAGATCTTGGTCAAACACACTACTGGATAATTTCAATTCCTCACATCTAATGTGCTGGTAGGCACTCAACAAAGCAAATAATTTGACTCTTGCCCATTCTGAATTGCAAGAGCCCAAATGCATGAGGTTCATCCTGCTGAGGGAAGTGATTTGACTCTTCTGACCTTGGCAGAGTGGAGCCGGCATTTCAGAAGGCAAGGTGAGGCTGTGGCTTATTACTCTGAAGGTAATGGCTTTCATGAAAGATGCAGAATCCAACTGTTTGATAGTATATCTAGCCTTTTCTCCTTCCTACACAGCTGGTAAGGAATGAAAGTCCCTCACTCTATTACTCTAATTGAATTTCAACTTGGGTAATTATACTATAATTAAATAAATTTTCCCCATAGTTTTAATTCACTGACAAATAGTGCTAGTCAAACAGCTTCATTTCATTCCCAGACACGCATCCCCACTACATTTCCGAGATAAGTGGAGTGATTTATATGTGGAAGATGTGTGTGGAAAAACTGCACAGTTCATAAAATATTTTAGGTATCATTTATGATTACATATGCTTTGCTCAGCATGAGACAACATTAATTTCTATTATAATCTTTCATCTAATTTCTCATATGCTTAGTGCCAAAGGAAGTAAGACAGTTAATTAGCATCCCTTGTTCTCAGACTTTGGCTGAGTTACTCGGTGGCCTGTGTCTACTTCTCGTGTTGACCTTTCCCCTTGTGGCATGTTTTGTTGTCCTGAAGAGGCAGGCTGCATTAGAAGTTTCTGCTTTCCATTTTACAAATGGGACCATCGTGGGAGTATTCCCAGGGTTAGGGAGAGAGTTGTAGCAAACACCAGCTTTGGGGTCTCAGCTGCCTTAGGTCTCCTAGCTCGAGGTTCTTTTTCTCAAAAACCAACCAACACCACATCACTATTAATCACTTAGCTTTACAAGAAAAAACGACAAGCAGTACATGTGTAATTCAGGCCATAGGTCACTGGTTTATGATAATTAATGATTTATCCAGGAGCAGGAGGCCTAATCACTAGGACCAGATGCTGTCCTTGGACCGCAAGGCTGTGGGATTTTCTGAGTCTCAGGGTTAATACTCTGGGCTCCGCTGGGAGGGGGCTCAAATGGGTCATCAAGTTATACAGAAGAATCTAGTTTTCAGTGTTCTTCTGAAGACTGACCTTGAAGGTCTGAAGAAGGCATGTGTGTGTGTGTGTGTGTGTGTGTGTGTGTGAGGGGAGGGGTCTTTTTTCCCTCATGGTGCTAGGATGCAAATACAGGAAAGGCCTTGTGCATGCTAGAAAAGCCATCAACTACCAGCCACATCTGTAGTCCAGGAGATGGTAGCTAATAAAATACATCAATAAAAGATATGGAAGGCATCATCAAAATACTCACGAAAAGCAGCAGTAGCAGTGGTGTTACAACAATGCCCTGGAAGAAATGAAAGACAGAACGGTCACTTGCTGGCCTAGGAAGCATACTTCCCCCCATTTTTGGTGGGAATGCTGGTCATTCCACTGCTGTTTAACAAACTGAGAAGAGAAAGACGGCTCTCCCACCATCAATTAATTCCGCCTTAATGGTTATTTCTATTAGACAACATTAAAGTTACAACCACCCAATTCTCCTTAAATTCACCTGTCCTCCATTCAAATCTAAATCCCCGTTCCTGTTTCAAACGCCCCACACGGGTGGAACCTGAAGGTTGGCAAATGTTCTCATTCAAGGCCTTCCGCTCTAGCTTGGGTAAAGTGTCCCTTTTTGAGAGAAGACAGGTGGTTCAGTCCCAGTTGGGGTCCTCTCCTGAGCAAAGACCACGTCGGCTGTGATGAATGAGGTGTCGTGATTTTGTAATGTGAACTGATCTCCCCTAGGAAATGAGCTGCGATCTCAAAACTCATTTCAGTTGATTAGACTCTGTCTCCATGGTGGAAGGGAAGTCTTTCATCTAATCCAGCCACACAGGACCACCTCCGTCCCTCTGCCTCCCCCAGGCAGAAATGAGCAAAAGATTTGTTTTCTTCCATGACAGGGAACAGTTTGAGGCTCTTGTCAGTGAGGAAGGATACAAGCATTTAGCTTGCTTTAAAGGTACGCTTTTGAGTTGGGAATCAACACAACAGGCTTCACTTGAGAGAGCGGACGACGATGTGTCTGAGTTCTTCCTCTATTTCTCAGCTTCATTGGGATTTACATAAGGAAAAGCACTTCATATTTTTAATAATGCACTGTTTGAGACTTTGAAATTTCAGAGTCTGAATGTGTGTGTGCATGTGAGAAAGAAAAGGGGACAGAGAGACCAAGGGCTGTTGTTTTCACCCATGAACAGTCCCTTCTGTCTTTAGTCTTTGCTCTTACTCCACAGTTGTGAATATGGCATCAGAATGTACACTATGTGAACAATAATGGCAATGACTTTTTTAGTTATACTCATGTGAATATCCTCATATAGACTAGTTTACTATTGACTAACAGAATGGCTATTGTTTATTATGCAAACTTAAACAAGTGTCAAAAGGGAGCAAAGCAGTTTAATCTAAGGGTCATACTGTTAATCTCTGCATTAAAGCACATATTATGGCTTGTGAATTCCATGGTTTTCTATGAAGCAGGTCTCACTAGCATATTTTGGAGGGCTAGATGTGCCAAGCCAAAATAATTTTAACTTAGAAAGGCTGAGGGTGGACTGCAAAGGTAGAATACTTAGTCTTGCAGGCAACAAGGCTCTGATAATAATAATAATATTACAGAATAAAGACTACTATATTTTATTCTTACATTTATTTTGTGTGTGCACGTGCACACACCTACTACAAGGCATGTGTGAAGGTCAGAAGACAAGTTATAGAAGCCCATTCTCTTCTTCCACTATGTAGGTCCTGGAGTCAAATTCAGGCCAAAAAGCTGTGGCAGCAGTGCCTTACCTACTAAGCTATCTCCCAGGCCCGAAAGGCTACTTCGTTTTAGTGATTTGGAATATATTTAAGTTTTGGGTGGAGTTCCAAGCTTTACAAAGTAATGTAAGTGAGCCACTCAGCTGCACGGCAGTATTTAGAAACGTTTATCGGACACCCACTCACACACCTGCTCTGCTCCTTCATGGCCGTCAAGGGTGAATCCAACATGGCTCCTATACTTGAATAGCTAATAGCCTAGTTGGGCACGGTCTAGGGACAAGAGTGAGCTGTAGAGCTAAATATTCTGATGTGAGAGACATAGAGTGAAGAAGAGGGTGACTGTTTACCTTCGGGGCATTTTATGGTAGAAGAGATACTGAGGTTGGAGAATTAACGGGAAGTGATCTGGTAGGGAAAAAGGCTAGCCCAGAAAGGGGAGGTACTCTACAGACATGAGAAGTTGAGCAGAGAAGTGGAGAAACATGTGAACAGGGCACACACAGACCAGTTCACCAAGGCCTCCGAGGCCTGCTGCCCTATGTGCAACAGCAAGCTACCCAGGTGTAATAAGTTAATAGGTTAGTGATGTGGGAATAGTTTCTTATTAATAAAGAAACTGCCTTGGCCCATTTTATTGGATAGAAAATTAGGTAGGCGGAGTATACAGAAGAGAATTCTGGGAGAAAGAAGGTTAGAGGAAGAGTCGCCATGATGCTCCCGCTCCAGACAGACGCAGGTTAAGATCCTCCCTGGTAAGCCAGCTCGTGGGCTACACAGAATATTAGAAATGGGTTAGAACAATATGTAAGAGCTAGCCAATAAGAAACTGGACCTAGCCGGGCCAGACAGTGTTTGAAAGAATACAGTTTCCGTGTAATTATTTCTGGGTATTTCTAGCCATGCGGGCGGCCGGGTGCCGGGGACGCAGCCCTGCCGCCGTCCCAATATCAACAGGTTAGCACACGGAATGAGGATTTGAATTGGCTTAGAACCTAACTAGTTTTTATCTTTGTCCATTTATTCACCTCAAGGCCAACAAAATACAACAGAAGCTTGCATTAATTGTTTTGTCACCAGCTTAGTAGCACTGCTGAGAAACACGCATGACCTGTGATGGGATAAGAAATTTTTACGAAGGAGAGAGGTGGAGCACGTCATCCAGGTGACGTGTGCCTTGTACTAGAGTTGACAGCGTCCTGGTCATCACAGCTCACACTACTCTTCCTTCACCAGATGCCAACAGGATCAGGAAGAATGAGTTTTACAATGCTATTTTGTTTGTAGCACATTCATGTATGTTTTCAAACTAACCCTCCCCTATGAAGTTACACTGTAGCTCTCCTCTCCACACAGGGAAAGAAGGTTCTGAAAAGCTAAGCAGCCCAAATCAAGGTCACATCACAAAGATGGCAGAAGTTCGGCATGAGCCAGCATCATCCAATTCTACACTCACTGGTCACCTGAGAGCAGATATCACCACGAGCATCCCTTCCTGTGGAACTCCACCCATGTGGAATAGTTGCTGAGGGCCTCTCAGAGATGACCTCATCCCAGAAGGTAGAGCACAGTTATCTGCAGGGTTCTCTGGGCAGATATCTCAAACACGCAGTAACCTATACAATAACTTCTCTGCTTCTACCAAGAACTAACAACATTTAGTCCTGAGATATTAAAAATTTGCTGGATAGGATGCACTTTGTAATTCAAGTTTAAATATTCCTCATTATTTTTTAATAAGTGTGGTTCAACTTCATTAACTACGACTGGATTATTAGGCAACACTGAACCCTCTTTTTCAGCTTTATTAGGAACTGAGTCATCTCCAATGCCATCGGCTGTGATATGAGCCCTATTAAGTTTAGGTGAAGTCATCTAATTTATTACTAAATGTACAACAGCCCATATTTAGTAAGTACTCATGTCAGATATTGTGCTAAGAACTTTATGTCTACTATTGTATGAAATCCTCACAACCACCCTATGAGCTCTGCACCATAATTATCCTCACATGCAAGGTAAGGGGCTGAACCCTAGACACGGCGAGGAAAGCGTGGAGGACACTTTAGAACTCAGACTTTCGAATGATGACCATACAGTCTTCAGGAGCCCGAAAGAGGGCTCAGGGTAAGGTGTTCGCTGTTTGATGATGCAGGTCACATGGACATGATGACGCATGCCTGGAACATACAAAGGTAGAGGGAGACAACTGACTCCAAGGAAGTTGTCCCGACTTCCTAGTGTTCACTGTGGCAAGTCCACCTCCCCCATCTCTCTCTCTCTCTCACACAATCATAAATATATTAAATTAAAAATCTTTATAGTAAATATTAAGCTATTTCTTTGGAGTTCTATTTTAAGGGTTAAATCAGAGAGGAACTCAGTATGTCTTTTGATGACACGAACTGAACTATAAAGTGAGCCACTGTGTGGTGTGGCTAATACAGCCCTTAAAGCTAAGGTTCTGCAAATATCAGTGGTAACAGCGGAGTGTGTGCACTCAAAATATGATAGCAATGAAGACCAAAAGCTAGAAAGCCAAATAAACATGGGTTTACAAGAGTCTCACTTTAATTTTTTCTCCTTTCTCTTTCCGAAATAACTCCTTTACTGTGGAAAGTCAAAGCACTTCCAACAGAAGACCTGTTTGAAGGGTCAAGGTTAAGCCACCCACCCGTCTCTTGCAGCTGTTGTCATGTAAAGCCTTCTGCTGCAACTAGAGAACTCAAGCTACTGAAGCGATGGCTCTCACTGTCTCCTGGAAGACTTCCCGAACAGCCATTTACCCTGGTGATGTGAGTCACTGGGTCAACATATGCTGATGAGCACCGTGGAAAGGGAAGAGGGTGTCGAGTCTGATGCTGTCATCCAGCCACTCGCCAATGAGCAAGGAAACATGAGAAAAGCAAGAGAATTGCAACACGCCTCTCAGCAACGGGACTCATTCATAGAAAGCAAAGCTGAAGTGAACCTCTCATCCTATTTTTTAACAGAAAAACTTACTAAGAGGTTTTACTGTAACAGCTACAGTGATCTTACAGTTACTGATGTCTGAGGCCAATCCCTAGTCCCCTACTGCATAACTTGACTACACAGAATGACAGGAAGTCAGCTTTGCAAAAGATTTTGGGACCACTTGGTCTAGTCCTTACAAGAAATGTGAGGGGGGTGGCTGTGTCGTGGCCAAGGAACCTCCAATCCCAGATAGCACTTGCTCTTCCCAATCAATGGCCCTGACTAAATGTCCAACATGAGGGAAAACACTTCCTTTTTTATTCTTTTTTTAGTTTTTCAAGACAGGATTTCTTGATATAACAGCCCCAGCTGTTCCGGAACTCATTCTGTAGTCCAGGCTGGCCTCAAACTCACAGAGATCCACCTGCCTCTGCCTCCTGAGTTCTGGGATTAAAGGTGTGCACCATTATGCCACGGTGGGAAACCCCAAACCATCAACATGGCTGTCTGTCATCCTTGCAGCAATTCCGGGGAAGGCCCACCTTTCCTCCTTGCCAGGACCTTTTAACTGACTCATGAATGGTGTAATGAGACCCCTGGCCTCTTTAGCTCTTTCCTCTGGTGATACTTTGGTAGTAATGCTTCTGTTAACAATAAGTACCCCTCGAGCCCACTGAACAACCTAAGGATTCTACAGTTACCTGGGAGGACACTGACCAACCTATGGTGTCTACAGTTACCCGGGCAGCCACTGGCCAACCCAAGGATTCTACAGTTACCTGAACAGACAATGGCCAACCCAAGGATTCCACAGTTACCTGGGTGGACACTGGCCAACCCAAGGATTCTACAGTTATCTAGGTAGACACTGGAAAACCCAAAGATTCCACAGCTACCCAGGCAGACAATGGACAACCTAAGGATTCTACAGCTACCAAGGCAGACAGACCTTTCTTTCTTTGATTGCTACTTAACAATAATTTAGTGACCTGACTATTGAAATTATACCTGGCACGCGTGAGAAGGAAACACTGAACACACAACAAACCTGCTTAGGGGTTTATTAGAGGGGGTGTGTACACGCCTGGGAAAGTCAGTGGGCAGAAAGAGGAAGATGGCAAGTCCAGCTTTTAATAGCTGCCTAGTGCATGCACACAGGGTTTGACACGGCTATGTCATACACAGATGATGGGGCTCATGCATGTGCACAAGGGCTTAGCTGAGTCATACGTGGATAATGCAGTCACGCATGCACACAAAGGCTTAGCTGAGTCATGATGTAATCCACGCAGGGCCCTTTAACATCCCAGGGGGCCATTAGGCGCTTCTGCCTGAGGGCTTGTCTGCACACACATGGCCCCCAGAACCCAGAAGTATCAATCTTATGTGGCTGAAATCATTATAACTATGAAACACATGTTAATTTATACAAATTATTTGTTTTGTAGTGGGGAAAAATGGCCCTAAAGTTTGTTTTATTGCCCAGTTGTGTCTGCAATGTAAATGTATTTAACATGTTTTTCTGGTGTCACCTTGGAAGCCATTTAACATGTGCTGATGCCTCACTATCCTTGAGAGCGAACGTCCGGTCTCTTTGCTCCGTAGGAGTGAGGAAGTCATGCTGTCAGCTTTTTGAAAATTAAACATTAGCAATACCCTTCCTTTATTCATGTCTATGCAAAAATTAACTTTAAAAAGTTAACAACAATGATTCCTCCAGCTCTGTACCTTTTGCCTTGTGGCTAACATACAAAAGGTATTTTAAAACGCTAGGAAAAGTTCATCCTTCAGGAACAAGGTTATGGCAAGACGGCAGGTGATTCTAGTGAACAAATTCAAAGCATTAGGTTATAAAAGGGTGGTATGGGCAGCTCTGAAGATATCTAAATTTAAACAAAAGTGGCAGGATATGCAGTCAACAGTATATGATAACATAAACATCAACGGCAAAGTGCATGAGTTCTGTGTGTGTCTGTAACACAACACTAAGATAGTGAGGCCTGTTGTAATAGGAGCGGCGGGGCTGCGTCCCCAGCACCCTGGCCGCCTGGCTAGCTTATGCCCTGAAATAACAACACACAAATAATATTCATTTAAATACTGCCTGGCCCTTTAGCTTTAGCCGTTACTGGCTAATTCTCATATCCCGATCAACCCATCTCTAATATTCTGTGTAGCACCGGTCTTACCGGGAATGATTCAGCATGTCTGACCAGGCGGCTTGCTCCATCCTGTCTGCCTCTGAGAGGAGCTGCATGGTTTCTGACCTCACTTCCTCTTCCTCCCAGCATTTTGTTCTGTTTACTCCACCCACCTATGTTCCTACCTATCAGGGCCAAGGCAGTTTATTTAAC
Organism: Alexandromys fortis; assembly: GCF_014885135.2. Taxonomy (NCBI): domain Eukaryota; kingdom Metazoa; phylum Chordata; class Mammalia; order Rodentia; family Cricetidae; genus Alexandromys; species Alexandromys fortis. Next base: position 992,475 of record NW_026068006.1, on the reverse strand, counting down.
CAATGACCTTCCTCCATCAGAGGCCAGCTGGGGCTAAATGAGATTCTGTCCCCCCCAACCCAACAAACTCCTTCCTGAAATTACAATGACAATGGTTATCACACGGCCCAAGAAGGATATACTAGCTGTGTGAGGCTGGAAACCAACAACAAACGACACAAACACAGCCATGGCTTCCGAGTGCTCAGAGATCAGAGACAAGCACCTATAATAATGGGATAACACACAAAACAAAAATCTCAGAGAGTGCTGAAAGGGCTCAGGTGGGGTCAAGAAGGGAATGGGGAAGAGCCTGCAGAAACTCAAACTGAGGAGCACAGCAGGCTGTGCAGTTGGGAAGGATGAACTTGAAAACCCAAAGACACAGACTGCTCTAGTAATTAATCCATCACAGACTGTGGGCTCCGTATCAGTGATGCGACACCGCAAAAAGAGCCTGTGCAGCCATGAGTGTGGGACAGGAATCTGTGGTGCCGGCGTGGTGACGGCGTGGTCACAGACAGATTAGAAGAGTAAAGCAGGGACTGAAGTGGAGGAAACTGTCCCACTCAGGGCGGAAGTTGATGTGACCTAAGGGGATGGGATTTTGAGAAGGAGACAAAGAGAAGGCAAATGATGGGGGGTACCCCTGAAGATGGATGGACGAATCAGTTCGTTGAGTGCACGGACAGGGACAGGAGGAGAGGAGGTAATTCCTTAGTTTTCTGTGCTAGGTCATGTTTGACCAAACAGGGCACCACAGAGCCAAGTACTCAGCTAAAGTGGCCTTGGAGTTAAATAATCTCATTTTACTTGGGCAAGAAAATGTGAGGAGTCCATGAGGCCCTGCGCTGGAGACGCAGTAGGTGGCTACACGGGCCTGAAGCTGCCTGCTGGGGCAGGACAGCGGACACAATTGACTGCATCCCCAGCACACAGTCGGTTGGGCCCTGCAGCAGAGGAGAGGCACAGGTAAAGAATACAGAATGTAGGAAGCACAGGTGAGACAATTAAACAGGGAGGGACCAGGGTGGCGAAGGGAAGAAGGGAGCAAAGGAGGAGGCGGAACGACAGAGTCTGGCCAACTCTCTTAAGAGCCAAGACTCCGGGGTCAGAGGCCAAGGCATTTGTCACTCAGGACACCACTGAAGCAGGCATTTGTGCCCTTCCCCTTGCTCCCATGTCCAGCACGAGATGCAGATGCTCAGGCTAACACCTGCATGGGCCATGGGATGGATTCTAGGAAAGAATAATGTCTCCAATAGGGAATAAGCATCTTTTGTAATGGGGAAAGGCAGGCCAGTCCTTTCTCCTTGGGGAGATTCAAATCAAACAGGCTTGAAAAGGTCATGAACATGGGAGAGGACTGTGTCTGTGCTCCATAAGTATACTAACACACAAGACAGCTGTCTTCCAACAGAGGAAGTGCCCAGGAACTTAGTCAACGCTGGGTCAATTAAACACACAGGTTCCCAAGCTTGCTATCACTTTCTTCAAACATAACCATAGGGCTAATAACCTCAGACAGGAAAAGGACAACCAGATAATCACTTCGCAATGATCAAAAAAAAAAAAAGTTCCTCGAAGACAACAATGATTTTGGACACTATCATTGAAATAAAGTAAGATTCTGACCAATGGAACTGGTGTCCAACTCAATTTCCTCTTTCCTTTTTAAGATGGACAAATCCACTAAGTGTCCTTTTGACATCTAGGCCCTTGATAGGCTGGGATGGGGTCTCAGAACTGGCAGCAGCAGACTGTTGCGCAGACCAATTATCTCATAATCTTCATCTTGGCAGTCTGCAGGTGAGGTTCCGAACGAGAGTGGATTTGGAACCTGCAGCAGAAGAGTGTTGGACGGGTAATTATCTGACTCCGCGCTGCTGGAATCACTCCACTTGGCTGCCGTACCTGGACAAGAGCCAGGATGACAACAGGTAAAGAAACAGGGACGGCCACAGGTACCCTGCGGGCGATGACTGGCGGATCTCTTTGCCTTAGTGTTGCTCTGAATTAACAACTGTATTTCACAAAACAAGAAGAGCAACAGGCTATTCTTTCTCATAACCTGGCTCTCAGTGCAGCCGTGCCGACCCTGGAGCATCACGGCACCTTCCTCTGGAACTCCTTATCGGCCACTACATGACTAACTGAGTTTTAATCTTGCTCCGGATGGACATCAAACGACTTGCTAGCAGTGCATACGATCCACGTTCTTCCTTCTTCGGTGTGCACAGTGACGTCCACACAAATCCAGGAGTAGAGCCTGCCCGCTTTCTGCTGTCAGCAGGAATTGTGAGCAGTCACAAATGGCAGTTTCTCAGGACTTGCTAAGGTCATCTGTCTGAGCCAGCAGAGCCTACTCATCTTGACAACTTCCTTTTCCAACACTGACTTCAGTATTTCTGATCCAAAGATGGCCCTCTTTGCTGAAGGCAATGGAGAAAAGGACCAGTGGGGAGGGGCGATAAAAATGTTGAACTGGACAAACTGAATTTAGGGCCCTAATGTTCAGAGTTGCAAAGCAGATAAAGAACAAACACAAAAAGGAAAACATGTAGATGGCACAACAGATGTAAAAACAGTGTCAAATAATATGATTTCTCTTTTGGCAGATTTGTTTGTTTTTGTCTTTTTTTTTGATATGTGATCAAACTTGCTATGTAATCAAAGCTGGCCTTGAACACCTGATCTTCCTGTGTCCACCCCCTAAGTGTAGGAATTACAGATATATGCCACCCAAGTTTGACTTTCTTCTTGCTTTTAAAGTAAATAGTTAATCTTACTCTCTGGCTATGGAAACTCAGCATCCTGTATTAAATAGTTAGCTGCTCATGTGGTCTTTTCTATGCAGATTTAGAGTGACAATGCCCACAGCAAGATTTTCTGTGTTTTCTAAGGAAATTCCATGTAATCTTCTGCTTGTTTACAGATTTAAAACACAAGGAAACCCGAAGAGGTGTCTTAAAATTCTGTATCTATATGCAGCAGGCCTGGAGACAACAGGAGGAAATGGAGTGAAGGGTTAGTTTCTGGGACTACACTATGGAGACACAGGAGTCTGGGGCTAAGGCAAGATCTTAGTATCAAAGGATCATTTTGGTCCACAGGCTTCCTCTGTGGGCACACAGCTGCAACAAGGGTCTGTAGTGCGGCTTTCCCTGGGACAATGAGAACACTCTGTCCATTATTAGTATAGAAAACACCATGCACAAGAAGCACATCTACCTAACGTCAGGAGGCTGAGTCCACACAACCCAAGGTTGGCCAAAGCTCACCTAACTGGAGCTTTTACTTTAGATTCACTGCTTTAGCGGTGTCTTAGGGTTTCTATTGCTGTGAAGAAACACCATGACTACAGCAACTCTTATAAAGGAAAACATTTAACTGGGATGGCTTACAGTTTCAGAGATTTAGATCAATATCATCATGGCAGGACACAGTGGTTGCGGGCAGACACCTAACGAGAAGACACTATCTTACGTGCTTTAATAACGAGTCAGCGGACACATAACAAATGTTTGCTGACTATGTATGCTAAGCTATTTTATGCTTTTTGTACACATAATTCATGTAGTCCTTAAACACACTTATGACAGAGTGTTGTTACGATTTTCATTTTACAGACAAGAAAACAGAAGTAGACAGGAGAATTATACAGAAATTTAAGAGGGAAGGGTGGGGTGGGGTGGGAACCCATGACTACTACCGTCATGTGTTGTCTACATCCTGATTAAGAGTTCTCTGAGGACTTAGGGAAATGGAGGACATCAGAAATGATCAATACCTCCTTTTACACCCTCTGAAACTGAGACCCAAGGACGGCCATCTCAGCACTCCAAGCTGCAGCGTTAGTGGAAGAAAGCATGAGAACCAGCAAGGGTATGACAGCCCACGCCCACCTGTGCTCAGGTAAACAGCTGGAGAGCAGTCCACGCCCAGAAGACCCAAAGGTCATTGCCTGAAGTGTTACTGGCTACAGGCACACAAGCAAAAGGAAAAGGTTTGTGGGGTATTACAACAACCCAGAAACAGGGACTGTGGAAGAGAATAACCTTACAATAGGCCTTCTCTTCTGTCTGCCTGCTTAAAACAACAACAAAACAAAAACAGCTGGGTAGGTGTGGTAAAGACCTTTTAGTCCTAGCACTCTGGCGGGAGAAACAGGCAGATTATCTGTGAGTTCAAGGCCAATCTGATCTACAGAGTGAGCTCCACGAAGGTAAGGGCTACACAGAGATACCCTGTCTCAAACAAACAAATAAACAACAAACAACTCCACAAAACAAAATAAAACCAGCCCCAATGCTAATACAGCAAGGGAGAAACGCGTCTACAAAGTTCACAAAAGGCAGGTACAAGCAAGGTGGAGGCTAGAAGCAGAACATGGGCCAATGAGGAAAGAAACAGAGGCCCAGTGAAGAATCTGGACCCTGAGGATTTTAATTCAGGCCTCTAGGTGTTTTTTGCAGCTGCAGCGGCGGGGAGGGGGGCGGGGCTTTCTAGAATAATAAGGCATTGCAAATAACAGTTTACTCTAAACTACGGTTTAGATTTATTCCACAGATTTAATCTAAACATATAGACAGAAAGCAGACCTCCATTCATGTGAAATGAATGGGCATGGCAAGGCTCCACCCCTTCTGCATGTTTCTAAAGGACAGCATACTCTGCTGCAGGTGGTAATGCACTGGTCAACATGGAGTATGAGCCAGACAAGATGAGTAGAACAGCTGGATCCCATCTGCCTTGTCTCATGCATCAGTAGTCTGATTTGTTATAGTTTTCATAATATTTCTTTTTTTAATATTTATTTATTTATTTATTATGTATACAATATTCTGTCAGTGTGTGTGCCTGCAGGCCAGTAGAGGGCACCAGACCTCATTACAGATGGTTGTGAGCCACCATGTGGTTGCCAGGAATTGAACTCAGGACCTTTGGAAGAGCAGGCACTGCTCTTAACTGCTGAGCCATCTCTCCAGCCCTTCATAATATTTCTTAATCAGACCCCACCCCAGGCATAGAAAACTAGCTCTCAATGTTGTCTCTTACAGAGACTCCAGTCCAGAGAAGATGAAGTAACCAACACTCCTAAAGATATCTGCACCTCCTGTGAGCATCAGTGGTCCCCTGCTTTTCCTCCTGTGAGCATCAGTGGTCCCTGACCTTTCCTCCTGTGAGCATCAGTGGTCCCCAGCCTTTCTTCCCCACCACAAGGCAAAGAGGGGTAGGATTCCTGTATCAGACTGCCTTTTCAAAGTCTACTTCCCTACCCACCTTCCACCATCAGTGTCAGTCAGGAACTAGTTTCTACTTCAGTAACTATGACTTAAAACTGAGTATCAGTGGATGGGAAAGGAAAACGATCCTGGTGTGTCCATAACTTACACATGGGTCTCTGGAAACAGGAGGGAACGTTGGGACCGGGCCAGCAGACATTAACCTCTAATAACTACTGACCATTGCGTTCTTGGTGCACAGTGCTGAACTGTGAGATTCCTGTTAGAGCTGGAAAGAATCCTCATACAAGTCTGATGACCTAAGTTCGAGACTTCAGAGCCAAGAAAGTAGAAAACAGTAGCACACCTTTGTAATCTCAGTACCTCTAGGTGAGGTGGGAAACTCAAGAGCCAGTTACCATGGTGAACATAGCAGTGAATCACAGAAACACAAAACAAAACCTGTCTAAAAACAACATGCAAGGAGAGGACTGGCAGTTGAAGTTGTCCTCTGACGGTCACATGTGCAGTGTGGTGTAAGTGACCCATCACACACACACACACCAACATGTCCAAATTTTACTGTGTTAGGAAAACGCAAAAAAGCTGTAGAAGAAGTACTATATTTTTATTGCTGAATTCCTAAGGTAAATGGTAAAAACAATACTGACTCATTTTGCAAAATTATATACAGCAAATTCCCCTTAATGTTTCAGTTAAGACTTATCCCAATATAGTTACTTCTGGGTCTTAATTAAATAGCAAGTTTTGTAAATAATGAAAAACAATTTAGAGCAGAAATAGCTGTATTTCTAATCACACCATATATTTATTGATTGTGTGTGTGTGTGTACACATGTTCACATGTGTAGGTCATAGGACAGCTTTGTGGAGGTGGGTCTTTCCTACGGTTCCTGAGGCAGGGTCTCTCCATGGTAGCTGCCCAGAGAACTTCTAGAACTTCTAGTTCTATCTAGACAGACAGAACTTCTAGCTCTGCCTTCTATTTTGGCTTAGGAGTACTGGGATTATAGGTATGCCTCACTGTGCCTAGCTTTGGATGTAGCTCCGAGGATTACATTCAGGGTGCCTGGCTTGCAAGGCTAGCCTGACCACTGAGTTTGCTCGCCAGGTATTTGTTTTGTTACTGTTTGGTTGTATTCTGAGGCAGGGTCTTTTCACACAGCTGAGGTTGGGCTCAAATTTAACAATCTTTCAGCTTCTGCCTACCAAGGATTGATGTTACAACAGCTGGTTAGGTTTTTATTCTTAAATGTATTCTGATAAATATTTCCGTATCTTTTGGATCTTAAAAGTACCAAAGAGTAAGAAATGAACATCAGAAAGAAAAAAAAAACACACACATTTAACTAAATCTTTAAGGAAAATGAAAAATCTGAGTCAATATAATTTTTCTGGTTCCCCAGTAGAGGGCAACTTCTACATACTTTGACAGTTTAGAAGAAAGAAAAGAAGGAAGGAAGTGAGGCAGGGAGGGAGGGAGATAAGAAAAAAAGAAAAGAAATCCCCCCAAACTACCAACTCCAAATACACGCACATTGAATCAGTAAGAACCAGGAGACATTTAAAGTAAAACAAAATGGTTCATTAAATAAACTTATTTCTACTAGCAGCTATAAAATATCACTTATAGGATTTAACGAATTAGGAGCTGAACACATCTAATGAACAATTAGCATGATGATCAATATGAGCATAACTGCAAGACTTCTAACCGTAGTTCATAGAGCAGAGATATCAGTAACTGGATCAATATGAGCATAACTGCAAGACTTCTAACCATAGTTCATAGAGCAGAGATATCAGTAACTGGAACATAAGAGGAAAACAGAATACTGTTCTAATGACCCATTTTGACTGAATTTTGGTGTGCCTGATTTATAGAAGAATCTCAAGTGAATATATATGTTTTCAATAACAAAAAGAAAACTGAATATGCTCAAACATTTGACAGGTGTGACTGTTAGTGATATCTTAAAATCTGAATTAATTCTTACAGTGCTCATGTATTAATGACAGCAGGCATACAGATATAATTGCATGTAAGGTTACATAGGTAGCCTGAGTAAAATCCCATTGTACACTCACTATGCTGTGCTCTATCCAGCAGCTGGACACAGTGTCACATGTTTTCATTTGGTCCTTCATTTAACACTCTGCCTTTAAAAAAATTATGTATATGTGGAATGTGTTGTCATGAATGTGGGTATGCATGTATGTTCACACATGTGTGGGTATATATGTATGGGTGAACACATGTATGTGTGCACATGGAGGCCAGAAGATGACACTGGGTGTCTTACTGAATTGCTTTCTACCTAACTAACTGGGGCAGACCCGGGACTGGCCCAAAGCTCATAGATTTTGGCTACTCCAGCAGGCCAGCATGTCCTGGAATCCCCTGTCTCTGTCTCCCAAGTGCTGGGATTACAGGTATCCACCATGCCCGCCTAGGTCTTATGTGGGTTCTGGATATCTCAGTTCTGACCCTCACACTTGCAGGGTAAGCCCCCTGAGACATCCACTTCCAGCCCCTCATTCAATACTTTCTTACTGAATGCTTACAATGTGGCAGACACCATTCTGGAAGTTAAGAATACAGATTGACAAAATCTTCCACATTCTCAGAGTTTATGCGCTATGTAGTAAAGCGTGCACGCGCGCGCACACACACACACACACCTGCAACATATAATAAGTCTTCTAAAATGATAAGCGTACAAGGCGCATAGCTACCTAGCTCCTAAAGCCAGTGCTTTCAATATGGATGACAACTACAAGGAAAACTGAATTTTTTTTCGTAATTTAATACTGCCCTTGTGCAAGCAAGATACTGCAGGAATCCCAGCAGGAAAAGCTTAGTTGTGCAGAAAGCTAAAAGGATGAAAAATAGGATTTTCTAGTAACCCACCGAAGTGAGAGACAAAGAAGTAAAGTGTTTCCAGTGACCTCTTCCAGGGACACAGAGCACGTCAGTGTCCAGCGCCGTCAGCGAGTGGCTGCAGGGGCTGAGGACCACGGCTTCAGCCGTCACAGCACTTACTCGACTGTGCACAGCCTTGCCGCTGCTTGCTCCAGTGAACTCCGGGTGCTCTTCCCCAAAGACAATATGAGCACATTACATTCTTTTATTTAACTTATTTTACTGTTTTTTAAACACAAAAGTTATTTTAATCCATCTCTGATTCCTCTTGATTCTAACATTAAAAATTAATTATACAATTTTGCTTGAAACTGATAAGTTCTATGGCGTTGATTGGTTTGATATTTGAAGTGAGATTCACGAACTTCAGAAGCAGCCAGGGAATATGACCTTTGACTGATTAGAGTGGCAAACAGTAAAGGAAAAAGCGTTTTCATTGGACAGTGCGACAATCTCCTAACAAGGGTTTCCTGTGGAAATACTAACTGGAATACTGACCATTTTTTAAGTCAGGAACTTTTATAACAGATTTATTGTACAACCATCATTTATTTTTCATCTGAAATTTCCAGTTGCAGAAGACCCTTTTATCATTGTATTTGTAATACTGCTTAAACCACATATTTGATTTTAAATGGACTTTTAAATTTATAAATATTATGTAAAGGAAAACCCATGGCACTAGGTGGCACTGTGGGACCTTGCAGGGCAAAGGAACACTGGAAAATGTGTGCTAGACAAATTATTATGCTTGATTATGTGCATTTACATGCAGATGAAATGTTATGTGTGTACAGTCCAATGCCACTCTCATAATGGGAACAGCACAGCGTTGAAGCAAGCTCCACAGAAGCCTTCCAGGAAGACACACCCTCACTTTAACTCCCTTGTTCTAATCTGAGGTCCTTAACATTTTTTTTCTAATATAGCAAATGCATTTTGAAGCATATTCCTTAATCAACCATTATTTTTATTTACTTTAAAGATACCTCTTACTTAAGACTAAAAGCATTTCGTTTAAGACTAAAGTGAATCAATAATTATGTTTTTTTGCCAAAGGATTTTTATCTAGTTTCTTAGGTCACAGTGCACACTAATTCTGGGCTGCTCGTTGCTGAGCTGCTAGTTTGGATGTCGCTGCCGGTTCATCAAGGTGAACACAGGAATTAGGCAGTGGTGGGAAGATGATAAAGACCTGGGCACTACATATGCTCAAATTCGGAGAACGCACACACACATCCAGACTTCTCTGAGAGCTGAAAAGAGCACCAGCTGTCTTCATGTGGCCTGCAGGCAGCTCATCCACGCCTGCTCACTGAATCCAACAGGCCCTTCCCCTCCCCAACCATTTACCTGTGAGTGAGGAATCTCACAGATAATTTAGGTCAAATTCATTATGCATGTCTGCCCCTCTTTAAAGAACAAAGGCTACTAGTGCCACGGAAGGCAAAATCTAGAGTTTAAAAGTATGGATTGTTTAAGATGAGCTATGACTCAAAAATCTCAAAACTAGAATACTTATAGAACAGACAGGAATGTCTGACTACTGTAAATTTTAAAAGCATAAAATTTATCCTCATGAGATGGAGCTTAACGTTACAGGTGCACGGTATGTATGATTAAAGCAATGAAAATGGTTTTTTTTTTTTAACATAGTTAACAAAGTTTGTGTTCAGGAATGTTGTTTTTCAAGTCTGTCAAGGAATGGCACCCAGCTAAACTGCAACACCTAGGGCAGCTTCAGCTGCCTTCAGAAGGCCCTTCTGTGCCACTTAGGAAAGTAATAGAAAGTCGTGTCAATCCTGAACTTTCAGAGAACACAGAGGGGACAACTCTCACAGGTCAGGTCTTGAAAAATAAACGATGTACAGGATAGCTATGCTGTGGCACAGGAAGCTAACTGAGCGGCAGCAAGCCACACAGGGATTCAGTTCACCTGAGCACCCAGGGCAAAAAGATAAGGGGATTTCAAACACCGTGTCTGTAAACATTGGGAAACATCAGGAATTCTGAGAGCATCTGATGAATTCTGGGGTTGTGTGGACAGAGAAAGGTGGAGACAAAGTAGCGTCTATGGTCTCTCTTCCCTTCACTTACTCCACAGCCTGCCTTCTCTTCCCAAGAAGAGTTTTGGGCTTAATCAGCATCTTCTCCTGAAACAACAATTCTCAGAGCGGTCTGGGGACCAAAGGGTCCCCTCAGATCTCTGAAGGTCAGAGGGTTAAACATTATCTTCAAGATAACAGTAGCAATCACTTCACTTGCTTTTCCCTGTTCTCTGTCTCGTATTAGCACAGTTTTCCAGAAGCTATGTGATGTGTGTGAGATTGCAGCAGATTTACTACAGAAAGGGCAGACCCTAGCGGTCTGGCGTCAAGCCCAAGAGGAGCAGATCTGCCAAATGCACAATGATGGCACTCCTTACCAGTTTTTGGTTTTGTTTGGAAACATGGAGTTTGGCATTATTTTTTAAATGAATGCTTTCTAAGTTTTCATTTTAAATAGGATAAGTGCAGCAAGATAACACCCATATAAGCAAAGCTCTCTCTCGTCTCAGCTAACACTATGAATAGGAAGGCGTCCCAGAAAGTTTGAAGACACTGTTCATGATCTTGTTCACATCTTGGTATGATTTCTTCTAAGTGTTGACATGAACTTGCTTTCAGAATGAGATGCTGTTAGGAGCTTGGAGAATGGGGCATCACTATGGGTGCACAGCAGTGACGCAGGCCAGGTACTCTGGGTTCGTTGCAGGCATAGGTGGGGCAATCCAGGTAGAAGAGAGAACAGAAGGAACCTAGGGTGGTTGATGGTGCACGTTGACATTGGGCTGGGGTTCAATGCTGTATCTCAAAACAGACCCATTTCCTCTGCTTCCTCTTGTTGCTTAAACTCCAAGAGCTTCCAAGCAGCCTCCATATTGAAATGGCATCATTCACTGGTTCCTCTCCTCATCATCAAAGAGTGCCGCCACATCTGCATGACCTGCTTCCACCTGCCCATCTTAGTCTGCTTTTCCCAGTCTCTATATGGCTATTTCCAGATGCCAGCTGTGGGTCCTCCATCCATTTTTTTTTTTTGACTGAGCTGTGCTCCCTCCCACCTGCTTCCTGTGGTCAGTGAGGAAGTCTATTCCTGCGGAATACACAGGCACGCTACCTAGTAGCATGTAGCACAGTTATAACCTTCTGTTTATTCATGCACCCATCCCACGTGCCAGGAATGCTACTCAGTGATAAAGTGTTTGCCTACATGCAGTGCCCTGGGTTTGATCTCCTACACAGCAGATCAACAAAACCAACAGAAACTACATCAGATTGCTTTTGTCTGGGCTGAAAGTTTTACGAGGGACCAAGCTTATTTTGCTCTATCTTATATTCTCTGTTTTATGAAATATGCCTCAAGTAGAACAATATCTCAATCGAGGGTTGTTTTCTGTATACCCCTGTGTGTGCTTATGTGAATGCATCTCTCTCTTTCTGTGTGTGCTGTGTGTGTGCTCATGTGTGGAGAGGTCAGAGGTCACACTCTCCACCGTCTTTCTTTTTACATATGTGAGTGCTTCCCCTGCACTGTGCCCACAGGCCAGAAGAGGGCACTGGATCTCCTGGACTGGAGGCACAGACCGCTGTGAATCACCATGTAGGTGCTAGAAATCTAACCCTGGTCCTCTCCAAGACCAAGGGCTCCTAAACTCCGAGCCCCCTCCAACCCCCACTTTAGATTTTGAAATCAGGACTCTCACGGATTCATCAAGCCCTGGGGCCAACAAGCCCTAGGGATCATGTTGTATCTGCAGCTCCCAGCACGGGGGTCACAGATGAATGCCACCACGTGCGTGCTGAGGATCTGAACACAGGTCATGCTCACACTCACATGGTCCAGTCAATCCCAGCCTCCTCGACCAAGTTTCTTCTGGCAGGTAGTGTCTGCTAAGCATATTGGCAAGTCACTACACATTCTGTAGGTGCGACGTGTTCTGAACTAAGCCATGGTGTGGTTAATGTCCCCATTACTGGACGAAGAAGCCACTGCACAGATGGCAGCTAACTTGCTCACGGGCAAGCAATGATCTCTGAAGTCAGGATTAAATCTGAAGCCCACAGAGCTCTACACTGTGGCTCATTCTCTGATGGATTATAAACAATATGGACTTAGCCATCGTTGATTTGGCTGGAATTCAAAATTATGGTTCCTAGAAATCAATGACTAATTTACAAACTCTGAGAGCAATTTGCAAACTGAAGGCTTAATAAGCAAGCTGTTTTTAATCCTTAAATGGTGGAACATGTTCTGAAGTTAAACAGTGTTTAAGAGCCATTCTAAACAACAGTCACTTTTTGTGAAGGCTTTACTAGCTGTGCATTCTGCTTTTTAAACGTAAAGGGCAATTCAGAGATGAGGGCAAAACAAAACCTTTTTCTGACTATATCAAATTATCAATCTAGGTAAATGTTCAGTACAAGACAGAAACTCTTTGTTCTGTGAAATTGTATTTTAAAAAGGGAATTAAATCAAAATAAAGCAAGAAGTTTAACAACCGCTGAGGGGCTCCCTTTGTATTTGAATTACAATTTTCAGTTATGCTTCTTTCTTGTTATGAAGTTGGTGATGACCTGAACTTAGGGTCTTGTCTACACCTCTCAAATGCTGGGATCACGTAAGTATGCTTCCTCACACTCAGGGCTTTGTGCAGACCAGACAGGTTCTCTGCTAATATCCAGAATACACTGCACAGCAAAGTCAAAGTCTAGGACAGCTATAAATCCTAACAATTTACCGGGTACCTGGAAAAAAAAATCATATTGTTCTTATGTTTAAAATTTAATTTTATATGATTTTTGTAGTTTTATTCAATGATAATTACAGAACACTGGTGCCATGGTGGGCACGTGACAAAGGATTTGGAAAATCATGGCACAGGGCCTTCAGTTTCTACCTTAAGCCAACTTGCAAAAAAGCCATGGCATAAAAAACGGGAAGGCTGGCTACTGGGGACGATGGAAGCCTGAGATGGATGAGGATTCTGAAAAGGATGACGGCTAACCTGAGACTAAAGGGGTCTGGATGGCTAAGCAAGGCAGAGGCTCCAGTGCCGGGAAATGGCTGGATAGGGCACAGCAAGGAGGACACACAAAAGCCATGACAGGACTCTCAAGCTCAACGCTCATGAAAAGATAACCAGTCATGCTGGGTAGCATTCTCACCTTTTATAATTAAATTAAAAAGGGCAATTAGATTAGGGACTGATTCAAAGGGTGCTGTCTGGAATTTAACTTTTCTTGCCACAAGACATGTGTGTGTGTGTGTGTGTGTGTGTGCACGCAAGTGTATGTGTGTGTCTGTGTGAGCACATGTGTATGTGGATGCTATTACCAAAATGTCAGTGAACTCAAAAGCTGAGGAGTGTAAGACAGGCTAATAGAGTTAGCACAGAAAGCCTGGGCAAGCCGTCCAGTGCGGGGCGCTTTGCTCCCTGAGTAATATTTGTAGCCACGGTAAACTTAGTCCTTCTGGAATTGTTGTGAGCAAGGGGCTATGTCTATTCAGAAATAGAAAATTCAAAGACCGAGCCCCCCCCTTCACCACCCATATGGTAATCTACACTGCTATGTGCTGGTGCCGTCTGCTGGGTCCCAGGTCATCAATTATGTATAGAAATGTACAGTTACAGCAGTAGCCAGTGTCATGGGCCTGTCAGGGCTTTCTTAAGAGGAACAAAACCATCTGACTGTGTCCACTCTCGGAAAACCCAGCATAGGTGGAAATGAAGAAGATCTATGGAAAACATGAATAATTTTCAATATACAGCCTGACTTTTTGTAAGGAATAAATTTAAAAGCACACTTGAAGCCAGAAACAAAATGAGGGTGAAAGCCTTGGGAAAAGACACAAGGAAAGGTCCAGACTACTCATCAAAGCCACGTGCTTTACAATACAAATTCATTTCTCATATATTGAGGAAAATAACAAACAGGGGTCAGCAGGCTCCAACCGCTCTGAACCAAGTCCAATGAGCTCTGCCTTTACAACAGGGGTACTCATGTTATTTCAAACAAAATGCCTTGCAATCAGCAGGCTGATGGCTACTGAGGTGTGCGCTTCATTCTAAATGAATGGAGCGTGTTTACACACTGGCCTGGAAACTCAGGACTGTGAAGATGAACGTGAGGAGAATGCAGTCTCGGCTATCTTATGGAATTCAGCCATATGTCAAACACAGCAGACGCTTTCGCTGGGATTTCAATGCATTTATTTCTATACATTGCCGCACAAATGGAGTTACTCCTTCTTCCTCTGCTCGGTAGCCAGGGTAGGAGCTGGAGTGCTGTGGATTTAAATGTGGAATGGAGCCCTGGCTCCCTCTCACCACTCACATAAATGTGCTTCAGAAATTTGGGGAAATTACTTTCTCGGAGTGGAATGAGTTTACGAGCTTCCCGGCAAGGTATCTGACAGATTTTCAAACACCTAGGAGTCAGTTTTCAAGAAACAGACAGAAAACTAAAGTGTCTGAAAAACCATTTCAATTTCCTGGAGCCCCGCACACATATCATGTGCATCCTTGGTCTTCATCACTTTCTGCACAGAAGCTCTGACTCCTGGTTTTTATACGATGACCTGGCTACCATGCACACAGAGAGGCAGTGACGTCATCACATGTCATCATTTTAGGGAGGGTACAGCAGTGACATTCTGTCATCACAACACAGGAGAGACTGCACACTAACACCTGCTCACAACACAGGAGAGACTGCACACTAACACCTGCTCACAACACAGGAGAGACTGCACACTAACACCTGCTCACAACACAGGAGAGACTGCACACTCTAACACCTGCTCACATTTTGTAAAGCTGAAAGCATATTTAAAATAAGCATCAGGATGTCTCAAATACCTGGAAAAGATGAGAACCAAATTCATTCCCTTATTTTTTTTTAATTTAAAGTGGGGATAATTTGTTGATCACTTATATACAGTAGAATTTAGCAAACCAGACTTCCACAGTGCAGAAATTCTTGGTTTTCTCAGCTCTGATTTTTTTAACAAATGATTTATACCACTCTGTGCATGAAAAACTGCTACATATTTTAACTCCTGACTATTAGAGCCATGACACATTGAACTGAGAGCTCCTTGCTAGCCTAATGCCTTAAAAAGCATAAAGCTATGGTCTAACACACCGCCTGTTAGACTCACGGAAGCCCACACTGGGGCTCACCCTCACACTTAAACATTTTACAAACTCAGAAACTGACTTGAGACCGTTTTGAAAATCTCTGACTATGAATTTTTAAGTTCATCTTTTATTAAAACTTGAAATGAGAAGAAAACTTTCAGTTACCTCAGTACCCTGTGAAAGGTACTTCACGTGTATTTTTTCAGTCTTCAAAAACATATTGGTGGTTGTTGCTCCAAACAGTAAATGGCCTGCCAGAAAAGGTCCTTCCAGCTACTCCATCACTTAGCACCTCACCTTTCCAAAGTGGATATGGTTCTGGGATCCACGTGCCTCCAGTGACTTGACTGTTCCTTATTTGTAAGAGACCATCCCACCCCAACCTGCTTCCTCTCCCAACTTCCATTATCCTAATTCATCTGATGTTTGTCTATAAAGACGGGCACACCTGACACTATATTGGTATCTAAGGAGCACAGGTTTACGCACAGGTCTCTGACGCAAAGCCCTTTCCTAGGAGGCCACAGGTGGTTTACTTTCAAATACAGCACATAAAAGTCTCCAAAAGCTAAAACTGAAAGGAAAGACACATTTTCATAATGAATCCCACACCTCTTATCCCTCTACCAACAGCCTGCAACTGAGGAGAGAAATGAAGGCTTTCAGGCAGAGACAGAGTCGTACTAACGCTAACCGTGAACTTAGCCTTTCGCTGAGAGATGACCACGGCACGGGGATGGGAGCGAGAGCGCACATTTCTGGATGTATATAGTTCTTATTCTATTCATCAGCAAAAAATGTGAATCAGGTGCTCCACATGCGGAAACAGACTCACCGGGCTCTTTCAGTTATCCAGAATTCCCGATAATCTTCAAGCACAGGGACGAATGTAGACCGTGTGTGAGCCGCCTGACCTGGGTGCTGGGAACCAAACCCGTCCTCTCAGAGCACAGAAAGGCCTCCTAGCCCCTGAGCCACTGAAACATTCTTCTGTGAGGAGGCCGAGGAGTGCCATCTGTGACCCCTGTGCCTCCCTGCAATCATGAACTATACTGTGCCCTCCAATTATGCGCCAGCATAAGCCTTTCTTAAGCTGCCTTTTTCAATAGCAACTTTGATGTCAGTGACAAGGAAGGTAATGCATGCATTTCCCAGATATAAATAAAAGTAGAAAGATTTGCAGCAGCATCTTGAGGAGAGCAATAATTGGGCCACAGATAACCACGCACTCTCCCCCAGCAGTCACTGGGCCACAGATAGCCACGCCCTCTCCCCCAGCAGTCACTGGGCCACAGATGACGACCCCCTCTCGAGGTGAGTCCCACATAATGAAGGGGAGCAGCATCTCAGGAGTGTATGGAGAACATGTCTTCTAAAACTGGGAGGACATTAGGAGCCTGGCCCCTTCTCAGAGGCTAGGAGGGAAGAGGTTGCGAGGAGAGGCTACAATAGGAATGCATGTGAGCTCCCTCAGCCCAGCAAAGATGCATGAGCTTTCCCACAAGTCAAGCAAGACAAAGAAGAGTGCTGGCTCAGGTCTCTGACCATGCCTCCAGGGGCAGAGGGAGACTCAGGAGCCAAGGCTGCTGGTTTTCTTTAAGGATCAATGGTCAAGCCCACGTTGATGTTCAATCCTCCCAGGGGAGTTGATCCTACAGCACTGCCACAAGAACAGCCATTCTCAACCTTCCTCCCGCTGCGACCCTTCAATACTGTTCCTCATGCTGTGGTGACCCCCAACCGTACGATTATTTTAGCTGCTAATTCATAACTGTAATTTTGCTACTGTTATGCATTGTAATGGAAATACCTGATACACAGGATATCCAATATGTTACTCCTCTGGGGGTCGCCACCTACAGGTTGAGAACCACTGCACTAGGGAGTCAACCTTTAGGAGGTGTGCACCGAGGACACAGAGGCCAGAAGACAGCGGAATATGAGACCCAGACTGTCCCCACTCTCCTCCAACTCCTGCCTCTCCTACGCGGCTAACCTCACAGGGACAAAGACTGTTTCAAGAAGGGAGAAGAAGGGAAGCAAGGACAGGAAAAAACCAACAACACAATTTTCTTTTCCATATTGCAGATTACTGGTTAAGTGGATGTGGGAGAGGAAGAGGAAATGTTTGCAATTGGGTAAGAGATTGAAGCAACACTAGATTGAACTAGCATTTTGTTTCTTGTGTATGAAAGCAATAAAGCTTTACATATATACCATTTATCATGTATCATATGCAGTTCTACTCAGCCAATCACCACCACTCAGATCCAAACATACCAGCACCCCAGAACATAACATGTGCTCTAGGAGGATCCTTTCCAGTCATCAACCCACCATGCCAAGGACACCTGGCTTTTAGCACAACTGAATCCGAATTGCTCTAATCTTAAAATTCATATACACAAATCACACTCATGAACCCTTCTGTGTCTGCTTCTCTCCACAGAACAACATCTGAGTAACAACTGTGGCTCTGTGAGAGAGATAAGGAACTCACTTTTCCCCTCCAATTTCCGTTGTGTGATTATACTGGAATGAATGAATCAAGGAAATGTATGCTCTTGCAATGCTGAAGCACGCTTGGGCAGCCCATATATGGCAGTTCTGTTGAAATTGTCCATATTGGGTTTCATGACCTAAGTTGATGAGGATGACTGACCAGGTCTCTTCCTCAAGAGGGCACCAGATCTCATTACAGATGGTTGTGAGCCACCCTGTGGTTGCTGGGAATTGAACTCAGGACCTTTGGAAGAGCAGGCAGTGCTCTTGAAACCACTGAGCCATTTACTTATTCCTTTACTAACAATGAACATGAGGTTTTCCACTTTAGCTCACTTTTTAAAAGCTGCAATAAAGGTTCCCGTCTCTTGTTGGACACACACATCCACTGTAATGGGCATATATCTCAAAGTGGAGCGGCTAACCCTAAAGCAGCCATACACTTAGCACAGGCAGACCTGCCAAGGGAGTATCCAGAGTACCTGACCCACTTCATGCCCATTTTCACCAGCAGTGCCTGGGAATTCCACCTGCTGTGCACCTGTATTGTATCTGTTATCAACGATCCTACTCAGAGGGAGCCATTCTCATGGAAAGGTGTCTCACTGCAGCTTTAATGCTCATTTTTCTAATTATGGTAACAAACCTCTTTTCATATGTTTATATAATATTTGAATTTTTCTGGGTAGGTTTGAATCCTTGATTGTTTTTGTTAACTAGATTATCTAGTTTCTACTGATTGTATGAAGTGTTTCTATTGCTTGGGTACAAATCTTTTGCTGGGTAACTGAAGAGGAATGCCCGTACTCTGAACATCTTCTGGAGCATTGGGGCTTGGGAAATAACATTCTAATCATCACGAGATGGAGTTGATCAGTCTTTTCACATACAGCTGTGTTTTCAAGTGGACTGGATATTTTAATTCTGAAGAATGACTAGGGACAATAAATTGATTCTGGTTTTTTTTTTTTTCCAAAAAGAAGGAGTATTTGGCATTATGAAGCAGATGCGAAGAGATTCTAATGAATGATGGGAATCCTGCCTTCTACTCACACCCCACGGGCTCCTGCAGTAAATCAGCCATGCTCAATGGATGGCAAAGATTCACCTGTGAAGTAAGTATATCATTTTTTTTAAATGATCAAGTCCCCTATGAGTATGACATGGCTCTGTGGAATCAGAAACCTTCCCATTACAGAATATATGTTGAGTGCCCTAGGGCAGTCTACACCAAGATGTATTTCTCTTATAATTAGATTTTCTTAGGCATGGTATTTGCCATTGGAATTGGTGTGTCTTTGTGGGGGGAAAAAAAGAATCTGCAGCTCCTCTGTCTACCTCACAACATCTTGTTCATATCCACAGCATCAAGTTTCCATGGCTGTGCTACAAGGTTTGATTTGGATTTGGAATCTGTTTTTCTCTACCTACCAAATGCCCTCACACTAGGAATCTGTTTTTCTCTACCTACCAAATGCCCTCACACTAAAATCCAGGAGCCGTCTTTGATTCCCCCCCCCCCTTGAGCTGTTTCTATTTCTAATAACTCACCAAGCATTCGTCTCTTTATGATTACTTGACATAAACATTTATTTTTCATTCCTACTGCCACTGCCTTCCTTATGATAGTTTTATTTCTCTTAGTCAATCACTGCATCAGCCTGGTTTTCGGTCCTCCAGCCCAGCTAGGATCTGTGTGTTCAATTCTCACTCCAGCATTCATATGACAGTTATGACCTCAGTAAATGACCCATGCCCATGGACATCAGTATCTCCCTCTAGGAGATGAAGACAATAGTCATACCCATTTCAGAAAACTGGTGAAGAACGGTGCTAGGATGGTCTCAGTGGGAGCCTGTGATATGCCAAGGTACCCGTTACAACTATTCTATCGTCCCTGCACTGAAACCACCCTTCTCCGAAAAACTTAAAAACAAAGGCATTAGGTAACTATTGATATTGCTCCACAGTGTCAGGGTATTACACCTCACATAGTGTTCGTCCATAAAAATATTAATTGGGTAGATTGAGCCAATGACCAATGGAAGTTTTTGTGTGTCCCCAACCCCACGGCAGAGAAAGTATTTTCTGTTTATCTCCAACAAAGTAAAAAATGTGTTTAGCACATAACCAGAGTGGACTAGGCTAAAGTGGGGGGTGCTGTGGGGTATTGGTTGAAGACGTGCTCCATTTGTTTATGCTGTGGAACATTTGTTTAATGAGGCAAAGATGTGTATCTCTGTGAGCTGTGTTACTTTGTCCACCTAAAACACCTGATTGGTCTACTAAAGAGCTGAATGGCCAATAGCTAGACAGAAGAGGAATTGGCAGGGCTGCCAGGCAGAAAGAATAAATAGAAGGAAAAAAAGTGAAAAGATTGGGGAGTGAGAAGAGAAGGAGAGAGGACATCAGGGCCAGCCACCCAACCATCCAGCAGAGTAAGAGGTAAAGAAAAGTATACAGGATAGAGAAGGATAAAAGTCCAGCGGCAACAAATAGGATAAATAAAGTTACAAAAAGCTGGCTAGAAATAAGCCCCGCTAAGACTGGGCATTCATAAGTAAGAATAAGTCTCTGTATTTATTTGGGAGTTGGATGGTGGGACCCCCAAAGAGTAAAAAGTGTAAAAAACAAAACAACACAGAAAATCCAAGCAAACAAAAAGCCGACTGAGTTTGATAGACTTGATTAAAGTGGGTGTCCAAATCAAAGGCAACAAAATGGCTGGTTTGCTTTTCTCAGTTCCCACCAAGTGCATACTTCAAGGAAAACAACCCCCACCAATACCACAGAAGCCTCTTCCTTTGATGTTTTTTTTTTTTGATTTGAGTGAATATTTTCACAGCAGGGTCCCACAGTGTGGGGATAGGCCATCAAGTTGCCAGCACAGGAAAAGACAGGTTTAAGAATGGTTTACACTGTTGGGATATTTGGGGATGAACCCTACTCCAGAAGGGGTACAGCCATGGCTTCATAGGATTTCTACAGCATTGACAACGACTACCCAGAGGACAGGTGCTCCTGAAACCAGGCTCCTCACAGAGCACACTCCCATGAGTTCGTCCAGTGGTCAGCTGTCCTTTTACCCTCCAACAGCATCCGGTGAGGCACACCATGCAGAAGCACAACGGCTAACTCTCGGTACCAACTTAAGTTAGGAGAGGGCCATGAAAAGAACCTGTCATTCTAACTCCAGTCATGGTATGTAAAGATCACATGATTACACCTTAAAATTGGGTAACATATGGCACAGAAGCTAGAATACTGTTAATGATATCTTTCATAGTCCGAGAACAAGACAACAAAACTAAATTCCATCTTATATAAATATTGAAAACAATCACTTATGCCACAGACTGAATTTTTCTTCTTCTCTTGAATTTGTTAAGTGTGTCGTTATGTAGCCCATGCCAGTCTTGAAAGTACAGCAATCCTTGCCTGCACAAGGTGCTAGGATTGTAGGTGTGAGCTACCACGCCTGCTTTTGAACTTGAACTTTTAACTTTTACTTGGGCACTTAAGTTGATGAGACATGGTAATTCACCTATATAATTTAAGAATCACAATGTATACGTAGAAATATTCATTTGGGAATAGTGGCTAATTTTATGAGTTATCTTTGAGACTAAAAGAATAGCTACCAGAAGTTTAATAAATTAGAACTGTCTTACGACTGATGAACAGAACATCAACCATTGTACTTAATGGTGAGGGAAGGGTGCTGGTTGTTACATTATCAGGGTCTGCAAGTCCTGCCAAGGCTGGGATGGGGGAGGCAGAGGGGTGTGTGTGTGTGTGTGTGTGTGTGTGTGTGTGTGTGTGTAAGAGAGTGTATGTGAATGAAAGTAGGTGTGTAAGAGTATATATGTGAGTGTGTAAGAGAGTGTAATATGAATGTGTATGAATGAAAGTGTGTGTGTAAGTGTATGTGTGTGCAAGAGAGTGTATGTGTGAGTGTGTGTGAATGAAAGTATGTAGAAGTGTATTGTGAGCGTGTAACAGAGTGTATGTGTGTGAAAGAGTTAGTGGTATGTGTGGCTGTGTGAGTGTATAAGAGAGTATATGTGTGTAAATGAAAGTGAGTGAGAGTGAGCATATGAGTGTGTGTGAAAGAGTGGCGTAAGTGTAAGAGTCTATATGTGAGTGAAAGTGTGTGTGTGTCTAAGACAATGTATGTGTAGAGTTTGAAAGAGAATGAGAACATGCATGTGCATGTCTGTGTGTGTCTCTGTGTTGATTTACTTAACTGGAACAATGTACCAGGTACTCAAACCCTGGAGCCAAACAGATTGATTCTGAGCTGAGTTCATTTGGTACTTGGCCTTGAGAGTGAGCATAAGCAGGCTGCATAGCTGCCTTTGCCCTTTGCAGCAAGCTGGCTAACAGTAAGGACACTGTTCAGCATGCATATAAGCACAACTTGGGAGACTGGGGAAGGAGACAGAGCTCACAGACAGCCTTGGGTAGAGAAAATAAAGATGACATCCCACCTCCACCCCACCCCTGCTACCCCTTTTTTAAAAGGTGGATAACATAGGTTTCCATCTCTTGTTCCAAACTCTTGGTGCCAGATGAGTCTCAAATCTGTCATACTTATGAAAGGACATAGGGTAAATAGCTGGCCAGTAGGGTCTGTAGAAGTGCTCCACAATCACCACAGCAACATAGATTCTATTCACTTAATGAAACAGACGACAGCCAAAGTGTGTCATCCCCGGTCGGACGGTGGCCTGACAGAAACATGTCTGCTTTTGTCCTTGGTTTCCAGAAATGTGCAGCTCCCACATGTGGAAAAGCAGGGTCCTTACAGTACGTGACCGCTCCAATTCTCTGCATGCGCACAGCACTGGTTCCGAAGGACGAGAAAACTCGCTGAATCGCTACAGGTGACAGCGGCTGGCTGATGGGACTCTAAGTGAACTTACCTCAAAGTCTACACTGTCTGTATGTATAATAAAAGATAACGGGCTACCTTTTAAATAAGACCACTTTGAAAAGAAAATACTTTGCTTCATTTGGAATAATTTGTATTCTTTATTCATCATACACCCCACTGAATTCTCTGAGTACTGCCTTTTCCTCTGTGACACAAACAAAGACTCTTCTCACTTTCTGATCCTAGAAATGCCCTCTTACCAGGAAATACAACTCTTCCACACTGTATAAAACTCCAATTCAAGATTTATTTAATTCGGATCCAGACTTTTTCGTCTTCTGCCCTAATGGAAAGCAGGGGGCATTTGCTCCTTATGGTGCAGCTCCTCTGTAGCCAAGTCCTTGGGAGAGCCCATTTATAAAGCTGTGCGTGGTTAGATATAGCAGGAGCACACCAAGATGAACGCTGGATCGTTCCCCGCCGTCTCCTAACAGTTCTGCTTTCTGTTTCCATGAAAGGGCATTTTAAAATGCTAATAAAACCCTAGATGAAGATCAACAAAACACAACAGAGAAACCACCCCTTTGGGGTTCCCGTCACTGTCCTATTTGGTCTGTACTCAGCGGTTCTGTCACGGGATGCGTGGACACAACAGGCACTGTGGAATGCAGTGAAAGGGGGAGGCTGCAGCGAAGGAACCAAAGTCTCCATTTTATTTGATTTTTAAATTAATTTAAATTTAAATTGAATTAGCCACATGTGGCTACTTACTCATAGATTAGATAGCACAGGTCCACAAAGGCCCAATTGTCTGTGAAGTGCTTCTCAGTGGGGACACGGGACACCAGCTCTAGTTTAAGACCATTGTAATATTTTCCATGTAATAACATTTGAGAGATTCTTTTTTTTCTCCAGCCTTCCTTGAAAAGAACATTTAAAATACAAATGAGTCAGAGCCCCTGTGACTGGTTGGCTCTGCCCCACTGTGCCGCCAGGAAGGGGTTGAGTAAAGAAGCCAGCCAGGGTTTTACCACACATCATTCTCTTCGCTCACTGGTTCCTGAAGCTCAGCTCTAATCCACCTTACAAATTATGTCTGATAAATATCCACAAAGTGGCTTCAGGTAGTCAAGCATTAAAAAAACAAAAATAATCACAAAACTGCAAAACTGTTAATAAGTGAAGTATCAACCAAAGAACTACTGCACATGACAAAAATAACCTGAAGGTCTATCACAGTACCACCCACTCTCTCGTCAGTCCTCAACTCCACTTCAGCATGCTCAGGACTTTACTCACAGTTTGGGAAGATCCAGAAAGCTCTGGTTTGGTATTTGTTATGCCATAGATCACAATTAACACTGCCAGGCTCCTTTCTAATCAATTATTCGTTAAGATGTCTAGCATTTCTTTGGAGGCCCTTACCTCGACATCAGAATGATTTCAGAGATGACAAATGTGTGTACTTTTCAGAATAAAAGGACTTTAAGCACGTTTTAAAACTAAATGAGAGAGAACAAGGGCAAGAGATGAGAAAGCAATCCTTTTAGTCAAAGCGGAGCTTCCAGCGAGCTGCAGGCAGCACACAGCATGAGAGGATGTGGTCCTGAAAGGGCCCACGTGTTGACAGCTGAGGAGGAGTTTGAAAGCTGAGCGGTACAAAAGCTGTCAGTGGTGCTGTGACAACGTCCCTTACCCAGAGCTACTCCAGTCTCCAAAGCTGCTGGCGACCACGCAGGTGAGATTAAGCCACCCAGTCTTTGACACCAAATTAGCATGCTACTCTTTCCACAAAGACAGTAACCCTGCACAGAATGACTGTGTAAGCAAACAGAGGACCATCCTGCCCAGCCTTCAACTCGACAACAGTATAAACCTTAAAGACACAGGATGTAGTCACTGCTCTGGCCCTCCTTTCTGAAGAAAATGACGATACTAAAATGGTGGTATATACTATCATTTTAAGAAGCGTATCCACTTAATGTTGTGGGAGAAAGTCCTACAAATGGAGAGTTTGCCCAAAGGTACTAATATTTACACACTCACACTCAGAAGTCACAGCCCCGCGGACAGTCAGAGAGCTGACAGTATTGCCTCAGTGCTGGTGAGTCTCAGCTTTAAGTGAACCGAGGTGATATTTGAAAGCAAACTGCGCAGATTATCTTGGCTTTTGAGTACCCGCAGCACCTCTCAGGGGCTGCCACTTACTAGCCAGCCTTCTGGAATACTCATCACTCCTGATTTGCACCACCAAAATGAGAAAGCCAGCCACTGTGGGCAGGACTGTGGCTCTCACACATGCTTCAGATCAGGGATGCAGAAGCCTGGATTGAAATCGTCCTGCTACTTAGTGCTGCCTGTGTAAGCTAAGCAAGTCATCTAGTTTCTTTGAGCTTCTTTCTCCTCGGTACTACAGTAAAACAGTTCTACCCTTTAATGTTAGCATTTGTGTGTTCTAATTACACGATTCAGCACTTTGGTCAACATTGTTCTGGGCCTCTTTGGACAGGCATTTGAAATAACAGAACAGTTCCATTTTTAAACATCTGCAATCAAGGCAAATGCAGAGAAGAAAATGAGATTATCTTCAATGTATTTTTTACACACGTGTATGTGTGGTGTGTGTCTATATGTTCACGTGTGTGGGTGCATGCGCATGCATGTGGAGGTCAGAGGTTACTGGTGTCTTCCTTTACTGCTCTCCACTTTATCTACTTCAGGCAGGGTATCTTGTGGAACTCAGAGCTCACGGATTCTGCTAGTCTAGCTAGCCAGCCCATCCTTGGGACTCCTTGTCCCTGCCTCTCATGCCTAGGGTGACTGGTGGGCTTTCATGGGAGTATTAGGGATCTAGACTCTAGTCCTCATGTCTGTGTGGCAAGTCTTTATCCTCTGAGCCACCTCCCCAGACCGACACTGAATACGTCTTTACTGGCAATACCGGCAGGGTGATTCTGTGCCAGAACGATGTCTCCATGAACTTCCGCCTTGAGCTTCCTGCACTATGAGGGCCGTACATCAGATAAATAAGGGTTACCCGAAGGCTTGATCACTGATAGAGCATAAACTGAGTAGTGGGAGAGGCATGATCTTTAATGCTATAGTGAGTGATTAGTGCATAGCATAGCTCGGGAGCTCTAAAATAACCTATCTCACAACAATCAATCACATTCACTTTTCACTTTCCAATCTTTATGAAAGACCAACGATACTGCTAAGCATATAGCTAACTGTACGGCCGGCTGATGCCGTACTGCTAAGCATACAGCGTAACTGTATGGCATACAGCGTAACTGTACGGACCGCTGGTACAGTCAAGCTGCACCGCTGATGGGTCCCAAAAGCCGTGTCAGAAGCATCAAGTCTGAAATGAAAGTAGACTGAAATCTGAAGAAAAGGTTAGCCAACCCAGGTTAACCAAGATAAAGGCCCCCAAAATAATTTGCAAAGCAATTTCCTTCGTGTGTTTAATAAATATATGTCAGAATAAACAAAAATCACAGAAACTGAAAGTTTTTTAAAAAAAATCAATTAAAATAAAGTCACAGGGCATGGTGGAGAATTATTTCTGGCAGTTCTTTGATATAATGTGGTTAGTACTTCTCCTCAGTCAAATTAACACAGTTTGCCACTGTAGATTTACAGTCACAGCCCCACGCTCCCAAGAGCCCCACGCTCCTAAGAACCAGAGGAGGAGGCCCTTTAAGCCTTGGAGTAGTCTTGCCCTCTCCTCTGTTCACAGGGACGAGGAGACCATGCTTCAGAACTGACTTTGGGATTAGAAACCAGACTATGTGTGCCAATGGACATGCTGTCTCTCGCTGGTCTACCCACTCCTATCGTGTGCTCCCTGTCTGTCACACTGCTGACTGAAACACGCTCAAGCAAGGTGGTGTCAGCTCCTGTCTCTAAAGTGAGTCCTGAGCCGGCTGGCCAGGCACTTGAGGTCTGGTGAGAATTGTCAGTGTTCTCCCTTCACCTGCCAGGCACAACAAAAGGAACACAGAATTCTCAAGTGTGCAAAAGCAGTCTCAGAGTTCACCTTTTCTCACTCCCACCCTCCTTCACAGAGCTTTGGGTACTTCCATGGAAGAAAACTTAGTTTTATAAAAAGAAAACTTTATTTCAAACCACTGGTTTGCACAGGGAGCGTCCCCACATGCTCCTGAGTTTGACGCTTGGATCCTAGTTGGTATTTTGGAGGTTGTGGGGTTTTGGGGAACAAAGGACATAGCTGGAAGAAATAGAGCATCAAAGATTGGGTCTTGAGGGTTCCAGGCCACCCCCATTTCTGGAGCCACTTTCTACTTCTTGTTCTGACAAGGAGTGAAGAAGCCATGTCGCAAGCCACTGCCACAGACTGTGATGCCCTGCCCTCACACCTCCTTTCTAATCACATTTACCCTTTAATCTTCTCTTCCCTGAAGCTGTTTCTTTCAGGTAAGAGGTGTGTGTGTCGTGTGCGTGAGTTGTGTGTGTGTGTGTGTCGTGTGCATGAGTCTGTGTCACAGTTACGAGAGAAATAAGAAATACTCATCTTTCAAATGCTTACTTAAAAGTAAAGAAAGAAAAAAGAAAAGGATAAATAAAGTCAGTGAGTCATATCATGGCCAGAGAAAGATAATCTAGCAATCGATGATTTGGCCACTTTCCTGTTAACTTGAGGAGTAATCTGTGGACTTTGCAGGAAAAGAAAGTCAAGATGAACACATTTGTGGATGGCATGCTTAACATTGTCTTTTTAAAAAAAAGTCCTCAGACTTAGGTTTTGAAAGAAACTTATTCGACTTCCCTTACCAAAGGCTTTCCTTGGTACGTGTGCACATGCGGGCACACACACACTTGTTCTGAGTTAATTTCTCAGTCTTCATTCATTATCTTACAATACAGCACAGATGTGATGTAACACAATTAAAAAGAACAAAGGCATGGGAATCTACTTCTCCACCTAGAGAGGAACTGTAGAGACAGGCACCCCCTTAGTTACCTTTACTGTAATTCTGCCAAAGCCCCTGACGAAAGCAACCTGAGGAAGAAAGGGCTTATTTTGGCTCAGAGTTTGAGGATGCAGTCCATCATGGTGGCAAGAGCCCGAAGAGGTGCGGAGAGACAGGAGAGAGATGCTGGTGCGCAGCTCACTTCCATATTTAATTCAGTCCAGCCCAGGGAATGGTGTAATCCACACCTAGGGTGTCTGCCTGTCCCAATTAACCAAATCTAGAAACTTCCTCATGAGTATGATCAGAGATTAGTATTCTAGGTGATTATTATTATAGTGATAATGCTAAGTATCACACTCATGAAAATCTCTTTTCTTATATTTATTTTTGTATGTATGAGTGCTCGCCTGTGGGGGTCAGAAGTGCAAGTCGGACTCTCTGGAACTGGAGTTACAGATGTTTGTGAGCTTCCACGTGAGTGCCAGGATAGAACTCTACTCCAAGATCAACAAGTGCTCTTAACCACTGAGCCACCTCTCTAGCCCCCACCATCTCACTCCTGAGTTTCACTGAGCTTACCTGCATCATAGATGGGTTATTGTTTTATCTTATAGGGTACTGCTGGCCAATGCTTAGTAAATATTCATCTTCTTTGTTTCTTGTAATCAAAGCAAAGAACCTTTTAGCTGGTCTGGATGTAGTGAGGATAGTGGAAGGGGTCAAAGGAACAGAACTGACACTGGCTTCCAGGGCTGAGTGGGGTTTTAGCAGAAGACGATAGCAAGTAAGGGATTCATAGTGGAAGAGCTTCACGAGAAAACAAAATGGAATTGTCAGCTGCATGTGGTATATTTCAAAGCAGCAGACTAGGCTAAGACCAACAACTAGCCCAAGAGTTTTCACTGCAGTGTTATGGAAGGAATGCTACTGAGCTAATATAAAACTAAGACACACTTTTGTCTCAAAGACAAAGACTCTTGCTCACCGACCTTAACCAAAGCAGTCTTTATCTTAGGGCATCCAAGAAGTAATGGAACACAGGAAAGAGAATGCCTTTTATGGGGAGAGAAGAGTGGGTATCAGTCCTTGGGAGGAAGGCAAGGTCCAGTGCTAAGACAAAAGATCAATATTTAAGAGTATGTCACTTTTCTTCATGGCATATAAGATATAAGGATGTTTTCTTATGCGCAAAGGGGCTGAGAGCTAGCTACCAATAATTTATCAGGGTAATCCCCCACTTAACCCAGAGATTATTGTAGTCTTTGTGTTTGTCTCTTTGCCTCTGTCTCATTAGCTCTTCTTTTCTCTCTTGGTTTACAAAAACACGAGGAAATGATACAAATATTCTGGACTTTAAGTAAAACATAATTCGCAACACAGTCTTTTGGGTTTTTTTTGACTCCATGGAAGATGATTAACTCGAGGAAATGATACAAATATTCTGGACTTTAAGCAAAACATAATTCGCAACACAGTCTTTTGTTTTTTTCTGACTCCATGGATGCTGAGCATATCGATTAGCGCACCGTTTCTTTTCACCCAAGCGGAGCTGCTTGCCAGGGAACCAAGGGCAGAGAGGCTGCAGAGCTTCCAGACTCTCCAGAGGAGACATCAACTCGCTTCGTAGTGCCACATCCATGTCACAGAGAACACGGACAAAGGAAAGATGTCCTAGCCATTTCATTTAGCACGGGTGGTACGGCACATTTGATATCTAGCCTGGAGACTTCTTGGTGATGAGAATAAAATGTAGTTTAGTCAACTACAGAGAATACAAAGTGAGGTTGAGAAAATACCAAATCAAAAAGGCCCAAAGTCATCAAACGAAGCAGCATGTGGTTGATTCATATCTGGATTTGTGAGGGGATCACAGAGTTCACTGTACCCAACTGACTGCAGCAGCCTGTGCTTGGCAACAGAAAGCCCAATGGGAAGGCTGATGATAGAAGATCAGATAATCTGCAAAGCAGATAATCTGCTACTCAAAATGGAGCATTAGAACAGTCTAGTCGACCACCTGAGCCCCCATAATATACCCTTTCCAGCCTACAGTCAGAGCCTCTGAGACTATTGACCCAAGCCCAGAGGCAGCATGGAGGCTCACAATTAAAAGGCTTTGACCCAACTTCTGACCTCAGTGTTTGCTTCCTGTGGAGACTGTCTGAACTGGCCTAACAGAATTGCAGAGCTTAGGAATAGTGCCCAAATTACTTCCGTTTTACGGTCCCACTCACCAAACCATTAAGGCAGTATTTGCCGCTCAACAGCTCAAGACAGTCCACATCCATCAGTATTTATAGAGAGTTATGCTGTTCCCAGCAATTACCCCTTACTCCTGTCAAAAGTGAGGCTTTAGTTCAGACACACTTTGGCAGCTTCTAAAGCTGTTTATTGTAGCAGATTCATCAGGAGCTTTGGAGAGATTGTCAGCACAAACACATCCTTGGGAAATGAGGTTGCCAATAGGAAAGTTACCATCTTAGTTCTGCAATTGTTGCAGATGGTAGAATTAACTGTATTCAATATTAAGATAGCTAGCCTAAAATGAAAGCGAGCAGACAAGAGTCGACGTCCTGCTCCCCACTGGGAAAGAAGCTACTAAAGGACTAGCTTCACACAGAAGTAGAGCATTGAGACTATTCATTCGGAACCAGCATGTCTTAGTTTTCATTTCTCTGAGCCAGCCTACAGCCCTATCAAAAGCAGAACAAATCAACACCTACTAAAAACTAAGGAGGAAAGGCCTTTTCTTCTGAGTCCATGTGATTCTTCAACAGAGGCATACAGGCTGCCTCAGTCAACTCTGCATTGGTAATCAGTGACACGGTGCCAGCAGACTCATGACCCTATACTTAACATTACAGGAAGACAACTACAGGGACTCTGGGAAAACAGAATTCTGCCATTTTAAGCTACTGACTATCAATGTGTAAAACACTATCTTTAAGTAATGTATTTTACTTGTTTTTTTCAAACTGGAGAGATCCTGCCTCTATTTATTTTTAGTTTTAAAAATAACCCAATTCACCACATGTACCTAGCTCCAGCTCCACATGTGTGTTCTGAGTATCTGCTACACACAGGGCACTAAACTTGCTGATGCAGAAGGCCACACAGAGATTACATCATACATTATATATTATAGTGTGAGATGGAGGAAATCTGGTGCCATGTTTTGAAGCAAATCCATCTGATTCCAGTATACAATGGTACAAGCAACAATTTTATAAACCGATATCTCTATATTACGATCATTATGATTGTTGCATTGTAGAGTCTTTCCCTTTTAAACTTAATTAATACTTTAATGAAGGAATCAAATATTTACTTACAAAAGCATAACGTAGCATTGTTTATTTTAATTTCTATAATCTCAGAGAATAGATAAGGTACACAGTTATAGACCTGAGCACTTATTAAATTTCAACAGTTTCATAATCTCTTGTGTGAAGAAATCCTGCCTACCACTTCATCAAAATTTTCAATCTGTCAGACCATTCATTTGTAGCGAGAATTTTGCTACACAGACAGAAGCAGGTTCTGTAGGAACTGAACTTCACACATTCTTGTGGCTCTGCTTTAAGAATGGAATATAGATTAGTTTCAGACCTTAGGAAGGGCCTGTGCAAATGAATCCCCTTCGTTAGCTCCTGAGGAAATCTGCCTCTGCCTGTCAGTCTTGTAACAAACTTCCATCCTGGGAATGATGTAAAACAGAGCAACAAATCTCTGAAATTTAAGTCAGAGCGGAAACATATTGCCCTGAAAGTTAATTATAAGAGCTGTGTGGTCATTTGTGTAATTGAACCACCAAGGAGCCCCCAGAAACCACTATACCATCACCATGCGCAGTGTTGGGAGGAGGCACAAGGTTAATCACTCATTTCCACTTTCCATCCGTCTCAATTACTGCTAGGGGATGCTTCAATTAGTCATTCCCTCTCTTTCCTGGGATAGGCAGAGACTAGAGATAACTCATCCCAAACAGACTCTACAGTTTGAACCCTTCCGCTCGCCAACGGAGCATCCTCACTGGAGGGAGACAAGCACCATTTGCTATCCCCACTCTGCAGCCTGTCACTGCCACTCTCTCATCAGACAGACGTCATCCATCTCCAGGGAGGCCAGGACTACTTCTCCCTTCCCCCAAAGGAGCAAGTTCTGTCTCTACCACATACTTGCCCCAAGACAGCTCTAGGCAATTGCTCTTAAAAACTGCCCTTGGATGACCCCTCTGGGAGCCAGCCCCTAAGATCCTCCTCTGGATCAGTCACCTAGCGGCATTCGCAGCTCTCCTCTCCACCTGTCTACTTTCCATTCTAAAGTCTACAAAAGCAAGCACTTCAAAGACTCTTTAAGAAGTTATCTGTGGGTCAATGATTTATAGAACATTACTCTCAAATAATGATTTCTAAATTCAGAAGGAAAAATAAAATGTTTTCCATCTTTATAAATTCATGGTAAATAAAGAATTCTGATCCAGCGAGGGCTTTGGTTATGTTTCTACTTTGGAAAAACACAAGCATGTGAGTCCCACCACACCACGGAGACACCCTCTGTGCGCGTCTGGCAGCATGGCAAAGTGGCACTTAGGAACAGCACAGAGCACCTTCCCAGTTACGGTTTCAGAAGCTGTGCACTCTCCTGGGGAGGGGGGGCCCCTCAGTTGGCTCCAGGTCTGTGTATGGTGACCAGTTTCTAATCGCTCCCATCCTTATTTGTGTCATTCTTGAATCTGTAGGACATTAACATCACGGGGTAATTGCTAGTTCCCACGAAGGCTTCACTGGACAGTCTACTGATTCCGTGGACAGGACAGGGCAGGTGGTAGGGGAGCCTGGGGCCATTTCCCTATCTGTATCCCCAGGACTACAGGGAACTGGCACATATTTAACTCTCCGTGAGTTCAAAGAAAGAGACATAGAACGGATATCATCAAATGGTGAAATCATGTGTTTCAAAAACTGACATCAAATTGTACTGCTCGAGGTCATGGTCAATGACCAGAAGATTTTTAGGCTTTAACAGGCTATACTAAAAAACTACACTGGAGCTAGTATAGATGTCTGTGATGTACTGCTGGGAAGTCCTAAATATGGAGATATTCTTAATATAAAAAGCCTCCTTTTAGGAAAACTCCAGAACTCAAGAGATTGAAAATATTCCAAATACATTTAAAAAAATCAAAGCATTTTAAAATTTTGCATAAAAATTAATTCTTACATACTGATTTTTCTCATCAAAATGTACGTTGCTTCGAACACAGTGAAATTCCAAAATTCAATCTTGATTCACAGGTCTTCTCTATCGTGGGCCCCAAATATCTCTACGCCTCCAAACATAATTAGATTCATATTGGTGGGTAGAGCGTTTGATAAGGAGAAAACCCGCTTCCCGTAGTACCCGCACATTTGTGCACCGTCTCCACATGCTTCCCTAGTGCTCATGGAAGCCAGAAGATGGCATGAGATGGAACTCAAGTGACAGATGCTGGGAACCGACTCCAAGGCCCCTTACCCCTCAGCAACATTTTCCTTTACAAAGAAGAGCTGCACTATAAACACCTCGGTTACCTCCCATGTCTTTCCTCCCTCTTTCCTTAAACAGTCAAATTGCCACACCCACTGATTCTTTCATTCCCTCTGACATAACCAGACTCAAGTTTCTGCTATTACCCCGTGTAGTCAGATAGCAGTGTGGAAGGAGATAACAGCAGCAGGATCACCTCCAGCACCGGGATCACCTCCAGCACGGGGGTCACCTCCAAGACCGGGGTCACCTCCAAGACCGGGGTCACCTCCAAGACCGGGGTCACCTCCAGCACCAGGGTCACCTATATACAGCACCGGGATCACCTCCAGCATCAGGGTTACCTCCAGCACCGGGGTCACCTCCAGCACCGGGGTCACCTCCATCACCTGGGTTACCTCCAGCACCAGGGTCACCTCCAGCATCAGGGTTACCTCCAGCACTGGGGTCACCTCCAACACTGGGGTCACCTCCAACACTGGAGTCACTTCCAGTACCAGGGTCACCTCCAGCACCAGGGTCACCTCCAGCACCGGGGTCACCTCCAGCATCAGGGTTACCTCCAGTACCAGGGTCACCTCCAGCACCAGGGTCACCTCCAGCATCAGGGTTACCTCCAGCACTGGGGTCACCTATAGCACTGGGGTCACCTACATACAGTACCAGGGTCACCTCCAGCACCAGGGTCACCTCCAGCACCGGGGTCACCTCCAGCACCGGGGTCACCTATAGCACTGGGGTCACCTACATACAGTACCAGGGTTATCTTCATCACTGGGGTCACCTCCAGCACCAGGGTCACCTCCAGCACCGGGGTCACCTACATACAGTACCAGGGTCACCTCCAGCACCAGGGTCACCTCCAGCACCGGGGTCACCTCCAGCATCAGGGTTACCTCCAGCATCAGGGTCACCTCCAGCACCAGGGTCACCTCCAGCACCGGGGTCACCTACATACAGCACCAGGGTCACCTCCAGCACCGTCGTTACCTACATAGCATGTTTTTCCTCTTCTCCCTGCAGCAATCACAGAAGATAGTAACATCTCTCTGAACAAGATACCCTCTGTACATCTACAGTGTAAATCTGTAAATGATGTATTTGGTGGCAGATCATCTGCCTACTATGCACAGACCTGAGGTTCTCTTCCCAACCCCTCTCCAGATGTATGTGGAATACCAGGAGTTTGGACATACGTTTAGTTAATAGGCCATTATATTTTCTTATGGGATTTCACAGCAAATGTTCCAGATTAACTAGTTGTTTCTTTAAGCATTTGATATTTTGTCCTTCAGAATGTGTATGTCAGAGTTCCAAGAATAGTATAATGAAGACAGGGACAGCTTTGCCTTATAGTCAAATTTTCCTATTTTCTTTCATCTCACTGGCTTTCCTTGGAATGCACAGTATTCTCATGTACCCACACGCCATCACATAGCCTTCCAAGTCTAACACGGACACTTCAACCCTTAAAAACTTCCTTCTTTAGTTTCTTTCTGCCTGTCCCCAGCTCTCCTTTCTTCCCCCTCTTTCTCTCTCCCTGGGGGTTGAAGCTATGGCCTCTTACACGCTAGACATATAATTTCTCTGCACCCAGCTCCCGGTGTCTCTCTTCTATCTCTTACTTATGGATACACCACATTTTGTTCAGTAGTTCTTAAACACTGGTGGACAGAAAAATGTACTCCATATCAAGCTGTATTTTTCAAAGCTTAGAATAGCCACTTTCAGACATTGCATAACCTTAGCTGCAAAATCAATCATATTCCTCCACCCCCACTGAAAGTCCATGAAGACCTATGATATTGCCAGTATTTAGGGGGTTGAAGTAGGAGGATTGCCCTAGGTTTGGGACTAGCCTCGGCTACAGAATAAGGCTCTGTCTGAAAAGGAAACCATTTAATAAAAGCACATAAGGAGGAAATTTTAGTTTCCATTTCTTACCTTTCAAAAACTTTACATTTTTATCAATGTACTTAACTTTAGTAGTGAAAATATTGATGAAATAATAGTTCTTCCATTTTCAAGATGAGGTACTAAATATATTGATATCATTTAATCTCCACAAGGGCTTTAAGAGATAGGCACAATGACCACATTACAAGAGGAAACTGAAGTGCTCGAGATCAAGTGTCATGTCTGAGCCCATAGAAGGAGCCTGGTGCTTAGATGAGAACTTTACTTCTTAGCTTTGTACTGTTTGTATTGCTTGTTTGACCTGAAGCAGGGTTCAGTGAGTTTAAGATGACTTGTTCAGAAGTGAATGTTGGTGCCATGGGAATTCAGCAGTAAAAGCAACAACAATAAAAATAACTCCAACTTCTAATAGACAACTAAAGAGAAGCTTATACTCTGTCACCACACAGCGACATGATTTGGGGAACACAGTAAAAGATCAATCTGGCTTTCAACATTTTATTAATCATTACCAGTAGCAACACTTAGAGGCATATGCTCAAAACACGCCATATTCACTGACTTCTTTGGGATGAGAGGTTCTGAGGATGAGCTGAGAACTTACTCTTCTCCCTCTGGTCACTTTGGCTCCAGAGAGCCCCTTTAGATGGCGCCTTGACCTCACTCCTGGGCATTTAATACTTCCCTGGAGAGCACAAGCCAACAGTCTTTTGTTATTAAACAGGGAGTCTTACTCCCAGCTCTTACAGTCAAGAGACTCTACACCAAGAATGACCTTCTGGCTGAGGAAGGCTCTGGAACCTTAAGGTCTAGTGTCAGGGCACTCAGAAACAAAGAATTACTGCACAGAACACTTCTGATCAATGCCTAGGTCCCTTATTCAGAGGGTCTTCTAAGCCACACTGTATTGAGCTTCAATACTACAACTGATGCTGTGCCCCCTGCCCCCTCCCCCGGTTCAGATATGGAAGACCTCAGCCCAGTGTGATTGTGTTAGACATGGCCTTTTGGTAATTAGGTCACAAGTGGAATAGTCACGAATTAGATTAGTGCCTTTAAGAGAAGAGGCAGAATGAGCCCACTGTTTACTATGACAGACACAGGCAAGAGGCAGCCTGGTCTTATGAGGAACTAAACCTGACTATCCGGCTCATGGGTTTCACCTCCCCAGCACAAGGAGCTCTATGTAAGTTCCCAAACTACCTCATCTATTATTCAGACGAGGTTGCTTAAAGCAAATATATATTCAACAGGATGTTTCTCTTCTCTGGGTGTGTATGTATATGTATGTGCATATGTGTGTACACACACATGTATGTGCACACGTTTATACAGGTGTATTCACCATGCTTGTACATCTAGAGATCAGAGGTTGTCTTAGTTTGCGTTTTTATTGCTGTGAAGGGACACCATGACCACTGCAATTCTTATGCCTGTCATCGCACTAGCTCTGTACACCAGGCTGGCCTCTAACTCACAGATTCACCTGACGCTGCCTCCTGAGCGCTGGGATTAAAGGTGTGCGCCACCACCACCTAGGTACCAATATTCTTAACACCGGTAGGTATTAAAGGTTAGGAATGGAAGAGGTGCAGGAGGAAGATGTAGAATCCTTTAGAGGTGATTACTTAAAATCTAAACCTTGGAACTTCTGGGAAGGTACAAACAGGATGAGAAGACAATGGGTGCTGTTTCCCTGCTTAGATTGCTGGTAATCTCACTTGCAAGGTATTCAAATTTACTCAGCTTAAACTTGTTTGCAATAGAAGTATCTTTTTCCTTAAATTTAACTTCAGATTTGCCAGAATCTTTGTTTTGTTTTTCAGGACAGGATTCTCGTACAGTTGTGTTTGTCCTGGAACTCTCTCTCTATAGAGACCAGGTTGGCCTTGAACTTAGAGACCTGCCTGATTCTGCCTCCTGAGTGCTGGGATTAAAGCTGTGCAAGACCACCATCAGGTGAAATTTTTTACTTAAAAAAATGGTTGTGCTGGCAAGATATCTCAGTGGGCAGAGGTGCATGCTGTGCAAGTCTAGGGCTACGAGTCTGATCCCACAATGCAAGCACGGATGAAAGATGAGAACTGACTCCACAGAATGGCTCTCGAGATCCACATACATGAACGTACAGACACATCAGAGACCGCACTCAAGAATTAGTCATTAATAATAACAATAGTAATAATAGTCATAAAGGTGAAAAATACAAAAGCAAGTAAGATTTTCTTTGAAATTAAAGCAACTTGATAAGTAAACCCAAGCAAAATACATATGAAGCTAGAAAGGATACACTGGCACTATTACCCTGCTAGAAGTCAGGGCACCTGGAAGGCTGAGGTCAAAGAGCCCTGAAATCAAAACCCGTCTGGATCATGTTCCAGACCAGCCAGGCCTCTCAGGGAGCAAGCGTCAGACCAGCCTGGACTGCAAGGCAAACACCAAAGCAGCCGATCCTGTGGGCACAGTGTCGGGTGCTGCATAATAGAAGTGCTTACCGACTGTACAAAGACAAGCAAACCATATACCATCTGAACCTACAAAGAAAATTCCTACTTTGCTTAAAAGAATGTGTAGACTATGTAAATGCATGGTTTTGGTACAATTGTAAGAATCACTGCTGTTTGCTTTTAAGTTGATTTTTAATTGGTATATTAAAAGTTATATATAACTGTGGGGGACCATGATCTGCTGGATACATGAATACATCATATATAACATTTAAATCAGGGTAAATATATCTGTTTATCATTTCTTGATGGTGAAAAGACTCCTTTCTTCTACCTAACAGAACACTGCTGCTATCTCTGGTGACTACACTGCTCCCGAGCACAACACGACTTGGCCTCATCATGGCCGTTTCTCAATCTTCATCACAATTCTCTAGGCATATTCTATACAACGTACCAAACGTCCCGGTAATGTGTCCCCAACCGTGCATGCTGCAAAGTGTGAAGAGGAAAGCAGTGTCAGGTGTCCATTTGTCAGGTGCAGATCAATGTCTCTCAAAAGAACATTCTGGGCTAAGGGTTATTCCTGTTACCAAACAGAGAAACAGCTCGTGTGACCATCACCAAAAAAGAAAAGCGTAAAGACGCTGCTAAAAGCACAGAATTCCTGAACTCTTTGACCTAATTGAAGCTGAGAAATAAAGTGTATCTCAGACTCTCAGTACACTTGGTGCGAGGTGCAGAGATGGACTTCAAAGTGCCCAGTCAACTGCTAAGGCCTTAGCCACACCAAAGGTGGATGAAGTCTTGTCTTCTGCAAGTCAATACATCTTCTGAAAGTCCCAACATCCCCATCCATCCCCACCTCTAATCAGTAACTGTCATTAAAAGCTCTCATTAGGTGAAGTAAGTATAATTAGAGGAATATGCCCTCACAGGGTGTACCACACGAGAGGGCTGGAAGGCTTCATAAATTAGTGCCAATTCTCTGTCCCTCTATCTACTTCCAATCTGCTGTGAGAGGAAAAAAAAATCGTATTTGTACACATTAAGGCAAAAGCCCACTGGCCCTACAAAATTAGCCTGAACACAAACTGTGCTAACTTGAGGGCCTCCCTATTTCATTCTCTGTCTCAGAAATAAAAGAGATAAAGTTTGCCATCAATAACACTGAGCCTATCTGCGGAATCCCGCAGATTCCAAGGCATTAATAATTTAATCTCTTGTGGGAATTTTGTCATGGTGGAAATACAGTGTCTGCAAAACGGAGCTCAGGGTATGTTCACTGTGATATTCTTGTGTTCGTGCACAACTGCTGTGCTCATCACAGCACACAGAACAATACGGGGCCCTGCTGTCGCTCCACAGTGTCTGAGACATGACTTACATGTTAAAGTTGTTACACAGAACATGATACATGGTAATCTCAAGTGAAGAGATAATGGTATGCTGTCACTGTATCGTATAAATTAAAGGGACAGGTAAATGTGCTTTATTTCCTTTAGTTCCTGTGCAGGCACACCACTCCTTACACACACGGAGATTGAATGATCAGAGGGAGTAACAAGGAAAGAAAAACATTTTGGCCATCTCTTTATAGGGAGGTGTGTGTGTGTGTGTGTGTGTGTGTGTGTGTGTGTGTGATTTAAGTGAGCAGATGAGTTGTGTCTATCTATAATGTATATGCAGATAACAGGTTCTTGTGCATGCACAGCCTTCTTTGTGAGGTACACCCTGTGAAAAAACAATTTTCTAATTATACTTACTTACCTAATGAGAGCTTTCATGCAATTCCTGACTAGAGTGAGAATGTCTGGAGACGTGGAGAGCAGGAACTGACTTTCAGAAAACAGGACTCATCTGTCTTTTGTGTGGCTCTGTCACTAGCAGTTGACCAGCCACTCTGAAATACAGGTATCACAACATACACACATCCGCATAACTATGTCCCTCGGACTTACTGAGAAACTAGACATCACCAGGGTCAGTTATGTCATTCGCTTCTTATCATCTAAGAAACTATTGTATACACGGATGACATTAGCACAAATGGCCACCAGTATTTCCTCAGGATACCCCTTAGGAGATGAGTTAATGCTACCGTTGAATTTATTTTTTTAATTTTGGTTTAAGTGATTGAGACCCAGGGTCTCATAACCAGTCAGTGTGCAACTTCCACTGAACCACACCCCTAAACCCGCTTTAGCAAGTCCCAAGACAGGGCAACTCCTGCAAACATCAACCTTATGCTAGCCGTGCTCAAGAAGCAAAGGCTTTCCTTCAGTTCTTTGAAAACATCACAGGATCCATGCCTCAGGCCCACGGAACAAGCTGTTCTCTCCTCTGAACTGTTCTCCATAAGGCTATTGCTTAAGTATCCACTTAAAAAGTCCACCACTCAGAAAAGTCCATGCCTGAATCCTTCCTTGTATCTACCAAATTTAGCTAAACAATAACCAAGCTAATTAAGTGAAATGTTAAGAAATAGTTACTAGCAACTAAATGTTACTATGTGTTAGGTCCCATGCCCTACTTTTTACATACACTTTTAAAATTTAGCTTTCACAACAACCCATAGTACTTCCATTTAGAGATATGAAGATGAGTTTAAGAAATATGTGTTTGGTCACATAGTCTCTAGGTGGTAGAGGAAGAACTCAAGGATATGGCCTAAGTATTACATTCTCTATTTACATCCTACAAACTTTGGTTAAGTCTAGCATGCAACTGTCTATACCATGCTAACTTGTAAGATTATGATGCATCATATTAATATATTTCAAATGCTGAATTTGGAATGCTAAACTACCATAAATTATTATGAAGTCCTATACCAAACATGCCTAAAATCAGTGTAACAGATGGAAGTATGCTTCATGGGTCTTCAGGGAAGGCACTGTAGTGTGGGTACCCACCAACAAGAGCAATTATCAGGGCATCTTTTGAAAATTCAGTTATGGGTGACTTTCAAAAGTATAAACAAATCTGAAAACCTCATCAAAATGTTACATATAACGAAGATAAAATTGTTCCAAAGACATATTAGAAGACCTCAATAAGTTGGGGGATCCTTGCTTCTGGACTGGGCCACCATTACTATGCATCACTGAGAGCTCTAATCAGAGTGGCAGCAAATGCTCTTCAGCTCAGTACAGAAGGTCAATTCCCTGACCGTGGGGCCTGGTGAAAGTCGGCCCCACATCTCTCCTCACAGCCATGGTCAGAGCGATCACAGCACGGATGCAAACCTCACTGCACTGTAAGTCTTCATTTCCAGAACAAGAACACAGGTTTGTTCATATTCTTCCTTTCTACCACAACATGGTTAATGAACACCAACATGGTCAAAGATATGAGACAGTTTTCCATAAAAATAATTTGGGAAAAGCAAGGGTACACTTAAAAGCAAATTTTACAAGTGACTGACTACCCTAGGTCAGCTTTTCCACGGCAGCATCCACTCAGTTCACACGGCTAGTCTTCACCTTAGGTTCTCGGCACCAGCACAGCCCATTCTTGCCACATGGCACACGGTTAGCTTCTGCCTTTCCGGAGGGGCTGGTTTAGTGTGGGAAGCAGACACTGGCTAAGTTACTCATTACATGTCAAGTTTAATCAAAAACTGTTGAATGTAAAGAGAGAATTTAGTAGGCAGACTGCCTTGGGAAGTACTTCCTCGGCCAAAAACGAAAGCCTATAACTCCTTGCAGTGTATTTAGGAAGCCAGTAAATCCCAGCCATAAGCATATATAAGCATGTACCTCATGATACAACAAAACTACAGAAGAACTTGGAAAGGTTTCAAAGGTATCATCTTTCTGGTTCTCTTATCCATTGGTCACATTTCCCCACACACCTACTTGTAATAATAATATATATTTTAAAACCCATGTCTCAGATAGTAGTGAGCTCTGGCTACTGGGGTGCTGAAAGAGAATTTTGTTCTCTCGTCAGCATCTCTGGCTCTTCCAAGAAGCTATCCCTGCTTTTCCTGGCATCCTCTCTGCATTTTTGACCTCTTGTTCCATGTCTCCACTCTACCTGCTCCCGAACCCTACACTGTCGTATCAAACAGGGCTTCTGCTCTCTTGTACTTCATACATTTTTTGTTCGTGACTCCCCTTTTTAAGTCATGTATTTATTTTCATTTTCTGTGTAGGAGTGGTTTGCTGCATGTGCTCATGCACATCACATACATGCAGGGCCCACAGGGATCAGAAAAGAGCCCCTGGAACCCCTGGAGCTGGAGCTGGGGATGGTTGTAAGCTACCAGGTGAGTGCTGGGAACCCTGAGCCTTCTTCCAGCCCCTTGTGTCTCCCTTTTGAAAGCAGAGACTGACTGAGAGAGACCTTCTCATCTCATTACACGCTGTGGCCCTCTAACCTCTGTGCCGCCAACACTGTTCACAATAAGTGTACAGTTTATTTCACTAGCCGACATCCATGGCTGGCTGGGAGTGGAATTCTTCCCAAACACACTAACACTGAACATACCCTCATGTTCAAAATGAAATGACTCAGGCGAAAAAACAAAACGAGTAAACATGTATTGCGCAGCTTGAATCTTCCCCAGCATGACCTTGGTTAGTTAATATTTCTATGCATTTTCTACCTTGAATTTTCCTCTCCATACTTGTAAATAATTACATGTGCCATTTGTGCTTTTATTGTTTCCCCTCTCCCAACCCCATTGTTGCTCAGTTTGAATCTTTTAGAACTTAGCATTCATAAAAACCAATAGGGAGCCGTCATGAAAGTAAGCCAAAACGGGCTTTGTGTTTGAGAGCCTGAACATGGATCATTCTCATTAGAGAACATCCCGTCAGTTCCACACCCCATCCTCCCAATGTGAGTTACCCCTTCTCTCCAGCTCCTTCTCATATCTGCCTAGAAGACATTACTAAGGTGAGTAGATTCTGATACCATGTGATACATTCCCAAATGCATCACTCTGCCTGACCTAACCCTGTGACTACTACAGATAGGATCCATTGTATTAAATTTTAAACAAGGGGTAACTAATTAAACCAAAGTCACTCCAGAGAATCCGAAGTCAGTATGAAGCCGAGACACCAGCAGTGACATCTATCTCCCTGGAAGGTGTACATGTAAACACAAGCCTTCTCCTGTGATGGGCATCTCACCAAAAGCTCTGCCTAAAATGAATTATTTTGCACATTATGGTATGAAAGTCAAAAGCTCATGCAAGTAGGAAAGGTTGATAGCTGTAGATTGCATTACTCTAAATAAAGGAAGAATTGTTGCTGACATTGCCTTAAATATACTGCACAGTGACATGTGCTTGAAGGAATTACAGTTGTGTGGCACAAGTCAAAATCAAATTTATTTCAATCAACTACAGCATATTTTTAAAACAGAAAAAGCACATTAGGATACAAATATATAAAATGCCTTTATCAACTTTACTGTTTATGGACAAAATTTTAAATCTTTGCTTATTTGCAAGTAAAAAAATATGTATATTGGCAAAACTGGGATTATGTACATATTCACACACACACACACACACACACACACACACACACACACACACACACAAAAAATGATTTCACACATAGAAAAATTCCTGACCACTACTTCCTCAAAAATTTGTTGGGGAAAAAAATAGTAGGGAGGGATAAGCCCCTTACTAAATCACTACTAAATGTTTAAACCCATAAAGGAAAAAGTAACTGAGATTTAGACACAAATAACCCAAGAAAGAGAAGAAAATAAACAGGAGAATTAAGTCAGATGTGGTGCCAGCTGAATTCAGACTTTCAGAGTTTACAGGGCATTAATCTGATATATGCTAAATTAGGTTTTCAAATTCTATAATATTTGATTTCTTTTCTAAAACTGGTTTACCCTTAATCCCAGAAGTTTTTCTTTAAATGATAAACTACAATTCTAAGTGGGATTTCTACTCAACCAGGAGTGCTGTTGTTGTTGTTTTAAGTATTTATGAATCATATTTATGATTTTATCCTCCCTAAACATTACTTTTGACTTTAATAAAGTCAAGACTGATGTAAGAACTAAAAGATGGTTTACTGTGGATTAAATAATACTTATTTTGAAGCAAGGCCACTATTTGTCAACTAAAATAATGTCAGAAAACTTTTCAGACATCTGGGAGTTTC
The DNA here is from genome assembly GCF_014885135.2 of Alexandromys fortis. Classification (NCBI taxonomy): domain Eukaryota; kingdom Metazoa; phylum Chordata; class Mammalia; order Rodentia; family Cricetidae; genus Alexandromys; species Alexandromys fortis. The sequence goes on along the minus strand of NW_026068006.1, from coordinate 948,790 downwards.
TTCTAACTTAAAAACCACAAGTCATAGCAAAATCACCAGGGATTTCAGAAGATAAACCCACATTAGAAACAGCCCCACAGTGCACATAGCCTACATTAGAACACAGCCCCACAGTGCACACAGCCTGCATTAGAACACAGCCCCACAATGCACACAGCTGACCACAGCCTAAACTAGAACACGGCCCCACAGTGCACAAACTGACCACAGCCTGCATTAGAACACAGCCCCACAGTACACACAGCTAACCACAGCCTAAACTAGAACACAGCCCCACAGTGCACACACTGACCACAGCCTAAACTAGAACACAGCCCCACAGTGCACACAGCCTGCATTAGAACACAGCCCCACAGTGCACACACTGACCACAGCCTGAACTAGAACACAGCTGACACAGTGTAACTTCCCTTGTCCTCACTATGAGAACACATCATTAACTTGAGGACAAGAGTATGATCTGACTTGCATCGGGAAGAGGTGGGAAGCTGGAGCTTCCCTCACTCCAATTCTTGTGGCTTCTGATCCACTTCCCAAGTGCCCCAAGTTCAAGACACACAGGGTCAACTGCGGAGCTCCGTCACTACCATTCCATTCACACTGAGGAGTACCGACGCGGCAGCTCTGCGAGATGTTCAAGCAGGTAGAAGACTGCACAGGACGCCGAGGCATTGTGTTAGAGTGCGCCTGCTGTGGCTTTAGAACCCTTAGGAATTCTCCAGGATAGGAACCATAAAACCTGACAAACCGGTCACAAGAAAGTCACCTCCACAGCATCAGTGCTTCCTTGCAGTGTGACCCAACCGGAACACAAACCACTTCAGAGTACCCTGAAACTCTTGTGGACAGGGACATGAGTGAGCCAGTCAAGGCCAGTCAGTAAAGTGAGGAGCAGAGTCTACAGTATAATGAAAAGCATCTAAGTCTCTTGACATGAGTCTGTATCCTACAACTTGACACTTATTTTGGCAATGTAATAGAAATTAAGACAGAAGGAAGAGCCACTTAGAGAGGGTGCTGGTTACACACCGTTGTATACATACACACAATCATGCAGGTAATGAATAAGAAATCCATTACAGTTTAAATGTTTTGTGATTTTTTTTCCTTGTGGTTTAAGACATTGTTAAGGAAGGAGCATCAAAGATGTTCTTTTTCTTTACCACAAAAGAAGTCAGAAAGAAAAAAAACACCCAACAAGATGAAGCCATCCAGAAACAGTGAGGAGGGCATTATACAGATCCACTTCTGGCCAACAGTGGAAGAGCCGCTATAAGAAAACAGACAAGCACTGGGCTGCTGATCAGGATGTCCTTTAATTTGATGTAATAGGAAACAGCCTAATGGACCAACAAAGCATGCTGCAATTATTAGAGTTCAGAGAAGAAACTGTGGTGATAGCAAAATACGAAGATGAAATATGGTTTGTGAAGGCAGCTTAAAGATGGAGACAAAAGACAAATCGATCTTGAAGAAAAGAGGGAGACACAAAAAAGTCATGGTGGGCAAAGTGAAACCTGCCTGGGAACAGGTGCTTGATCACAGCCCCAGAGCCTGCTCTAGCTGCCCTGGAAGATGGCTTGTTTGCTCTGCAGATATTTAGAACACAGCAGGCTGTAAGCACAGTGCAAGCAGCAAGGAGGGAAATGACACACAAGGACCCTGCCCTCTCGGACACTGGCTAACAGAAGAAATGGACAAGATACCTTTTGATTATGGCAGTTTCACTGAGAAGACAGTAAGGCAGGCAGATGAGGCAGGAAGTACTGGAAAGGCACACAGGGAAAGCCTCTAGAAGCTCACGTGGGAACTGACATCTAAAAGACAAGACAAACTCATGAGGATCTAAAAGGGCTAGGCTAAAGCAATGACCCAACAAGACAGCTGTGAGGAGACCACAGGCTCAGAGTATCTCAGGAGAGAAGGTCCATGTGGCTGTGTGTGGAGGTGGGAGATGTGGAGGGAGGCGCAGTCACAGAGGGAAGCAGGGACCACTAACAGGCATGGCTGCTATAAAGAATCTAGATATATCCTGAGGATAACAGCAAAAACAATGGAAGTTTAAAAGCTGAAAAAGAGCGGAGAGAGTCTGGCTATACACTAGAAGGTTTACAAAGACTGGCCTGTATGTCAAGTCAGGACTTTAGCAGGATCAGTGTAGAAGCAGACGACTACTCTGGAGAATAATGGCTGATGCCCAATAAGCACCTTTGATTTGGACACTGACTGTGAGTGGAGAGGAATGGAGAGGAAGAGATGACAGTTCCCATGTGCATTGAACACCAACTGGGTGTTCTTATAGAGGAGATGTGGGGTGTGAGGGCCAGGGAAAAGAAGAAATCAAAGAACATTCAAATCCACATAATGGAAGAGCCATTAGTTGAAAAAAAGGACACAAAAGAAAAATGGAGGAAGAGGAAAATCAGAATTTCTATTTTGCATATGGTAAATTTAAAATGTTAATTTAACATCAAATGATATCTGAAATAGGCATTCTGATATTCAAGTCTGCCATCCAGGAGAAGAGTTGGAGCTAACGGTGTCATGTTGGTAGCAGAAGCATTTTGAAGTTATACAAAAGGCTGATACTGGATGAATTTCCTGAGAGTGATACCAGATACAGAAAAAGGGGCAGTACCCCAACTAAGAGGATGTTCTAGCTCTTGGAGATGGCACACAGAGCAGAGAACTCACTGAGCACCAGCCAGACACACGGAGGGGCTCCCAAGGGCTCATGGAATGAGGAAACCAAGCTCCAAGTGGTGCCAGCTTCTGAGACAGACAATGACTGAAAATCACTGCCAGCCCTAAGAAGGCGGAGGCCACTGGGCTCCTGCCAGGAGCAAGGACAGGTGCTGAGGAGAGGGCCAGGGGACACAATGTCAGCACCTGTGATGGCAAGGGATGAGACATCATCACAAGTGAGGAGTAAAACAGCTGCTGAGCCACCGATGACACAATCAACCCCAAAACTCTTGTTGCCCATCGACAGGATACAAGGCCCAGGTTAGGAACTGGAACGGAACTAAAGGTGTGTGCTCAGAATTTCAGCACCCAAGTTCTTGCCAGAGTGGTATTCTAATCCTGGATTTGTGGAATGTTTCCAAAACTTTACTCACAAGGAACCAAAACACTTTGGTAAGCTTCATGTCCTACAGAGCTTCCTGCAGTTCACACACAGACATATAAAACTCACATACAAAGACACAGACACATACATACAGAGAGAGGGAGAGACAGACACAAAGACAGACAGACGGAGGGAGAAGGAGAGAGAAACAGAAAAAGAAAAAAAAAGGCACACATCTTTAGTCCAGCCTTGCAGATATCAAAAAAGAAAAATGGAGCCAGGCGGTGGTGGCACATACCTTTAATCCCAGCACTTGGAAGATAGAAGCAGGTGAATCTCTGTGAGTTCGAGGCCAGCCTGGTCTACAAGAGCCAGTTCCAGGACAGGCTCCAAAGCTACAGAGAAACCCGTCTTGAAAAACCAAAAAAGAAAAAAAAAAAGAAAAGAAAAAGAAAAACGGAGAAACAGAAGTGAGCCAGCACAGCAGAAAAACAACGCTGACGTGGGGAACACCGTTTCGTTATATAAAGCCATAGAGAAGGTGACAGTAAAAGGTAAAAAACACGAAGGTTTCCACAAAGAAAAGGAGCTGCAAGCGTGAAGTGGCCTCAAGACTCCCCAAAGCTAACACGGGCAGCAGCTCTCCTAAACACTGTCTGTTTCCCCCAGTCCAGAGCTACCCATGGGTGAGAGCCTGGAAGAAAATGGAGAAGAATTTTGCTCAGATTCACACAGATATGTGAAAACAGACCTGGAGCATGAAACCAAGTCTGTGTTGACTCAACACCACTGTCTCTTTCCACGACGGTAACACGTGTGATGGCATATGTTCACATTACAGTAAGAACAAATTTTGTAAAAAGGGTATGCCATTCACAACTTGGAGTGCTTTGAGTCAGCAAGCTTTTGTTCACTTTGCAAAGGTCAACTAAAAATCTAAAGTAAACATTATGATACTTTTGTCTCGCTGATTTGTTTTTCTTTTGAGATAGGGTCTCACTATCTAGCCTTGGCTGGCTGAACTCACTCTGTAGACCAGGCACAGAGATCCGCCTGCCTCTGCCTCCGAAGTGCTGGAATTGAAGACGTGCACCATCAACGCCCAGACATGCCCTGCTTTTATACCTTTTAAAACCCTAGGTAACAGCTAGTGTTACACAGATCTGTTTAAAGAAATAAAAATCTGAAGTTATAGAACCTCTTTGAAACACAGACACATACACACACTCACGGACATGGACACACAGACACAGGTACACACATACATACATGGACACACATGAATATGGACAGGGCCATTCTTCCAACCTACTTGAGAGTAAGTGGCAGGCATGATACCTCAGTGCTGGGATAACATTCAGTATTTAATACCTGGAATGCTAGGTATAAGCTACTAGGATAAAGCTGATTTTAGGCCTTTTTAGTGAATTTAGGTCAAATACATAATATGCAAGCAATGTACACAATGTAAACATTCATAGCAAATATAAGTTATACATATAAATAGTTAATATCTGGCATGTTTTATATACACACATAAAATAAATTAGATATAGGTGTTTGTATGTGCATACTTACCTTTTGAAAACACGAGACTGCACTGGTACCTCCAACTTCAGCCCAATACCACAAGATTTATTCTATTCTTCACCCGTTGTAACTTCATTCTCCAAGTTTCTCCAAGAGTGAGAAACCAAGTTTCTACTACCCTTCATTTTTTCCCACTTACCCTTGAGTCCAATCATCTGTGTTAGTAATTGGTCTTGTTGCTACAACAAAATACTTTCTTTATTTAGATCCACGGTTTCAGACAGTCACAGTCACTTACTACAGAAAGGCAAAGTAGACATCTCTGTCAGTAATGCTGGAACTGTGTGACGATGGCTTGATTCATACAGCATGAACCAGGAAGTGATGTGTGCTGTGAATACCACCGAGGAATAAAGAAACTGCCTTGGCCTGTTTATAGGGCAGAACTTAGGTAGGTGGGGAAAACTAAACTGGATGCTGGGAGAAAGAAAGAGGAGTTAAGGAGAAGCCATGTAGCCCCGCCAGAGACAGATGCCAGAACTCTAGCCAGTAAGCCACAGCCACGTGGCAATACACAGATTAATGAAGATGGATTGAATTAAAATATAAATGTTAGCCAATAAGAAGCTAGAGCTAATGGGCCAAGCAGTGATTTAAATAATACAGCTTATGTGTGATTATTTCGGGGCTGAGTGGCTGGGAACAAACAAGCGGCCTTCTTACAAGGAAGTGGAAAGCCTGGGGTCAAAATGAGGGGGAGGTATTACATTCAAAGGCTTACCCCTGGTGGCCTATACCTACCACCTAGATTTTTCATGTTTCAGGGTTACACGCCTTTCCAAAACAGAACCACTAGCTGGAAACTAAGCACAAATGGGGGAAGAGGCATTCCAGATTCACACATAGCATTTGATCTTTGGGCCCCAAGAGCTCAGTGTACTTCCAAAATCTCCATAGTTTTAACAGTCCTGACACTATTTAAAACTTTTACATCCCTTTGGAGACTCAGGCTAACTCTTAGCTATAAAGGCCAGGAAAGTCAAGAAGAAAATCACACATACAGTGGCACAGAGTAAATACTTCCATCCCCAAAGGAGAAGGACGTCAATAACACGGACAAGAGACCAGCAGGAAGAACATTAAACCTACAGTCCACATCTGGCACGTGGTGCCTGTGGTGGCAACTGTGTGGGCTTTGGCAGTCATGGGAAGCCCCACCCCTACGCCCCTGGAGTCTGGAGCACATGCAGCCCCCTCTCAGGCCTCATCTCCTCAGAGCCTACAAGTTGCCCTGGCAGATGTTCCTCAAACATGCTGTGACCTCCAAGTAAGACGTCCCCTCACACTGTGGTACACTAGCTCAGATGCTCCGTGAGAAGACTTTGCCCGTCCTCACTGCCCGTCCTCGCTGGCTTTCTTTGCAAGTTTTGCTCCAGCCTTCATGCAGCCACAGCTTGTACATTCTGAGTGCTCACAGAGCCAGCAGCACAGGAGAACGAGCTCTGTGCCAGCCTGAGTTACACCCGGCCACACGGTCAGGTACCAGTGCAGCAAAGCCACTTCTTAACCAGCCTCTAAGAGTCTCTCTGGCTGATCAGTCTTTCACGTGAGCTTGCATGCTTATGCCCTGGAGCCTGTGGGTAAGGACTTACCTTGAAGGCACTTTCCTATAGTCCGGGAGTTCATCAGTTCTCACGCCACACTGCTTGTACAAGCTTCTTCTTCAAACTGCCTGCTTCCCATAATTTCTACTCTGCTTTGTTCTCCAAATCTTCACTATAAATCTGTTTAAAAGTAGCCTAAAATAACTGGGCTACAACCTGAAACAACCAGGATACAACCTGAAACAACAGGGCTACAACCTAGACCAACAGGGCTACAACCAAAAACAACTCGGCTACAACGAGAACAACCGGACTACAACCCGAAACAACCAGGCTACAACCAGAACAACCAGGCTACAACCCGAAACAACAGCACTACAACAAGAAACAACAGAGCTACAAGAAACAACCGGGCTACAAACAGAAACAACTGAGCTGCAACCTGAAATAACCAGGCTACAACCTAAAACAACTGGGCTAAAACCTTAAACAACTGGGTTACAACTAGAACAATTGGGCTACAACCTGAAACAACTAAGCTATAATCAGAAACAAACAGGCTACAAGCTGAAACAACTGGGCTACAACCTGAAACAACAGGGCTACAACCCAAAACAATAGGGCTACAACCTGAATGCTGTGTTGTTTAGAAATTTATTCCACCCAAAAAATTAACTCATCCAAACAGAGTTCTTGTTCCTGTCTAGAGGTTCATGAACCAGGCCTTCATTGTCTGCACTGTTGGCATACTGGTCTTCTGAACTCACCCAAATGGCCCATTATTCTCAGCTTACAATATTATAAGTCTGGCCTGTAGCTTCAATTTTTTTCCACAATCTGTTAGTCACAAAAATTTACAATCTAAAATGTCTAGGTTCAACACAGCAATTATCCTATTTATTGGTACTAATTATTTTTTATGCCTGAGGTGGAAATGCCCATGATAAACAACGTAAGTGCAGAAAGTCTATCATGGCATCATGCCTATTGTGCAACAAGGCACGGCTACCAGTTCAACTCCATCCTTAGCACCGGGGTTGGCTACTTCATCCTAACAAGGAGATAGATTCATACCGGTGGTGGGCAGAACCTTCAAAGGCCTGCCCGCAGCACCTAGATTCAATGCCATAAACATTTTCAAGAAGTGCCAACATCTACTTTGAAACCAAACATGCAAAACATGGACTTGTGATGGACATTCTTCACTCAATTCATAACTAAAGACTGTATTTCTACATCTTTTCATTGTCTGTGGGTCTGGTTCAGTATCTCATAGATGGAAGCATGGTCATTCATTTCTATGGGCATTTGTTAAAGGTTTGCAATTTGCCCATGGTTGTTTTCCTGTAAGTAATCAACTTGAGACTTCTGGTTACTTTTAATGAACCTAACATTTATTTCTTCTTAACATTAAGACCTGTTTATGTATTAAAGATAAAGGTCCCCTTCATTTATTTGTGTCTTCTCTACTGCATGAACTTGAGTTCCAAACTCCTCGGTACACAGAGGGCGCCCTGACAGAGACATCACCATACAGACAGACTTGAGGGGTGGACTCCAGTGGTGCTCTCTGCAGCGGTTTAGGCTACTGACAGCTCTCTCCTCAGGTTTCACACGGAAGCAGCTCTGGAACTGTCTGTTAGGTATATTCATCTTGATTTGCCTGTGAAAATTTCTGCAACTAGAAAACACCCCACACAACATGGCAGGAGGTAAGAAAGTGGGGTCAGCACAACACTGTTCACAAGGGTCCGCCTGAGACTTAGGCACACTGCATTTTACTTCTACAGTAAGCATGCCTGCAGGGCGTAAGTTTTATGTTTCTGTGTAGAGACTTTATTTCAGATTTTTCCAGAAGATTCTTCAGAATCTACTTCCTCTTTCTAGATCCATTGTCTGGGTCAGCATTCATCCTTCTTACATTATTCGTGATCTGAGAGACTTTTTTTCCTTCCACCCCCCTTCCTCTCTCTCTTTCTTTGAGACAGATTTTACAATGTAGCCCAGGATAGCTTCAAACTCCTGCCTCTGCCTCCTACTGCTGTGGTTCCAGGCACACCACCACACCTGCTGGTTTCACAAGGGTCATACCTAAATATAATAAAAGCTATTTACAGCAAACCGACAGCTAACATCAAACTAAACGGAGAGAAACTCAAAGCCATCCCACTAAAGTCAGGAACACGACAAGGCTGTCCACTCTCTCCATACCTCTTCAATATAGTGCTTGAAGTTTTAGCAATAGCAATAAGACAACATAAGGGGATCAAGGGGATTCGAATTGGAAAGGAAGAAGTTAAACTTTCATTATTTGCAGATGATATGATAGTGTACATAAGCGACCCCAAAAACTCCACCAAAGAACTCCACTTTCTAGGCAAAGGAGTCCTAACTTTCTCTATGTCCTCATATGTCAGTTAATCCTCCCTTGCTCCAATTCCTCTGATCATAATGACTGGTAACCAAAACACAGAAACTTGATGCAAACACTGGTTTTTGCGTGCTGCCATAACTAAGAGTGAGAGCAGTGAGGGAAAGAAAGGTCTTTAAGGAGATCTAAGACAACTAGAGTTCCACATGGAAAATCAACATGGAAAAAGTCGGCTTCGTTCACAGTGTGTGGGGGGGGAATATTTAAACACACGTATCTCAAGGATAGAGGTAACTTTGAAGACAACGAAGAACTGAGGATTATCTGTCTTATCTTTATCTATCATATTATTTTGCTGAGACTATAAGCCTAATTAGTCAAAGGCTCACATATCTTGTACAGTGACATTAGGGAAGAGCTTGTAAACAACTGTTTCCTTATCTCTACTACATTGCTCTCTCCTGTGCACTCTAGGGGGAGAAGAAAGAGCTGCGTGGCTCATCGTCGGTATCACTTTTGCAGCAATGCAGAATTTTGTCCATATATTTTACCTTCTTCAAGCAGATAACCCAAATTTGTAGATTTGGGGACAAATGAATTTGGCAAAGAAAAGTATGTCTTTTTCCCAAGAGCTATGTCTATACACATGTACACCACGAGACACCTCAGACAGTAAAGGAGGTTCTTGGGGAAAAAGATGACCACATCATGGAAGCACTGGGGACTGCAGCGTCTCCCAAGTGATTCGGTTTTGGAATACCACTTTAAGTCTGGAGTGGTTAGATTCAATTATGCTTACTTGTATTCATTCACTTGAAAAACAGAATGTAACCACGCTGTAATTTTTATATTGCCTGAAAGATTTTCCTGGGGTAGATAAGCTGTAGGAGAAAGAATAAAAATAAGAGTTAACAGGAAAACATCAAGAATAAGAGAAGGAAATCACCAATAAAATAAAGACTAGGAAATGCAAAAGAAGAATGAAGAAAAGGTCTGAAGAAAACCATAAAAAATACAAATCAGTAAACCAGTGGTTCTCAACCTGTGGGTCATAACCCCTTTGAGGGTAGCATATTGGCTACCCTGCCTATAAGATATTTAAATTATAATTCATAACTAGCAAAATTACAGTTATGAAATAGCAAAAGGGGGTCACCATAACATAAGGAACTGTATTAAAGGGCCACAGCATTAGGAAGGTTGAGAGTCACTCCAATAAATAAATGTTTCTCAATGAAAAAAAAAAAGCATGCTCCAAAAATACAAATTTGAAATTTCCTGTATAAAAATAAGGGCAAAACCCCATTTACTTTCAAATAGAAAGAATGCTGTTTAAAATGGCATATTAACAGGTGAGAGAGCTGGTGCTGGGTCAGTCATAAGAAGGGAAAGCTAGCCCTGACCGTCACCGCAGCAGCTCACAAGAAAGTAGCCTGTTTCCTGTCAGGTCAGAACACTAGAGCTGATCCTGTTGGCGGTGGGGTGGGAGGCAGATATGCAGGTGAGTCAGCCCTGAGGGCAGGAGAGCTGACTTTGCACCCGGTCCTTTGTCTACCATGCAGTCAGTGACATGAAAATTGGAAAGATGCCCTCCCCCTTAGCACCTTGCTACCTGTGGCAGGTGAGAGAGCAGGCTCTGAGGTCACAGAGTGAGAGAACCAGCCCTGTGTTATACCAGCTACAACACAATGGAGAGTGGGCCCTATTGACCGTGCTGAGTTAACAGGGTTTCAAGTGAGCCAGCCCTGAGGGGGCACAAGAACAGGAGAGCTCACCTTGTATGTCCCCTAAAGAGATCAATAAAGAGGGCCTGCACCTTGCCTGGACAAACAGCAGAGCTGGCCCTGGTGTGAGTAAGGGGGACCCAGGACTGAGGGTCTGAGAGCAAGGGCACTGGCCCCGCTCCCGGCTGTGGGCTGCACTGATGAGCAGGCAGGAGCAGCGCTAGAGAGCTCGCCTGGGTAGTGTTGAGGGGGAAGGAGCAAACTGACCAACCCAGCTCCCCCTCAAGCCCACCCCAACACCCACAGAATCTGAACTGTTGGAGCATAGGAAGGGAACAAACCCACAGATCCTAACCAGCAGGATCTCCAGGACACAGGACAACATCAGCATACCCAGAAGAGTCCTGAGTAAGAGCTTATTGGTGGTGTAGCAGAAACCAGAGGCCTAGAGCCAGATGAATGACCAGAGGCAATGCACACTTGCAATTAAAGATGAATGGACTAATGGGTAAACTGTGGGTCTCAAGGGGCCACACTAGAGCTTCCATGACAAGGTTCTACTTTTTTATTTGCTTTTGTTTTTAGTTTTTGGCATTTCTTTTGAATTTGGTTTTGTTTAGGGGGAGGTTGCCAGGGCAGAGGGAGGATGTGAGAGGACATTGAGATAGTGGGATTGGGGTGCATGATGTGAAATCCACAGAGAATCAATAAAAGTAAAATAAATTAAAAATGGTACATTAAGATCACTCAGTGGGTGAAGGCACCAGTTTAATCTCCAGAAGCCACCTGGTGGAGAGAAGCAACTACTGCAAGTTCTCTTCCTACCTACATATGGACGCTCTAGCACCATGCACACACACACACACACACACACACACACACACACACACTAAATGTGAGGGGAAAGGGCACATTAAAAACCATGTGTTATGGTATACACAGCTGTTGCCTCAGTACCTGGATGGTGGAGGTAATAAGAAAATGCATTAAAGACCAGCCTGGGTCACACAAAGAAGATTTGACTCAAACACCAAATCCAAGGCCAGGAAGATGGTTAGGCAGTTAAAGGGGGCTCCCAGCATGCTCACGAACCTGAGCTGGATTTCCAAAACCACATGGTGAGATGTTGAGGGCTGTGGAAGTATAAAGCAGGTGACAGCTAGTGTTCAGATGTCAACCACCTGAGGACCGATTCTCTGATGGAGGAAAATCCCATCTGGGAAAGGCCTGTGGGACCACTGGCTCTGGAAACTGTTCCCGTCTGTAATTCTGTAATTTCACATTTGCTACAGCAGCTATGTTGTCTCCCCAACACCTGCACTGTTAGGGTGTAATTTCATGTGGCATGTATATGTAATCTCAAGCTTATGGATATATATGTGTGTGTATACATATATATATATATTTATATTTGTGGGTGGTCAGGAAGATGATTCTCATAAAGATATATAATTTTGATATATAGAAAATATACTAGGACATGCTGCATGACTAGACCTATTGTCCTGTGAGAACAGTAAGACACCGAAAAAGCTACTTTGTTCCTTTTACTCAAACTACATACAATTAGCTCATGTTCACCTCAAAACTAGACTGAATATTTCTATAAAAGAATCATAAAAAATACAAAAACTTCACAGATATGTATAAGGTCAGAGTCACATATGTCCACCCAAGGTTATTAATGCAAAGCATCCTAAAAATACGATGCCAATTTCTCTAACTAGGCTGACAACGCAGGCCAGTAGTCACTTTCTACTAAATTCCTTAGCAACTAACACTCTACACACACTTCTAATCTCAGTTTATGATATAAAACTCAAAGTCCAGCTAACTGTTTATTGTTTAGATCACAAATAATAACAATTAATCAATTAACCAAGTCCAAAGAAATTTACTCTTATGTCCAGCTACTGCAGGTAAAGTTTCATAGTTAGCCAAGGCTGCAAAGGATGGTCTGCCTTGCAGCCAAGGTTACAAGGTTCCCCCTTTTTTATGTTCTAGAGTTACATACAGGATAGGGAATATATTTTAAAGGCTGAGACATTTTCACTGCCACTGTCGGGGAAGGTGCCAAGCACCATGGCTCCGCTACTGCATTGCCATGGTAAATGGTTCAGCCACTTATCATTTACCCAAGTAATGTGCTATGGCCAATGAGATATACAATTCTTATAACTTTTTTTCTTATTGCCTAATCCTCCTGTTTAAAAAAATGTATTTAAACAAGGTGAACAAGGAAGCAAGAAGAACTGAAACAGAGAATTGAAACAAAGGAGAATTAGAAGCTGTAGAGGTAGATATGGGGCTACAGAACAATAATCAACATGATCTTCAGATCACATATGTGACTCTTTACCCTCAGAGAGAAAAAGATGAGCTTGGTTTCACTTTGTTGCACTTCTTCCTGGAACTCTGGCTGTAGCCTTGAGAGCAGGCCCTTCAGAGTACTGCCAGTGAAGTTAGAACCAACTATGCCAGCTCTCCTACGGCCTCCACACGTGTGCTGTGCCATCCCCCAGCAAATACGTAATGTGACAAAAGACAAAACAACCTTAAAATCCAACACAATGCAAATAAAGAACATATTAAACACAAAGGTCACTTATCAAACTCAAAATCCTACATTATCCATGTCCCAGTTCCAGAAAGGTCAAAACTGAAGGGCAAAAAGGGGTCAGTGAAAGATGCTGGCGGCAAATGAGGAAGTAAGCATCAAGAAACTCTGAAGGTGCTGGAATGTTCCGCATGTTGGCTACTGTGTATGTTACCTTACATAAGCAATTATTAAAATCTGTAGAACTATACACATTTTTTAAAAGGTAAATTTTACTGTATTGACCTTACTCCTTAACTTTAAAGTGGCAGATTTGTGACTTCTGCTAAGAAGTCAAAGTTGCTCCATGCTGGATTAACTGATGCTGAAACAGTCAGCCAAGAGTCTGAGAGACAGCAACGGTCCCGGGAGGTTCTAAGCTGTAGGAGATATTTACACATGTTCAAGACCTTATACTAGAGTTAGACACCAAATTATTTATTAGTAGGGGCTCACATGAAGTGACGGCCTTTGCTGTGGGAACAGCAGGAAATATTAACATTCCATCCCATGCCTTTTAGTGGGGACATATTTGAGGATGTCATTTTTCGCTGGCTTTTAAATTTCCTGATAGTTACAAAACATCTCACATAGATACCTCATCTGCTTTTCCCAGTAATTCAGCAAGGCTGGCTAGGTGACACACTTGCATACAGCCCACCTTACAGATGAGCGAACAAGGCCCAGTATTTTATATGACATCTCTATAGTCCTGAAATCAGCGTAAAGTCAGGAAATGAAGCATGGTATTCTGATTCCAAATCTACTAATGTTTTTCTACCCACATTAGGGCACAGTGAACGTTACCATACCTAGAACTCTTCCCGCACCACAACTCCAGCTCTGAAACTTCTGAAGGACTTCCATAAAATCAGCTGCAGGTACAGCAGAAACAGGGCTTTCCAGAAGGGAAGCTACTGCTCAGAGAGAAAGGAGAGCAAACAGTTCCTACATGGCCGACACAACACTCTCTGGGGCAGGCAGCACTGCTCCCGCATACATGGAGTGGGGCTGGGTCAGGAGACACTGAGGTTTCGCTGTTCATCAAGGATAGAAATCAGATTCTCATCCAAGACTCTCCCTTTACACTCTGGATCCTCACCCCCTTGAGTCTATAGATTTGTGAAGAATGAGACAAAATTTCAGTAGTTTCAAATATAGCTTTGAATCTCAACATAAAAAATATTTTAAAAGGTATTATGCTGCCTGTAGCTTTTGTTCATCTCTAGACCAGGGGTTAAGTACTTTTGTTTTGCTTTTGGACGTGTGTCCAGCCACTCTGCTGCTTTGAGGAGGAAGGCTGTGTTCTCCAACCTTAGTGTTCTGATGCAAGCATTCTCTTCTGTGTCCACGAGGTGCTGGGATACAAACCAACGTAGTCCAGAGACCAAAGCGAACAATATGCAAAACAAGCAAAGATGTAGCCCTGGGAATTGTAATGTTTCCCTTAGAATGCTAGCCCTAATTTAAAATGGTATACTAGCTGCTTCTATTTTGTGGAGGGATAAGGAAGAAGAAATGCTTTATTCTGAAAGCAACCTTCCAAACCCTCACAGAATAATTACCATGAACACACTTGAGAGTGAGGGTGGCACCGAGGGTGATTTTAATGCTGCTTTCTGGTTTATTTCTCTTTAATGGCTATTATTTAGAAAACCCAGGAAGGAAGAAATATAATTTTGATTGATTTTTATCATTATCAGCATCTAAATACTGTGTGTGTGTGTGTGTGTGTGTGTGTGTGTGTGTGTGTGTGTGTAAAGAGAGAGAAATGCAAAATGTACATCATTGTCTTGCTGGAATATAACTTGGAAAATGAAGTTCATTTTGCTTGTCAAGTGCAGATAAAAGGAAGAAGGAAAGGAACAGTTTAAATGTAAAAGGCACCTTTTCCCTAACTCCTGCACTAGTTCACACAATAAGATAAATAATTCAGCTGCCTGGAACTTCCCCTGTGCAGAGCATGGCCATAGACCAGGGGTGGTTTCACTTCGAATTTGTATTGCCTTTAGTCAACCCACTTCATCTGCATTTCTAACGCCTGCTGCCATCAGCTGGGAAGATGCTGGTCTCTCTATAATCACCTTTTATCTCCATTCTATCCAGCTAACAAAAAGATTACATAATAGAATACAACTGCCTGGCCTAAAAGAGATGGGGAGTGGAGAGCTTCTGGAAAGTACTTCGCTTTATCTTATCAAGGTACTTTTTTAAAGGAGATTATTTATAAAAAATGGTGTCATGTTTTATCGTCTATATACATAAAATATGAAATATCAACACTGTTTGTAAGAAAACACTTCTTCTGCATGAATACCTGTTTCAGTGCAAATGGAAGAAAAGTAAGTACCAAGAGGAATAAGATTTGTAAAACACACAATCATCCCTTCGGGTTTATTATTACTGACTGCATTATTTGTATTAACATGATGGTTTTTCAGCTTCCACTCAAATGGACAAACTGCAGTCAGATCTGGGCCGGCAGTCAGTCTACTGTCAACAGCCCATATTACCCACCCTGTGCCACTGCTCGGTGGGGACAGTTACAGCTGACTGAGGGGAGGAGGGAACTTGAGAGCAGTGGGCAAAGCAGACAGACGGAGCACTTTCCATCCTGCCAGCATCGGTATCCTCCCGTCAGAGAATCAATCTCACTAGCAATGCAATGATCATATCTGCTGTCTGACTCCCAATGTGCATGTACACTCCATCCCCCGTGTCTACCTTACCTCAAGGTACATGAGAAACATGCAGTAAATACCTCTTACCCAAACAAATGTACAATGCCCAACCATGCTGGATTAGAGGGGAAACCGAAGGAAGATTTATACTAGTCTGGCGCGTGTGTGCTCGTGCATGTGTGTGCATGTGTGTGTGGACTGATGCTGTTTTGTTTTTTTCAAGGTTTCTCTGTATAGCCCTGAACACAAGAGAACCACCTGCTTCTGCCTTCTGAGTGCTGGGATTAAAGGTGTGCGCCACCAGGCTCAGCTTGCTTCTGAGTATATTTTTATTTTATATGTACACACAAGATCCTATCCACTAAGGATTACCACAGAACAATATTTTCTAGGTAAACTGATTCCCTCAGACAATAACCAACCACTCCTTAAAATATAAAGAGAAGCTGTTCCACATATTTAAAATGAGTCATTTAGACAGGTGTGTATGTGTGTAGGGGGGGGTGCTTACCTTTAATCCCAGCACTCAGGAAGCAGAGGCAGGCAGATCTCTGTGAGTTCCAGGACAACCCATATTACACAGAGAAATTCCATCTCAAAAAACAAACAAACAAATAAAAGATTTCCTCTGCTATACAGACAACCCAGACATTTGCTTTCTCATCTGACTACAATTGAGAACCATGCGGCTATGTTAATGACGTCACTGGCCCCCAGAGAACTGAGGTCCTGGTGGTAGGAGGTGGACATTGAAAAGGTTACATAGATCAGGGCAGTGGTAGTGAACACCTTTAATGCAAGCACTTGGCAGACAATCGTTAGCGTTTGAGGTCAGCCTGATCTACAGAGTGAATTCCTGGAGAGCTAGGGCTACACAGAGAAGCCCTGGGGGGGGGGGGGGAACACCAACAAACAAACAGACTTCACAGATAGATAATTGTTTAAAATGACAATAACAAATTTGAAGGAGCAGGATAATGTTCCAGAAATGAGGCTGGAGTTAAAAAGATCTCTCAGGAAAAAAAAAATCTCTGAAAAAATGATACATATACTGGAGCCTATGAGGAGAGAGAAAGAGTAGGAGCATGCTCAGAGGCCTCCAGAGCAGCTTCATCTATGCTATACCTAGATGCTCCTGGGTTCTTTTCCTACCACCTCCCTGTCTGGCTCTTTTCTTGCCTTAGTATCTGTTATGGTCCAAATACAAAAGAACCTTCTTCACTGGCTGTGGGCAGGATGCCAATGGCCTGGCTTTTGGGAAGGAGCTGGATCCTGAGGATTCTGTCTTAATCGATGGATGAGTTTCCTGGTAGAAAGTAGAAGGTGAAGATGGAGGATGCAGGACTGCTAAGGTGTCCTTGGAAGCTGACAGTCTTCTGTGCGCCCTATGGAGTTCCAGCTGCACACTTCCAGCTGTGGCCTCCTGCCCCGGCACAGGTCTGGAGTCAGCAGGACAAGGTCTCTGCACCGGATTCTCTAGAGCCATGGGTAGTCGTGGATCTCTTCTGACGTCAGGTCTCTGCACCGGATTCTCTAGAGCCATGGGTAGTCGTGGATCTCTCCTGAAATCAAGCTTTTTGTCACAACAATAAGAAACTGTCACAGAACTTGTCAGTTGTCCGTTTGCTGCTCCGTGAAGCACAACTTCCCCAGTATTTCTGTAGCTTGCTCTCTCACAGTCTTCAAGTGTCTAATCAAATACTCTTTTTTTTCTAATCAAATATTCTTAAATGAAACTCAGAGCTACCACTTTATAAACAATTGCAAACCCTCTTTCTTCATTTTTCCTTATGGTCATATACTATCCAACAACTTTCCAAGCAACGACAGTCTGCATATGTTACTTCATAAGACCATACCACCTACTGACACCATGGCCACCTGGTTTAGGTTAGCACTCTATGAAACGCTTGTACCACAATGAAATCACCTGATTCTGCACTTCTCAGGAAGGCACAGATATTTTCTCAACAGGACACACATATTTTGGATTATAAAACTGTAAGTGCTTGCTGTTACATTCTTTCACTAGAATGTGAGCTCCGCACAGCTCTGTCCTTTGTTAAATAAAGGAGCTGGTGAAGCCATTACTCTCTCAGAACAGAAGACATGGGTAAAAAGAAGGTGGCACAAGGTAAGTGTGGAAAGGGGACAAGGAACAGGCCATGCAAAACTGTGCAAGCTTAAAATGAATGGTACTGGCATTTTTCTAAAACAATCCATTAAAGAATTTTAGGCAGGAAATCAACACTATGAGCCTATCTTTTTTTTTTTTAAATCATGTTAACTCCCAAACAGAGAAGGGGCAAGAGATGAAGAGAACCTGGGACACAGCTCAGCTGTGATGGAGGAAGGTAATTGGTTAATTATAATAAACAAACTGCTTGGCCTCATAGCTTAGAACATAGGTGGGTGGAATAAACAGAATAGGATGCTGGGCGGAAGAGGAAGTGAGGTCAGACTCTGCTCTGCTCCCAGAGAGACTCTGCTCTGCTCCCAGGGAGAGCCGACAGCTCGGGAGCAGAGACGCCACGCTCAGCTCTCCCAGAGAGACCCAACAGCTCTGCTCTCTGGAGCAGAGACACCAGGATGGACGGAGGCTAGAATCTTCCTGGTAAGCGCACCTTGGGGTGCTTACACACATCATTAGAAATGGGCTAGTCCAGGTGCGAGAATTAGCC
>NW_026068006.1:880171-926720 GCF_014885135.2 Alexandromys fortis | reverse complement strand
CTTGGGGTGCTTACACACATCATTAGAAATGGGCTAGTCCAGGTGCGAGAATTAGCCTGTAAGGGCTAGAGTTCATGGGCCAAGCAGTTCTTAAATGAATACAGTTTGTGTGTTGTTATTTCGGGCATGAGCTAGCCAAGCAGCCGGGGTGTTGGGGACGCAGCCCTGCTGCTCCTATTTCAACACAGCTGGTAGATGTTTGTCTAGCACGTAGAAAGCCATGGCTCGGTTCCCAGAACTGCAGAACAATCTAAACACTCTTTAGTTTTAATCTAAGCACCCAGAAGTACTAGGATATCCTTGGCTACATATTAAGTTCAAGGTTAGCCAGGCTATATAAGACGCTTTCTTAAGTAAATACATAAATCTATGTCTAGTCCCATCCTCGGATTAATGTGAATTTTGGAGTCAGACTGTGTGGTAAGTGTACACCTCTAACACTTACTGACATACAAAAGCAGACCTTCGCTCATCTTATTACAGTTTGATTTCAAGTTGTCAACATCGCCTCTTACAATGCAAATATTTCCTCCCTGTATCAAAAAATAAAATGTGCTGATCTAAGAACTTTAATCAGATTCTAATGATGTAGGCACCAAGACATAATTCAGTTAATGCTTTCGGCTAATAAAAATGTATCTCTGAACAAGGTACATAAAGGTTAAGAGTCCCCAACTTTCTGATATTCTGTAGCTACAAATCTGGCTGAGGGCTTGGTAGTATGAAGGAGGAGATAAAGTGAGAGGAACACTGGTGATTTAAGGACAAGCATTTGTCTCCTTGACAGCAAGGTGAAAGGTTTGCGTCCAGCGTGCTTATAACAGGCCTCTCTTCCCTCCTCCCGGGGGGCCTGTGATTTCTGAACAGACATTATCTGAACGGATGATGAGGAGGAGAGGGAGGAGCCACAGAAAGGACTGGGGAGAACAGGCTGATCCACATAACTCAGGGCCTTCTGCAGCAAGGCTGCTCCAGGGACAGTGACACAGATTTACCATGTGCTGCTCCTCCTCCTAATTCCACGCTTCCACTTGAGGCTGGAGTAATCAACTCCATAAATTATCACAAGCGCTCAACCACGGCCCAGTTAACAGCACAGTTCCCATCACTAACAATTAGGAGTGAATATCACACACTCACACACATATACACACACTCATGCAAACACACACATTCGACAAATCTGTCATTTTTAAGGTTGATAATTCTGATGTAAAAAGTCCATTACAGGCTTAAATCTAACCCTTAAATGGGCTTGTTTTTATTCTCAGTAACAATACATAACTCGGATTAGCAGTACATAACCCTGAGTAACAATACATAACTCGGATTAGCAGTGCATAACCCTCAGTAACAATACATAACTCGGATTAGCGGTACATAACTCTCAGTAACAATACATAACTCGGATTAGCGGTACATAACCCTGAGTAACAATACATAACTCGGATTAGCAGTAATGCGATGATGATGCTCACGATTCACAAAAGATCACAGGATCTCTGTCCTTAAGCACCAAAGTATACATACTGTTTTGACACGTGTGCAAAAGACATTTTAAAGTGACAATCATCCATTTCTGAGCCTTGGTCCTAACTGAATTTCAGGAAACAAAGGGATTCTTTCATGTGTTTCTATGAGGAATGAAATGTTGTCAATGACTGTATTTTCACTTTTACTTTAAAAATTATTTTCACTGAAATTGGATAAAATTACAATTGTCCATTCTATTTAAATATTTACTTGTTTAATTACTACTGTTTCTAAGTACTGCCAGAGGGATCAACATTATTTTTAGGAGAAAAAAAAATCAACTTTTAATATCATGAATTCAAACAACATGATAGGGGAAGTTACAGACTGGAGAAAAGGTTCAAAGAGGTGCAGTGTTTGCCATGAGAGCCCAAGTTCTTTCGGATGCAGGACCCACATAAAAGGGGAACACAGCACCTGCGTTCCTAAGCCAGTACTAGGGAGGCAGACTGGGTAGAAGAGTGCATTAGCCAGACTTCCAACCGTTTGGAGGAGCTTCAATGTCAAATGATGCTGAAGGAATGCATGAGAAAGGAGGCGGCTGAGAGTTGGAGGTTGGGTGTGGGTAAAAGGACGCGAGAAGTTTGGAAGAAAAAGAAAAGGGAGGGGATCATGGTCTGTCTAAACACCTTTACACTGTTTCAAGAGCCAAGAACGCTTGCTGACAGATATCAGCCATGCCCACCGTGTACAGCACCTCACGGACTAGCACTAACTAAATGTCACTCTCTTAGTTCACAATGTCATTGTCCCCATTTTTACATTCCTTGCATTTCCTGGTGCTTCTAACATCCAATGTTTCAGGTATTCTCAGAGAAACCACAAGTATAAACACATAAAGCAGAAATGACAGTGATGCTTAGAAAGGAGAGACTTTACCTCTTAAGGATGTGTTGAAGTAACAGCCCGCCCACGAGCTGGCTTCCAAACAGGCCCCAAGAGATGGAACATGGATGGAAACAAAAGGAACAGGGGTGACATCCTGGACTGACACCCAACAAAGTTTAAAGAGAGCCACACGGGGCCCAGAAATATTACTGCATGTACTCTACACATTCAAAGTTCTAACAAAATCTTTGAACCCGTGTATTTGTACCCTGAATATTTGAGGGGGATGAGACAGGAGAATCACTGGTTATTGGCCAAACTAGGCTACATAATGAGACATAGTTTAATCATGAGCTGGTTGTATAGCTCAGGAATACAGCACCTAGCATGCTGGAGGCCCTAGGCTTAATCCACATTATTAAAAAAGCTTTATTTTTTACAAACAATAAGGAAATTCTGTAGAAAGACTCCTGCTCTGTTAGAGCCTAGAAACAAATTGGCTGGCCAGTGACTTCCCCAAGATCCTCCTGTTTCCATCCCCTCCCAGTGTTGGGTTCTAGGGATGTCCCACCACAGTCATGGTTTTTTATGTGGATGCTTACATAGCAAGCATTTTATCCATTTGGTTCTTTCCCAGACCATATAATAAATATATGATAAAACATTTATTTATCTTCCTATGAATCTATTTATTTATGTGTGTATGCATTTATTTAATTGTTTGTTTGTTTGTTTATGTGCACACACAGTAACAATAAGTAAATTAGTGGAACTTAAATTACAAGTTATATTAATAAAACACAATTGTATTATCTAATAATATAATTTTTTTATTTAATCTAATAAGCATCTCCCTTAGTGTGATGAACTGTGTTAACTGCAAAGTCCAGGGCAGTAGCCAATAGCGACGTGTGGCTTGTATGAATGAAGGACTGAATGTTTAGCTCTAATTAATTTTTATTATTCTTTGTATGTATGTGTATATGGTATGTATGATATCTGTGTGTGTGTGTGTGTAAAGGGCAGAGGTCAACTTGGGAAATGTTCCTTAGATGCCGTCTACCTTGCTTCTTTTCGACAGGACCTCTCACTGGTCTGGATCACACTGACGTAGCCCGGGCAGCTGGTCAGCAAACCCTAGGAGTCTCCTACCTCTGCCCCTCCAGTGCTGTTCTACACCACTGCTTTAAAGCACAGTCTGGGGTCAACTCAAGTCCTCAAGCTTGTGCAGCAAGCGCTTTACCACCTGAGCCACCTTCCTAGCACCTAATTTTCATTAATTTTAAAATGTTCCGGTCTGGGGCTACTGTGTTGGTTAGTACAGTTACAGGTGACGCACTACGGCAATCCCAAAGTCTCTCAGAAATACAGGAGATGCTTTTACAGCAGAGACATGCAAAGCACTGGGAGATGGCAGAGAGGTCTCAATGTCACGAAGACACTAGGCTCAGAGTCGATAAAAGGGGGGAAAGAATCTGCGGTGGCAAGTGAAAGTAAGTGCTAAGCTCGCCTATCTGAGTGCGATCTAGAAAGAAGAGCCTAGTGCAGGGGCAGGTTGTCTGCTTCCAAGGGCAGCATCCCTTCCTGCAGAGCCAGACAGGATCACCTTTGGGAACTGCCTCTCTATCTCGCGTTCTCAATACCAGGTAAATCTCTTGTTCAAACGTCTTCCTATGTGACATTCAGCATGAAGACAGAATGTGTGGGCAGTGTTTACAAGTCTCCAGCAGTTGTTTGTGCACCCTTAATTAATACATTATTGGTAATGGACTTTACTATCATTACCTGATTAGGATTCACTGGACCTACTCTTTGGAGCTGGAGCTTCCCAACAAACAAGACCATGGTAAATCGGACAAAATGTGCTACCCATGTCCCTAACACTGAAGCACTGTGGGATGACCCAGACAGACCGGAGAGAACAAGAACACAGTGGAACTGTCCCTCTCAGGGTGATGTCATGCCATCACCAAAGCTAAGAGAGGAACTCAGAGTTTCGGAGTGTCCACTGTAGATCTGACAGAAGGAAAACTTCCTTTTAGCCATGTGTCCATCAACTTACAGTTCCCACACAAACAAGAAGAAACAAAAAAGGCGGTGGCACCTATGACAACCAAGACAGATGCACAGGGTTCACTGAGGTCTTTGTTACTTCATGGTATATTATTCATATCAAATGATGAAATCTTGGAAGAAGACAGGCAGGCAGAGGCAGAGAAGCTAGACATGGTGGAGGTCTGTATAAGGGCTAAAGATGAGTTTCTGAGTTTCTCCTTCGGGAGCCTTGGCACTGTGTTTTTAAATCCGCTTTGGAAGCCCATGAAGACGTGCAGGAGCCATGAGTGCAGGAGAAGGAGAGCTCCTGAGCTGGGTCTTTTCTGCTGCGGCACACCTACGTTACTTTTAACTACTTGTTTACATAGGTGGAGACTTTGAATCTTTTCTTATAGCTAAGAATTCAAATTTTGACTTTCATAATGGAGTTCAAAATTCTGGGGATGTTTAATGATGCAGGACTCGCTTTCCTCTGAAGCAGCTAAAGAACTGAAGTTGGAAGCCTCTACATTTCCAGGGTTCTCCATGTCTCCACTCATCCACTCCTCAGAGAAGAGCCGGAGGGAAAGGGAAGGGGGCAATGAAGGCAACCACTGTTATGTGAAAACACGGAGTCTTCCAGTTACAACTAGCATCTTTTTCTCCATAAGCAAGAACTTTTATTTCCTACTGATGATTTCAATGACGGAAAAGACCAACACTTCGCCCCACTCCATCTGTAAACTTCAGCAGCCACTGAGCAGGGATTACAAGGCTTTGGGAGGTGGCTCGGGAAGTACAGATGTCATAGGAGATGGGGTTGCGGAGAGGGGGTCGGGATCATAAGAACATGGCAACAATTTCTCATTACAAAACTGATGTTCAATAGTTACTCATTCCTTCTTTAGTATTAAAAGTCCATCTCTTGTGGCAGGGGATACAGCTCAGCTGGTAGAGTGCTTGCCTAGCATGCACAAAGCCCCCAACACCACATGGTTACATATACCTGTAATTCAAAACATAGGATGTGGACAGAAGAGACTGTAAAGTAGAAGTTTAGGGTCATCCATGGCTATATAATAAATTTGAAAAGCCGGGTGGTGGTGGCACACGCATTTAATCCCAGCACTTGGGAGGCAAAGGCAGGCGGATCTCTGTGAGTTCGAGACCAGCCTGGTCTACAAGAGCTAGTTCCAGGACAGCTCCAAAACCACAGAGAAACCCTGTCTCGAAAAACCAAATAAATAAATAAATAAATAAATTTGAAGACCTATGTGAGACCATATCTCAAAAAAAAGTCTTGCTTTATTCTATATAATTATATATTAATAATATATAATAATAAATGTTAATATATAATCACAAATTTTACCTGTGATCAGAGGGTAAGGATCAATGTTCTTGACTACAGACCCACCAACCTCAGCTGCGGAGCCGTCAGCCTTACTGCAGAGGACCACGAACCTCCAAGAATGCCACTGCCTTCTTTCACAGCCAGCTCACGTTACCAGGTCCCTTGCTGTCACCTTGAGTTGTTATTAGGTCTCATTCTCCTGTTTTTATTTTTATATTTTTAATTACTTTTAAAACCATTTAAATGTGCATTTGACCTAGTTTGAATAACATCACTGAACTGTTTCTTTTTTCTTTGAGCCAGGGTCTTAAGTAACCCAGCTTGGCCATTAAATCCTCATTGTCCTGCCTCCCTCTCTGATATGATAAGATTATGACTACACCACCAAGTATAGCTCTTGAATTAATCCTCTAATTTTCAAGTTTACATTTTTATATTTTCTTTAGAATACTGTTGGTTTCTTTTCAGTACTGTGTAAAAATTCAGCTTCCACTTGTCAATTTAATTTTCTGCCTCATGAGTTGCTAAAGAATAAGCTAACAAACACTTTGAATATAAAATATGTTTGCGACATGTTTTATTGAGATTTAAAGGCTTACAGTATAAAACCCCCTTAATGTAGCAAAGAAAAAATTTAATAAATATATGATGAATTAAAATTATGCTGAGATTTTTGTCAAATGAACTCAACATATAATTAAAATGAAGGCCCCATTTTAAGTACACACTCGGTGTGAGATATTTTTCATATTTAGATGTCTGAAGAAAAGAGATTAAAAGCACGTTCACTCGATGGTTTCTTTGCATTTAACAGGTCACTTTCAGGGTGCACTCCGTGTCGGGTTCCACAAGCACAGGCGGCAGAGGAGTGACAGGAGCAGAGTTTAAACGCCCACTCTGCTGGCGCTTTCATGTAAATACGGGAGAGGAGCAATTACAGTCAGTGATACTGCTGATCAGTGGCTCTCAGCCTTCCCAACGCCGCAACCCTTTAATACAGATCCTCGTGTTGTGGTGACCCCAACCATACAATTATTTTCATTACTACTTCATAACTGTAATTTTGCTACTGTTATAAATCATAATGTAAACATCTGGCATATGACCCCTGTGAAAAGGTCATTCAACCCCAACCCCCAAAGGGGTGACAACTCACAGGCTGAGAACCTCAGCTTTAAATAGGGAGAAAACAAGTGATGTATGCCTGTAATCCCAGGATACACAAAAATGAGTCAGGCGACCCCAAGTTCAAAACCTACATGGGCTTTACAATGGGACCCTTTCTCAAAATAAAAAAATTAGATGGAAAGTCTTCCTGCTGTGGCTTGACTTCCTTAACCATGTTGTTGTGAGTAGATGAAGGTTTGTCAAACATCTCCATCCATCAAACCCCAGATGACTATCAATGGATTAGATATCAGTTTTGACTACAAACTAAAAGAAAATATACAGATGTTTGAAGGGAAGAACTTTTTTTTTTTTTTTTGATTTTTCAAGACAGGGTTTCTCTGTAGCTTTGGAGCCTGCCCTAAACTAGCTCTTGAAGACCAAGCTGGCCTTGAACTCACAGAGATCAGCCTGCCTCTGCCTCACCTCCCGAGTGCTGGGACTAAAGGCGTGCGCCACTACTGCATGACGGGAAGAACTTTATGTGCAAAGGGGATGGAGAAAATCTACCAGGGAAAAGTAGGACATGGACAGATATAAAAAAATAATAACTTTTACAGCCATAAGCAAAGTGACAAATCCTAGTGCAATACATCTGTAAACATGAACTCCAAATAGACCATAGACCTAAGTGAAAAAGTCAAAACCAAATGGCAGAAGAAAACAGAAGAGAAAAATATTTGTGCCTTTAGGTAAAACAAGAACTAAGAAAACAAAAAGCACAAGAATAAAGACAAAATATAGATAAGTTTGATCTAATAATTTTTCCCTTGCAAGTCAGTTAATAAAAAAACAAAAAATGTGTGTGTGCATGCTTGCATGCATGTGTGCAGTGCATAAAGGGGAACCACCTGTAAAATCTGATAAATGATTTGTGTTCAAAATAAAGACCTACAACCAGTATAAAGGAACAGGTGATTCGATCTTTTAAAATAGGCAAGAAATTTGAACAGGAAAATTAAAAAAAAAAAAAGACGTGCGGATGGAAAAAAAAAAAAAGAACACACAGAATATGTCCATAATCATTAGCCAGGAAGGAAAAGGCAAATCAAAGCCATGATGACATATATTACATGCCTACAAGAATGACTGAAATAAAAAATGCTAACACAGAGACCTGGCAGGCCAGGGACAACTGGACTCCCAATATACTCCTCTGCAGATCTAACACAGTGAACAGTTGGGAGGCTGCTTCGAACTCAAAACATCTTCACCTATGACCCAGCAACTCTGCCCCCAAGTTCTCCCTAGATGTGGGAAAGTATGTCTCCGTGAGGTCTCTGCACAAGCACAGCAGCTTTACCCATAAGCAACAAACACAAGGAATGGGCTGTCAGCCTTCTGCCAGCACAAGACGATGCCCGAGACTATTCCATGAGAGAGGGAAAGGCTTCCCTTAGCTGGTGTAGAGCTTCCATCTGTGATAAGGTACAACCACTTTTTGTCTCTGCTGAGATACTGGATGGCAGTGGAAGGGAGGGGGCAGCAGAGCAGAGGTTCCACAGTCCCCAGTACCCTAGGGATCCTCACAGTGTTCCTTCTAGGATCCACAGCACCTCCCAACATAGCACCCTAGTAACCAATTCCTTAAGACACAGCCCCGTGAAAGTCATTCAATACCCAAAGTACCGCACAACCCAAAGGTCATCAACAACCGCTCTATAAGCAATACAATATGACTTAGCAATGAGAAGGTTGGTAATGCAGGCAGTAGCATGACAAGAGCCAAATATGCAGAGTAGTCAGGCTCAGCCTGAGGCCATGGCATTCACAGGACCCCTGGAAAAGACAGGAGGGACCCATGACTAAAGCTGGGAGAAGGACTGAAAACAAGCCGAATCTGTGGTCAAACCCGGCTGGGCGGTGGTGGCGCACGCCTTTAATCCCAGCACTGGGAGGCAGAGGCAGGCGGATCTCTGGGAGAAGTTGGGCTTGTTGTAGGGCTATCAAGAAACTGAGCAATAGGGAAACTTCTAGGACCCCAGCTAAGAATCTAAGCAATGGTGGAGAGGGTACCTAAACTGCCCTTCCCCTGTAATTAATTGATGACTACCATAGAACCTTCATCCAGTAACTGATGGAGATCAACAGCTAAGCACTGGGCCAAACTCCTGGAGTCCAGTCATAGAGAGAGTGGAACAGCTTTATGAGCAAAGGAGTCAAGACCATGCTGGGGATACCCACAGAAACAGCTGACTCAAGCTAGTGAGAGCTCACCGATACCAGACTGACTGCTGAGGACCAGCATGAGATCAAACTAGGCCCACTGAATGAGGATGACAGTTGTGTGGCATGGGCACTTGGTTGGACCACTAGCAGTGGAACCAGTATTTATCCCTGGTGCAAGAACAGGCTCTTTGGACTTTGGAGCCTATTCCCTATGGAGGAACACCTTGCTCAGCTTAAATACGGGGGGGGGGGGGGCACATTGATCCTGCCTCAATTGATGTGACAGACTTTGTTGACTCCCCATGGGATGCTTCATTGTCTCTGAGGAGTAGATGGGGGGTGGGTTCCAGGACAGGAACCAAAAGCTATGGAGAGACCCTGTCTCGAATATTAAAAAAAAAAAAATCGCCTTACCCTAGACTGTGGCACCATATACAGGGGCACTTTTGTCAGAACTCAGAATGAACACCCAACATGAGCAATATTAATGTCTGTAAATGTGACCTGAAAACGCTAATTTTGTTTCTGCCAACAATAACAAAACAAACAGAGTCAATGGAAAAATAGACTGATCTTGGTAAATGCCTGCTCTGGAGAAAGAGAAGCAAGAAGGTGAGAACCGTGTGACCACAAGTACCAGGAGTCACTGGGCAGCTGGACTGAAGGCCACAGCACCATGCACTTCTCCGGTCGCTTGCAGTCTAATTAAAGAAACTCAATCTTGGTTTAACCAACTGTGAGGGTCATGTTTTTAAGGAGGCTCTTTATAAACATCCAGAATGATGTATATTTATTTATTTTTGCCCAAAAAGGTTTTGGGGCAAATACTTTCCCAGTTTGGAAATGATGACATTTTAAAAATTAATAAAAATGAAAATGAAAGCACATGGCATTTGTTAAAGGGTAATAAAATAACTGCAGTCAATTGCTAGTTCTACACTAGTAGATTTCTTTAAATAGTAATGAAATCATTGCTCTAAAAAAAATCCATCATTATTAAAATAAAAAAAAATTGCCTCAACCTCCACCAAAATTAGATTTGTAAGTTGCTGGTCATCCCTATAATTAAATCCACGTCACAAATCTGCAAGAAAAATGGCTGCTGTGACTAATGCACTTACTTGCTGCCTCAGTCCCATCAGGCCACGCAGAGCATTATGCTGCTAGAAGGGACTCGGTAGACATTCTGCACACATTTCTATTAAATAACAAGAGCATTTCTATTTACACTGATTAACTCAGATAAAAGTTTGTCTCTGAAATGAATTCAGATTCACCTGTGAGAGGGGCCTTCCCCTTTCTTTTGAGTTCCAGCCCATCTGGACTTTGACACTCTTGTCTAGTGTTACACAAGCATTCACAGACAAGAGTCCGGGAGAGAGACAGGCACAGTCTCCATTGCTGGGATCCTTGATGACTGAGAAACCCAGAAAACAGTGTTATCCAGGAGCTTCCTCGGTCTCAGGGGCCGCAGGGGAGGCTAAGTCATACAGAGGACTGCGGGGGAAGCTAACTCAAACAGGCAAATTCTTTTGTCTTTTGGAGAAGGGCAGGAAGGTGACCGCCCCTGCCTCCCTATGAAGGCTGCAGAGTTTAGCTTCAAAGTTATAGCAGCTTGTTCTCCTGTGATTTCATATCTGCTACCTTAGTCATAACAAGATAGTTTTTTATTTATAGTGTTGCGGTGAAGTTTGAGCTTGAGATAAATTCAAATTTTAAAAGCGGATCTGATTTAACAAACAGCAGGCTGACATGGCAAGACCCATAATGGAGCCTGAGTGCGGGAAACTGCACTGAGGATGGCCCCTGCCATCCTGCTTCTTTAATCTTTTTTTTTTTTTTATTTTTAAAAAATATGTATTGGTGTCTGATAGGCACGTCTTTGTGAGGGAGTCGGGTCCACTGGAACTGTAGTTACAGACAGTTGTGAGCTGCCATATGAGTACTGGGAATTGAATCTGGGTCCTCTGGAAGAGCAGGCAATGCTCTTAACTGCTGAGCCATCTCTCCAGCCCCTCAATCTTTTTAGTTATTTTTCCACATATTTATTTATGTTTGCTTTGGCTTCAGTAACTAGACAGAAGCCGTGAACTTCTGGGCTCTGAGACATTCAAGACAATTTTCTATCTCATGTGAAGAATTCCTGCGAAGAAGCCTCAGCCTCTGTGGATGTCTGTTGGGCTCCCAACCGATTAGAACACCTAGGACTGCTATCCTGGAATGTCACTCCTCCAAAGCCAAATTATCTTGGGCCATCTTTAGCCCTCTTAATAGTCCTTTATTGCCCTCCTTGTGGGTGAGCTACTATCTTTGAGAAAATTAATTAGGTAAATCCTTTGGAATGTACAGAAACCTGGCTCCCACAAAGAGGCTAAGATGACATCAAATTGCATCCAAGGCCTAAGGCAGAGAATCCCATTTGCTTTACCCCCGCCCCCCCCACACGTAGTGTTTATCTTTATATGACATTCTCTGTTCTTTTGTTCTACTTCTATAAAAGCTTCACAAAACTAGATCCATGTTGAAATATGCAATCTGTGGAAATATGGGATCCACGCTCACTCATATTTGGCCTCAAAATAATATTTTATTCCCTTTAGGTGAGAGTTGTGGTTTGCCTTTTGTGTTACCTTATTAAATTAATCAACAGCATTCTTCTGTCGTTGTTGTTACTTGTGTAAGCTAGACTCCACACTATTGGTTGAGATAGGGCTCTCCCTAGACTGGAACTCAAATAGAAGGGAAGGGGGCTGGGTGGCCAGCAAGCCCCTTGCACCTGTGTCTGACTCCCCAGGCTAGGCTAGGGCTGTGAGCACAGAGCACAACCCCTGGTGTTTTAGAGGAGTGCTGAGGACCAGCTGAGCCTCCCCTTGCACGGCTCAGGGTACAGACTAGGCTAACTCCCCAAGCCCCACTCAACAGTATTTATGAAAGGAAAGCCAGTCAATTGTCTGCATTCTAGCCTTAGGGTGATGCTGGCTCTGTAAGGAGAGCGTCTGCAGGGAGCTTGTGACTTCCTTGCGGCAAAGACCAACCAGTTTGAAATGGTGTTGTGTAGGACGGCACTGAACTCCCCATGAAAATGAAGGTGCCTGATTGCTCTGGTGCTGAAGACCAATGAAAATCAAGTCCTGAACTTTGAAAGGTAAACCAAGATTCCAAATAATCTGGATTAGTTAAAAGCAACATCCTCAGGGCTGGAGAGCTGGCTCAGTGGTTAAGAGCACTGGCTGCTCTTCCAGAGGTCTGAGTTCAATTCCCAGCAACCACATGGGGTGGCACACAACCACCTACAGTGGGATCTGATACCCTCTTCTGGCATAAAGGTATACATGCAGTTAAGAGTATTCATACATAAAATAAATAAATAATTTTCTTGAAAAATCAACATCATTGTTAATACTGAGCAAAATGACCTCCTTCCTTCATATCCATGAACTAAGCATACCCTAGACTTAGGCGAGAGGGTCATGAGTTTGGGTCAGAACCTGTGCAGAGGGAGGGGGGAGAGGAAAGGGAGGACAGTGAGAGGAGGAAGAAGAGGGAAGGAGAGGGAGAGACTGGGTGCTGGAGGAGAAGGGGGAAAGGGAGAAGGGAGGAAGTATTACATGCCTTCACTAACATGTGAGATTCTTCTCTGTCCTTGCTGACACCTCTTCTGGCCTCCGCAAGCACTAGGCACACGCGCACTACATGCAGTCAAATACTCACACACATAAAAGGAGATTGAATAAATCTTTAAAAGAATTTTTCAAAATGTAAAAACAAACACACCTCCTTCTGATAAAAATGTAACAAGTAAGGTACTGCTCTTGGCATGTGTAGACTTTACATGGGATGCACAGGCAAAGGCATTACACGGGAAACATAGACATATGTATTATGTGGGATACACAAACATGCATTTAGATATCATCTTAGCCGGAGCACACAGAGCTACCAAATTCTATTTGAATTCTATCCTCACTGAGAAGGAAGGCTCAAGCCACTGACTACGGTCCACAATAACAATAAGCTGAACGGGTAAAATGAGCAGCGGAGGAGTGGGGTATTAACTTCTTAACTTAAAGCAATCCTCTATGGCACAATTTCAGAACAATCTCTTGGTCTGAAATTCATATAAATTGAATTCATCTATCATTAGTTATTACCAGTATAGCTCCATTTAAAAAGTTTTATATAACAATTAGTTCTTAAAATCACTGTGTTTTAATTAGACCCAGGACATTATTAAACTAGCTATAAATATGTACCATATTTTATTTGTTATACCCAGATGCCTGGAAAAAAATCAACAAAAATACCCTTAAGTCTTTCTCCAAAATGTCTTCTAATAAAAGTCTTTCAAAGGTTTCATGTAATTGGAATTAACCTGAAATAAATATTAATATATCAGATTATAATATATTAAAATGCTTATATAGAATATTATAATACATGTTCTCCACTAGAGAACATAATATTAAATATATACAGATTCTAACATACATATTGTCTGGTTATGAGTGATGATTTCTTTTTTTGTATACACATATGCATATGAGCACACACACACTCATAATATACGCATGTGTGCATGTGCAGACACACACGCACAGACACACGCACACAGGCACAAAGACAGGAATGATTACTCAAAACAAGAGAACAACTCCAGGCACTCTTAGAGCTTAGAGCGCCTGGCAGAGACAATTTCTTAATCTGGTGGTTTTTCAACAGTCAATACAAAAACATCTAAAATCAAGAGATTGGACCAACACCTAGACGTTTCCAGCACCTCAAACAAGCATTTTCTATGGACTGTCAACATGCTTCCATAGACAGAAGATATGATTGGTTCAACATTATGTACATTACAGGGCAGGTATCTGGTTCAGTTCTTATGCAGTCAGAGAGAATTCAAACCCACCCTGCTTCAGGTTGGGTGGCCACTACCACTTGTAAGCACAAAATTCCTTCATAAAGAAAATCCCCAAACACTAGCAACACCATTCCGTATGAATGATTTATAATTCAGAATTTTTCCCTCTGTACAGCGAGTCTTTACAATCTAACTCAAGGGCCAACTTCTCCTATCATTCCACTAATGTAACTTCTTTCTTCAAACATGTGCATACTTTTGAACATTCCATATAGGCAGAAAATACGCACGGGCCCCTGTACGGAACATTCGTTTCAGTGACTGAAGTCATGGCAAACTGCCACGTTTCGCTGACTGGATGTGACTGTGTGGCTAAATTTCTGCAACGAGATATTAGTGGAAGGATGGTATTGGGATTCCAGCAATGCTACTGTGTGTGTGTGAGAGAGAGAGACAGAGACAGAGACGGAGGGAAGGAAGAAACTACAGCAGCTGCCACATGCTGTGGATGGCAGAGCAGAAAGACAGGAGTTGTCTCCTGAGAGGCCAGGTCATCGCATCATATTTAGGTAGCCCTACATGTATGTCATCAACCTCGCTGTAATTATGTTAAAGAAGGGGGTAGAGTCATATGTAACTTCACTGGAGCAAGCACTCTCTTCGGTGAAGGGCCAGAGGGTTTTGCTTCAGCCACTTCCACAATTTCCCCAATGCATCTTCTCAATTATCATGGGCACTTTCACGAGTGAGCAGCCCAAGTTACGAAGCCATGCCTCATAGTGGATGTGAGTGATTTCAAACCTCACCAAAACTGGCTTCCAGAAAACTTGTATTTTACACATATTATTCTGTTAAACAATGTGACAATGTAGAGAAAGAAATGAAAATAATAGCTTGATGAGATATTACTAAGTCTAAACTAAGTAGTCTTAAAAATCAGTGCACACATTCTGTGTCTCTGTCTCTATCTCTACCTCTCTCTCTCTCTCTCTCTCTCTCTCTCTCTCTCTCTCTCTCTCTGTTTGAATTTGAGTCTCATGTGACTGAAGGTGTCCTTAAACTTGTGGCAATCCTACTGCCTCAGCCTCCCCAGAGCTAAGCTTATAGAAGTAGCTACTATGCCTGACCAAGAGGTTATTTCTAAATAGACTTTGTTTCTAAATCCAATAAAAATATGATATCAAAATACAAACAACAACAGTAACAAAACCCAAAGCACAGTATCTGTAAGAGTGGACATACTTCAGCACTGTGTTTCACAGAATCAATATCATCTAGAAGACAACAACTTCAAAAACCATGTAGCATTTTGGGAATTAACACTGGGTTAGCAATGTCTTTTAAAGCTTGAACTATGCATACAATGCAGACACAAGTGACACACAGAATATCCTAAGCACACATAGGGGTGTTCCACCTAGATTCATAAGCCAGTTTATATTCCACTGATTTTATTCCAGTCATGAGTAAGTCACTACATTACAGGTCTGTAAGTGAGCTCTGCACCTAAAGCAAATATTCTAATTTATTTTCCTGAATTTAGCAAATGTGAAAGTATAAGCATAATTATTAAATATAGGAAACTGTTTCTATCTCCATTCTTTTATAACACAAATCAAGTATTATGATAATCTAATTTAACATAATTATCTAAACATTAAAGCAAGAGCCTCCTAATTACAGAGGCTCTGCTTGCAAAGGTGGAACTGTGTTTTGAATCATTTTATTTATAATTTATATTTACACCTCTAAAAATACTATATTTTCTTGCAACTTATTCATGAACTATATTCTCGTGTCACTCTTTTTGTTAGTGTTCCACAAAGATTTCTCAGACATCCAAGGTTGTACATGGTAGCTTCTTTGACAAGAAAATGTAGAAAATAAATGATGTGTCAACCATAAATTAGCATTCCCTTTCTGACCAGCTGGGTCATGTTTCCTTTTCAAAATCCCCTGTCCCATGACACAAAATAATAATCATCTAAAAGACCTCATTAAGTGATCAATATATTGACATAACCTCTATAAGGAGGCACATAGCATTTTAATTGATTCCTTGAATCCATTAACGGACTATTAAACCCAAGTCTCCAAAATATATTGCAAGAGAATATTCACGTGTTTTTACTTACTATTTTCCCCAGGGTATAATTAAGAGAACGTGCAAAGATCCAAAACTTTTATATTTCACCAAAGAGTAAAAGAAGTTCAGCTCTAAATCATTTGTGCAAAACAATCTCTTAAGAAAAAATAAAATAGGCAAAGTTAAACCACGTGTACTCACCAGAAAACTCCCAAATGCTGAATTAAATATCGCAGCCGCCTGAGAAGAGAATAAACGGGAGAGAAACTCATTGAAAGCAAACAGCAACAGGGCAAGCAAAGATGACCGGTCCCCCTTCCCCACCGTTCCAAATCTCAGCACTGACCCTACAGAGTAAAGCCAGTCACTGCTCTCACGAATACCAGCGGCCTGTAGTTTACTAAGACAGAAGGCTGCAGCTTAGGAACACATCCATGGTGGGGCTCAGAAGCAGTCAGGAAAAGGCTCGCCAGGAGAGGCTTCAAAACTGTATGGCCCAAAAGAACAATCCCCGACAGTAAATCAAAGCATGGTTATTGTTGATTTTGCTGCCTGGGAACCCCAGAGGTTGATCTCCACACAATAATGCGTCCCTACCTAAGAACTACCACCACAGGTGACAGCTGTTGCCCTGTACTTCAGCACCAAGGGCAGGACAGTTGCGACCAGGAAAACTATTGTCATGCTAACCATTCCTTGGTTAGAAACAAGCAAGAAAATGTGCCATTGGTACCCAAAATTAAAGAAAGGATTGATTCTGCTTACCAAAGCATCCTTGAGGACTCAGCAGAGGCTATCCACCCTCAGCTAAGTCAGTTCCTGTGTTCCATAAAGCTATGCGCCAGAGTCCTGACGGCTTTCACATTACTCAAAAATGGGGAAAAACTTGTACATTTGATGAAAGGAAATGGAGCGGGGGAGGGGGGAATCGGAGAAAAAAACAAACCTAGGCAAAAGCATGTTGAGAAAACCTATTTAAATGCCCAGAAAGTTCAGAGCAGTGTCAGTTAGTCGTTAGGAACATTCCGGGCCGCAGCGTAGAAAAGAGGGCATCGGTTTAGGAAGTTTGACGGTAGCGGAAAGAGCTCTGCTCCAGAAGAGGACACAATGAGAGTGCATGGGTAATGAGATCACGGGCTCCAGAGAGCTTGGCTCTCTTACGCCGCTTCATAATTAATTCAAAGCTTTGATAATTTCATTAGATTTCTCCTTTGCTAGTCCTATCAATAAAAGATGGCACTGGACCCCAGCTCTTCTGTGGCATGAACACAGGCAACAATCACAGGCCAGGGAAACCTCTGCTTTTTGACAGAGATAGAGGCATATGGCGTTCTGTGCTGTACTGGGGGAGACGATGAGGGATAAAAAGATTCAGCCACATAAAATATTACAAATGACAGCTATAAACTACAGCGACATTATTTTTGGCATCTCCCTAGAACTCAACTATGGGCAATTCCAGGAAAGTTCTACACACAGAGAAAACTGAAGGGATACACGTGGGTTGTGGTCAGAACAACGGGGTGCGTTGGTGTCCTCACACACATGTGTACAGATTCCCCAAGAATCTGTGAGCGCAAGCTGCATTTTATGCTCCAGATAGATCGAGCGTTTTCAAAGCCAGCAGTTAGGACTTCCCACCAGAGTTCTTCCCTCCTCATCATTTTCAGACTCTTTTCCTAACCTTACACCAGACAGCAAGTGAGCCGCCCAGCCCTTACAGAAACGTGGCGTCACTCCAAGTGTAACTCACAAGTCAGAGTTGAGAAAGTACCCAAACCTCCACCCCAGCCACTCCTGATACCTCCGTGACACAAACTTGAGTAATATTTCATGCGGACTGGCTGAGACAGCGGTGCCACAGTGAGATGCCCCACACACCTCCTTGGCCGGTTTCTGACTGTGGGAAGATCTGAATTCTCTGCTATGTCATCCACTCGGGCGGGAAATCAACACCTTTTGTGAACTGATTGATTGAGGGCTCTGGTACTCCAAAGACCAGGTGAAGTTAGATACCCTGAACCCACAGTGTGCAAGGAGAGAACCAATTCCCACAAGCTTAGGCTCAATTCTACAGCAGCAGTACATGAGGAAGTCAGGATTTCAAGAGTTTTGGAGGCTGTTTTCTGGTGTAAGGAGGGCTGCCCTCCCCTTCACACAGTCTGCAAGGCCTCTCCTTTTCCTTCCCTGCCTCGTTAAACTACTCCCATTTCCTCAAATTCATGATATCATGCTATTTCTTACATCTTTGCTCCCTGATCTAAAATAACTCCTCCCTCAAGGAAGGGGGAGGACCTTAAGCAACCCTCGGCTATCCTAGCAAATCAGCTTGCGGACCACGCCTCCAAGTAGCCAGTGAAAACTTACATCCACACCATCCAGAGAAGGGACTGGAACACAGTACTCTAAATATTTAGTAAACCGAGATGAAACTGACTCTAGCCACACAGGAGTCAGGCCAAGCCAGAGTGGTGAAGCCAGGGAGCTGATGCTGTAGGCGTGTCCATGTTGGAAGAAGCCCAGGTTCTGGCTGCCAAGGAGGGCATGAAGCAGAGTGGAATGCCAAAAGATGGCACCTACGGAAGAGCCACCAGTAACACAAGGCCACCCACCCCTTCGATGCCCTAGGAGACAGACAAGCAGGTGTATGTCTGTAGCCCTCAGCCAAAGCAGCTCCTTACTGCCATCTAAAGACAACATAAAAGGGAAAAAGGTGTCTATAGTCCCTCACAAAGGAGAAGAGCCTGTGGCTGGAACCAGAGCCTTCTGAGCCCAGCCTTCTCCCCTCTGCATGACTTCTCTGGCTGTTGCATCCTGGAGCAGGAAAGAGCAGGATGTGACCGGCCAGGCGTTTGCCCACCCACCACTCCTCGATGTGGTCACAGGCTGATCTGACAGACTCTCAAATAGCCTGGGTTTTGCTCTTCTCAGACAGTTAAAAAAAAAAAAAAAAAAAACCACTGGATTTTTTTTTTTTCTTAAATGAGTAAAGGAAGCGACAAAGCAAACAGAAAGCTTAACCACACTGCAGAAGGTCTGAAGAAGTTGCAAAATGCTCTGGATGGATTTTCTTCACCAAACATTACCGGAATATGGGTCTCTGTCTCTCACCACCTAGGTCCTCTGGATCCCCAAACCCTGACCATTGGCTCCCCGTAATGGTTCTTCCCTTCCTGATCCAAAATTCCTCTAGAACCTTCTATGTGTATGACCTATGACCCAATAGTAGATCAGCCAAACCGAGACCTCTCCCCCCCCATGCCCCACTGGGTTAATAAGGTGGCCTTGCTAGTCTGTGAGGATTTAGAGACACAGGGGAGCAGGCTACTCAGCAAGCAGACACACTGGCAGCCTGAGTTTGCTCCCTGGACCCACAGTGTGCAAGGAGAGAACCAACTCCCACAAGTTGTTCTCTGACTTCCACACTTACACACCAAAGCGTGCCCATGTGTGTTCGCATGTGTATGTGCACACATACACGCACAACAAACAATGTTTATAAACGGACAAAAATAAAAATCAAAATTCCCATTCTTGAGCAATCAGCCTAACAGACCACTGTTGATGATTTATGATATTTAGACATATGGCATCCTAAAACTCTATGACAATTTATCCGAACATCAAAAAAAAATTAGAATACAAAGTTTATTCTTAAGCAAGGTGGTGGGATGTCTGCCTGTTCACCTAGATATTCAGCCTGCACAAACAGCCCATGAGGTAAGGTGAAGTAACTTCCTCTCCAGTCCGGACAGAAGACCTTACACTCAATATTCTGAAACGAATTATCACATGAAGCAGAAAGGGCTAGTGTGGCCCCGAAGCATTCACCAACTGAAAGAGGCAGTTTGGAACACTTTAATTCTTTGTCGAGCCCACTGCTGGAGGGAGCGCAGTTACATATTTTTATAAATGCCGACATACTTCCTACTTGAGAGGAACTGTCTGTCATCAAACTGCTGCTCCAGGAGGAAGCTATAATTCTGTCTAATTTCTGCAGGTCTATCTTGCTACCATGGTGGGGAAATTTCTTTTTCTTGCATATCCTTTAACCTGAGGTGAACAGAGTTGCTATCCCTGTTTGTAACTATTCTTTTCAAGTCAGGCATGGAAAATAGGCAAGTTCCTGTTTCTGCGCCCTAAATTGAATCAGGTGTCCTCTCCTCTTAAGAAAATGAAGCTGCTTTGGTGCTGGCGTGTTTTAATGAGAGCGGAGCCGGCCGACAGTGACAAATGGCAGTGACACGGGAGAGAGCACGCGAGCAGGACAACGTGTGCACGGCACAGGCTTACAGACTATTTTTCACTGACTACTCTGAATGACTTCGCTGTTTCTTAAGGGGCCTATTAATCTCAAATTTAGTTATTACACAACGTTTATTTGAACATATATTCTGAGGATGATGACAGTTAATAAAGGCAATCTCTCACAAGCTGTATTTTACATATTGTTGCACCTACAGCTCCCAGTCCTTTGATGGTACTGATGGAACAGTCGACATTGTTTGTATCAGGCTTGTTTTTTTTTTTTTTACAGTGCATATATTCAGACTCCTTTCTAAGCACATGGGAACTCTTAAATAACTGTTAAAATGCATAAGAAAAAGTCTGCACACAAAACGGTAAAAGTAAAAGGGCATCTTAACTGTTCAACAAAAATCGTTTAATGTGCAGACTGACCCTTCTAAGACAAACCAGACGCCTTTTAACACTTTTAGAGCTCGGGCGCCTAATATACACCAACCCTTGCATACCAATCCACTCTCACAGTGTGCGCAGAGCCTGAGACAGAGGGCAAAATCAATTTTCTTGAGGTGCAAAAAGAATCAAATAGCAGCAGCTCCAGTGCTCTACTCCTCAGATGTTTACCGCCAAGTCCCAGACAGTGCAGAGGCTGCGGTGGTCTCCAGTCCGTTAAAGGACCCTTTTTACATTCTCCTCAGTTAGCAATTCAATAGATCCATCAGTTCAGACCAGGTTCGGGTTCTGGGGGAAAGAGTGACTTTAAGTAAAACTGGTTACACAATAGAAAAATTCACGACAACCTAGAGGAAGACTTGCAAATGCCCGTTACCACTGAGATTCCTGTGACTTCCTCCTGAAGTCTCAGGTGCAGAGAAATCAGACCTAGCGGGCAGGATCCCTGGATTCACTGACAAGCCCTTTACAATGAAGAAAGCTTCAGGGAGGAAAGAGGTCTTTCCAAGGTCACGTGGTCCCCAGCAAAGCCAGACAGAAATCCTCTCCAGGCCAGGCTGCTGCCCCTCTATCACAGCCACTCGGGCTAGCTCACGGGCTTCAGACATCCACAGATATTGCTTTTGCATTTAAATTGCAAAAGCCAATATATTAAAGTGGTTACAGTTATGTGGGGATAATGGAGTGATAAACATTTTC
Organism: Alexandromys fortis; assembly: GCF_014885135.2. Classification (NCBI taxonomy): domain Eukaryota; kingdom Metazoa; phylum Chordata; class Mammalia; order Rodentia; family Cricetidae; genus Alexandromys; species Alexandromys fortis. Next base: position 905,291 of record NW_026068006.1, on the reverse strand, counting down.
TCCTCTGTGTTGTTCTTTGATTTTTAAGGAAATTTTATTACCTATATATTTAGTAAGGGGGAAAATATAAAATAAATGTTGGCTAGTAAGCACAATTAAGAATCCTAGAGGCTCACTCATCAACCTTTGGGCGAACACAGCATGACAATGTGTATATTAGATACTGGTCAGTATATCAGATACTGGTCAGTTAACATCCAGCTGAACTGAGTAACCCCAACACAGTATCTTAGGGAAACTATCTACATAGCCATCTTCACTGTATCATTGCTAGTGAAGGAACGAAATGTGGGTATAAACCAGAAAACCAAGTCTTCAACTCAAAACACTTAAGATTTGCTTTCTTACATTATATTGACTTCATGTAAATATCTGGAATGAAGCTAAACAGAAATCAGTTAAATTGTGATACAGTACTTGACATTATATCTTTCAATAATGCCAATTTGCTGATATTCCTGAAGCTTGATTTTTCTTTATCTTATGGGTTTCCAAACTCCCCTAAAAAGGATTAAACAAAATATTTCTCTATTCATTCAACACAACTTTGTTAAGCCTAACCATAAATCTAGGCCCTTGGAATACAAAAAGTCAAAGCCTGTGGAGTCACAGTTAAGGACAATAGCCTAAAACACACCAATGACTTCAAAGAGTTAAGAAAACCCAGCAACTATCAGGGAACTCCTAGTGGCACACAAGCATTTCTCTGATCAATTAATGGAAGCTCTATTCAGTGCCAACCATAGACGAAGCTCTCAGCACACCAGGGGAAAATCTGGCCAAAAACTCCCCTGGCACTTTGTGTAGAAGGGCATCCACAAAACAGAAGTGACAACCTATGTCAAAGCAATCTAGGGTTTCTCACAAGTTTTAGACTCTAGCTACTCAACTCTGTAACGTCTGCTCTTTTCCATCCATTAGGGCTGAGGACCTCAGCGCTTCTCAAGAGAGCAATGGCTCAGCCCTCTCCCATCAGTAATAAACAGCTTCCCTACACCTTTGGGGAAATAACTTTCCATCGAACCACAGGCTGCCACAGGCCGCAGGCTGTGCCACTGAAGTCACCCTGCAGAGTCTTCACTGAGAAGCCGGATGCGCACTTTGGAAGTTTCAGGTTCAGATCAGGTTAGAAATCACATCTTCAGCACGAAATCCTCCCCTTTCCTGACATATTCTTTAAGGGGGTCCCCTCATTATTGCCACCAAGTCCTGAGCAGTGGATGTCGAGCTGGTTCTTGAGGGGAAGGCACATCATATTCTATATTGGCTCTAATAACGTTTTGTTTGCTTGTTTTTCAAAACAGGGTTTCTCTGTGTAGCCCTGGCTGTTCTGGAAGTTGATTTGTAGACCAGATCTCTTGAACCCAAAGAGATCTGCCTGCCTCTGCCACCCGAGTGTGGGATTAAAGGCGTGCACCACCATGCCTGGCTCTAATGTAACATTTCTTTTGCTGTTCTACATTTATGTATTATGTATGTGTGCACATGTGTGCATGTGTGTACACACCACATGGTGCATCATGGAGCTTAGAAGACACGCTGTGGGTCTCTGTTCCTTCTTCCAACCCTGTGGGCTCTGGGGATGGAACTCAGCTTTCGCCTGCTGAAGCATCTCACCAGGCCCTAACACAACATTTAAATTAGAAATATTAATTTTGTAGAAACTCATCCAGAAAATACCAGAACATCAGCCTGATGGCAAAGCCATTTAAAGCATCATAAGAAAGGCAGAAAATAATAATTCTAATGTATATAGATAGGTACATATAAAATATAAATTATTGGAACCTAGCGATATGCAGAAATACTTCACTGTACAATGAGGTTTGCTTTAGGAGTACATGATTGGTTTATGACCTCAAAATTTAATCGAGGCACTTCATCTTAAAAATGATTTTTTTTCGATATTGAACTCGAGTTCGTAGAGGCGAGTCCAGTCTCAAAAGGGAGGGCCATGATCCAAAGGAACCAGAACAGTTGAGGAAATTGTTTATTGGGGGTCTGAGCTTTGAAACCACAGATGATATCTTAAGAGAACATTTTGAGAAACGGGGCACACTTACAGACTGTTCCAGGGGCTTTGTTTTTGTGATCTACTCTTGTGTTGAAGAGGTGGATGCTGTAGTGTATGCTCGGCCACATTAACCATGGGCAGAACTGTGAAGTGAAGGGGGCCCTTTCTAAACAAGAGATGCAGTCTGCGGGGTCACAGAGAGGTCGTGGAGGGGAATCTGGCAATTTTGAGCTGTGGAGGTAACTTTGGTCATGGTGGAAACTTTGGTGGAAGAGGAGGCTATGGTGGTGGAGGTGGTGGCACCAGAGGGAGTTATGGAGGTGGTAATGGTGGCTATAATAGATTTGGAGGGGATGGTAGCAACTTTGGTGGTGGTGCTGGCTACAGCAGTAGAGGAGGCTATGGTGGTGGTAGACCAGGATGTGGAAACCAAGGTGGTGAATATGGTGGTGGTGGTGGAGGAGGATATGACGGTTACAACGAAGGAGGAAATTTTGGTGGAGGTAACTATGGTGGTGGTAGCAACCATAATGACTCTGGAAATTACAGTGGACAACAGCAATCAAATTATGGTCCCGTGAGAGGGGGCAGTTTCGGTGGAAGAAGTTCAGGCAGTCCCTATGGTGGTGGCTATGGATCTGGTGGTGGAAGTGGTGGATGTGTCAGCAGAAGGTTTTTAAAAAACAGCAGAAAAGGGCTAGGGTTCTTAGCAGGAGAGAGTGGAGTTGTCAGGAAAGCTGCAGGTTACTTTGAGATAGTCGTCCTAAATGTATTAGAGGAATTGTAAAAATCTGCTACAGAAGGAGGGATGATCCACAGTCAGAAACGTTACCACAGCTTAAACAGGAGGCCCTTCTTGTTCAGGACTGTCAGAGCCACAGTTTGCGAAAAGTGCAGCTACTGACTAATGCAACGCAGTGTCAGGGAGAGGTTCGTTCCTGAGGTCTTTGTCTTTCATTCCATCAGCTCATGTGCTACCTGTATATTGTGGCAGTGCTACCAGGAATAAAAAATTAAGGAATTTTTGACTTTCCAAAAAAAATTATTTCTAAAGTGGTCATTTCAAAACTATATGACAAAATTCAGGTGGATGTGGTGGCTCCTGGCTGTACTGTCAGGACATGGTGGCACTCGGCTGTACTGTCAGGACATGGTGGCGTCGGGCTGTATTGTCAGGACATGGTGGCACTCGGCTGTACTGTCAGGACAAGGTGGCACTCAGCTGTACTGTCAGGACATGGTGGCGTCGGGCTGTACTGTCAGGACATGGTGGCGTCGGGCTGTATTGTCAGTACATGGTGGCGTCGGGCTGTATTGTCAGGACACGGTGGCACTCAGCAGTACTGTCAGGACGTGGACCAGAGTTCAAGCCTCAGAACCTCCACAGAAGCCAGGAGGTGGAGCAGCCCATTTGTAATCCCAGACATTGGTCAGGAGGCAGGGAGCAATCCCAGGACAAGTTCGCTGGCTACATCAGGTAAATTGATGGTTTTGAGTTCAGCAAGAGCCCTTGCCTCAGGAAATAAAATGAAAACTGATCAGGGAAGACAGCCAACGTCAGCCTCTGAAATCACACACATGTATTTATAACCATGCATATGTGTGCCACAAAGAGACACATACACATAAGCGCTCATACAGCTTAGAAAACGCGAATTCCTAAGAATGTTCTGGAAACAACCATGGATGTTTCTAGGTAACCCCAGTCTTACTGTGGCCACACAACATGAAGACCAAATAACCGTTCCCAGAGCAGAAGAAACCAGTTATGCCACAAAAATGGCCTTAACTTCGCTTGATTTGCAAATAGATATGAAATTTAACTTGGGTTTGCCTTTTAAATGTCTCTGATAATTATGAATAAAATTTAAACTGCCTCCAAAAACTGGCAACAATAGTTATTGGCCAATCCTCTGCTACGTGGAAGCCTCCAGTGCGATGACCAGCCATGCTGAAGGCAAAGCGACATGCCCATTTTTGCCTCTGTGCGCCTAACTTTTTGATTCTATGGTTTCCTGCATAAGCCTGCATTTATTTCTTTTACGCAATAACAAACTTTAAATTCTCCTCCCTAATATGGTTTTATTTCTTTACCTTGACTGCCTGGAAGTCTTAGCTGAGAAATAACGCAAGACAAAGAAAGAAGGGCACACAGGCTGGAAGGATGGAGTAAATCAGGAATTTATACTGTATCACCCAGCTCCCCTTAAAAACAAGGAAAAGTGTGGTTTTCATTGTTGCAAAGCATAAAGTCTACATACAAAACAACATATTTCTATATACCAACAAGGAATAGTTTTAAATTGAAATTAACAAAAAAATACTATTTATAAGTAATATAAAAACAGGTAAAAGGTATAGAACTTAGATTTTAAAACCTATGAAACACTAACAAGAGAAAAACTTAAATTCCTAGCTAGGGACTGGTTTAGGGCAGAGGCTCAGTCAGGAAAACGCTTGCAGTGCAGGTAAAAGGGGGACCTGAGTTTAGGCCCCAGACTCATGGAAAAGTCAGGTATAACGCTTGCAGTGCAGGTAAAAGGGGGACCTGAGTTTAGGCCCCAGACTCATGGAAAAAGTCAGGTATGGTGATAAATGTGTGCAATCCCAGACCCGAGGAGCAAGGGGCCAGGAGAGGCAGGAAGGTGCCCAAGGTTCACTGGCTGGTCGGCCTAGCTTCATGTCCCAGTTCAAGACCCTGTTTCCAAAACCAAGGTAAACAGCCATCCTGAGAAATCACACGCAAAGTTGACCTCTGGCATATGGACACGTGTACACATATGTACTCAAATCAGCATAAGTATTCCCACGGATACAAACATGCACACACGTGTGCACATTCCACCCCGACACATGAATAAAAACAGCTTAAGAAATAGAGCTTAAAACTTCCAATATTAACATGTCAAATCTTTTTATATTAACCTAACAGTCATTATAATGTCAAAATATCCACAGGGTTTTTAGTATAAATTGACTCAATAAGTAAAATTTATTGTAAAAATAAACTTTATTTACTTATCTGTTTATTTTCGAAGGCATCGCTTTCTTGAGGAAAAATGAACAAGAACAAAGTTGGTCTCTAGATTTTAACGCTCACTGAGAGGAGCGGAAACTGGCTCACAGACAGCACATCTGGAAGATAAGCTTCCTGAAGATAGGAGCTGCTTTTTGACAAGAGTGCAAGGGCAGCTCGTGGGGACAGGACAAACTTAACAAGGGACAACCGCTCTGCCACAGGCCACCCAAACAAAAAGCCAAAGGGGACCACTTGATCCAGCCACCCTATCAAGGCTACCAACTTATTAAATGGAAACTATAACACCAGCTTCATAAAATTATTGTGAGATTAAATTAAATGATTATATAAAAACCCAGGTTTCGTACAAAACGTCATAAAATCTGTGGCCCAGCTGCTGTTCCTTACACAAGTGTCTGTTCCCTGACATAGGAATCAAAACATAGGACAGCAGAAGAAGCACAAGCATTTCTAAAAGGGTCCCCAGAGAAACTGCCTTCCTTCTTGCACCCACGCCCAACTGCTCGGTATTTCAAACCCCTGCACTTCCGCTCATGGAGGTTCGTTCTTACTGAACTGACAGGGTCTTGAACTCCTTCACCACACCACAAATAGAGCACAAATAGCTTGCTAAGTGCAACTGCAGGAAGAGGTAGGGTTTAAATAAATGAACGCAACTGAAGCACCCATGAGGTAGAAGAACGAACAAGAACATGGCTGCTTAAAGGAAGACTGGTTGCAGGCTGGCAGGACACACCAACACACATGCCCGTATACCCACACACATGCAGGCATGGGCGCACAGGCATGTGATATAATAAAAAAATTATTTAAAAAATAATAATACAGTGGACAGTGGGCTGGGCTATACAACTCAGTACAGTGCTTGCCTAGGACGCGGGAAGTCCTCAGTTCCATCTAGAGGACCAAAAATAAGAAAATTTAAAAGTGATTAGAATAAGTTCTTTAAAAATCTGTGTGTATGGGACAGTGGTGGCGCACGCCTTTAATCCCAGCACTCGAGAGGCAGAGGCAGGCGGATCTCTGTGAGTTCGAGACCAGACCAGCCTGGTCTACAGAGCTAGTTCCAGGACAGGCTCCAAAGCTACAGAGAAACCCTGTCTCGAAAAACAAAAACAAAAAAAAATTGTGTGTGCATATGCACGTGTACATCCCTATGAGGATATGCAGGCTTATTTATGCAAAGCATGGCACACGTGTGAAAGTCAGAGAATAATCTCAGATGTCAGTCCTCATCATCCACCCTGTTTGAGGTGGCATCTTTTTGTTATGAGCCACTGCATACAACGGGCTGGCAAGCTTCCAGGGCTGAGCCTGTCTCAAGCGCCCTTCCTGCTGTAGGAGCACTGCGACCACAGACACGTACTATTATGGCAGCTGTTCTGAACTCACGTCAGCATGCAAGCTCTTTGCCCACTGAGCCATCGCCCCGGGGAAGACTCTGGTCTTCTGGAGTCTGTGCCTTTATGACTGTGCTGCCACCTGCCATTATCTGGGGACAATGGCACCCACTCCACTACCACAAACATTAGACTCTTGCTGGGCAGAGGTGGCTCACACATACCTTGTCCCAGCACTTGGGAGGCAGAGGCAGGCGAATCTGAGTTGAAGGTCAGTTTTAATAACTACAAAGTGAGTTCCAGGGCTACACAGAGAAACCTTGTCTTGAAAAACTTCCAAAAACATTAGACTCTTTTTTTTTAACATGTCATCAATTAGCAATTGGTTATGACTTGAATTTTGCTAAATAATAAAAAATAAACTCACTATTAAAATTTAAGTTTTTGTCTTTTTTTTCAAATAAAAGACTGAGTATACTTCTCAGAAACTATGAAACACTGATGGCTTAAGTTAGCGGAGTGAGATCTCTCCTTCCTAGTGTCAACGCCGACAACGTGGATCTTCTCCCATTAACAAATAACAAAGTGATTCTTTTTATGTCCTATAAAGATCATGGCTGAGTTTAAAAACAAGCTTCAAGGCATCATTTATATCTACAAATAACAGAGTAATCCCGACAGAAGGAGGAGAGAAAGTTTCCCAATCTCCTAGCCTGGGGTGGAGGGAACCTGCTTGAGAGGACGTAACACTGACAGCGGCTGAACTGGAAGTATAAAGAGGAGCTTCCCAACAGCCTTCCTTCCCTAGGCCGTTAATCTTTATCTGACTCTAATATAGTATGTAGATAGGATATAGATGAGTATCAAATAAACATGGCAAGGAAATCACAGACACGCTAAAAAGTAGAACAGCAGTCAGCAAGCAGCAAAGCACTAAATCGACTTCAAGTTTTTATTAAGGGTATCCTTCTGCTAGTGACGGAAGGTGTGTTAGCTTAGCGGGCCGTGCAATCACCGTGGCACCACAGCTAATGGACTGCCCGGAGATGATTTAATAGGAGCCAGCTCAACAGCGCTGGGTAAGTAACTCCGACAACCTGGGGCTTTCTTCTGGTCAAATGTTTTATATCTGTAAGTGGTTTTCTTAAAAAAAAAAAAGAAAGGGGGGGGGGCTGTGAAGATAACTCACAGAAAGATTCACTCTAACTGCCCAAACGTTCTTACTTCAGTTCAGAGTGCCAAGACCTTCAGATGTGACTCTACTTGTAACATGGTGAGCAATCTCGATCAACAAGGCTTTGGGGGAGAGGGAGGTAATTTTGCCCCTTTCTAGTCTTGCTAGGTGTAAGGCAAGCAGCAACATCTTCATCAGTCTTAAGAATGTCATATTCCACATGACCCAACAATGCTACTTCTAAAAACCCTCTATGGAGGGGCTGGGGAGTTAGTTCAGCAAGGATAAGGCGCTGGGTTCAGTCCTCCCTCAACTCTTTAAAAAAAAAAAAATGTAAAAAAACCATATGACCTAGCTCAAAAGATCATAAGATTATTTTAATAACAAAACCTGTAAGTTTATGAAGGGCTAAGGACACATAGAATATGCCTAAGAATAAGGTTATCTACCAGTAAATAAAGAAATCATTTGCCTATATTTCTAGATTATCAGTGGGAACATGTAATGCTTTCATAACAAGAAGAACCGCACAGAAACATAAAATCTGGCCCTACTGCTGCTGTGTGATATATCATTGAACTGGAGTATTTTAAAATGTAACATAGGACAGTGAATGAATGGCAAGAACCTTTCTCTCGATACTCAAGTCAAAATTACACCTGGGTATGTAATTATGCAATAATATAAACTAAATTCAAAATAAAAATCATTTCAATAGAAATAAAAATAATTGCATGTTATTGGAAAAGAATCCTTTTCCATCATTATTAAAGTGATCATTCTTTGGAGAAATGAATCAGAAATAAGTGGAGATGCGAATATGGCCTGACGGCAGACTGCAAACAGACAGGTGAGGGTCTGAATACAGCGACTGCGAAGAAGAAAGATGAAGGTTTAAATGCCAAGAGCCCCAGACAGTATCTGTTGTCAACTCTTCTGATTATACTCTTTGAAAAGGCATCTCTTTAACCTAGTCTTTATAAAAGAAAGTGACGGGTAAAGTCAGCTCCAGGTGTGAGGCTCCAGGTCTTTTTTTAAAATTGATTTTTATTGAGCTCTACATTTTTCTCTGCTCCCCTCTCTGCCTCTCCCCTCCCACTTCAACCCTCCCCCAAGGTACCCATGCTCCCAATTTACTCAGGAGATCTTGTCTTTTTCTACTTTCTATTTCCCATGTAGATTAGATCCATGTAAGCCTTTTCTTAGTGTCCTCATTGTTGTCTAAGTTCTCTGGGATTGTGGTTTGTAGACTGGCTTTCTTTGCTTTATGAATAGTTTTTCTGTGTCTGGGTTACCTCACTCAAAATAATGTTTTCTAGCTCCATCCATTTTCCTGTGAAATTCAATATGTTATTTTTTCTGCTGTGTAATACTCCATTGTGTAAATGTACCACATTTTCCTTATCTTCGATAGAGGGGCATTTAGGCTATTTCCAGGTTCTGGCTACGACAAACAAAGCTGCTATGAACATAGTTGAGCACATGTCCTTGTGGCACGACTGAGCATCCTTTGGATATATACACAAAAATTGTATTATTGGGTCTTGAGGAAGGTTGTTTCCTAATTTTCTGAGAAATCACTCTGACATCCAAAGTGGTTGTATCAGCTTACATTCCCACCAGCAATGCAGAAGTGTTCCCCTTTCCCCACAACCTCTCCAGCATAAGTTGTCATCAGTGTTTTTATTTTGGCCATTCTTACAGGTGTAAGATGGAATCTCATAGTTGTTTTGATTTGCATTTCTCTGGTGACTAAGGATGTTAAACATTTCCTTAAGTGTCTTTCAGCCATTTTAGATTCCTCTGTTGAGAGTTCTCTGTTTAGGTCTGTACTCCATTTTTTATTGGATTATTTTGGTCTTTTGGTGTCCAATTTCTTGAGTTCTTTGTATATTTTGGAGATCAGAACTCGGTCTGATGTTGGGTTGGTGAAGATCTTTTCCCATTCAGGCTGTCGTTTTGTCTTGTTGACCATGTCCTTTGCTTTACAGAAGCTTTTCAGTTTCAGGAGGTGCCATTTATTAATTGTTTCTCTCAGTGTCTGTGCTGCTGGGATTATATTTAGGAAGTGTTCTCCAGTGCCAATGCATTCAAGTGTACTTCTTCTATAAGGTTCAGTGTGACTGGCTTTATGTTGAGGTCTTTGATCCATTTGGACTTGAGTTTTGTGCATAGTGATAAATATGGATCCATTTGCATTCTTCTACAAGTTGCTATCCAGTTATGCCAGCACCACTTGTTAAATATGCTTTCTTTTTTCCATTTGATATTTTTTGCTTCTTTGTTAAAAATCGGGTGTTCGAAGTTGTGTGGACTGATATCTGGGTCTTTTATTCAGTTCCATTGGTCCTCCTGTCTGTTCTTATGCCAAAACCAGGCTGTTTTTAGTACTGTAGCTCTGTAGTAGAGTTTGAAGTCGGGGATTTTGATGCCTCCAGAAGTTCTTTTATTGTACAGAATTGTTTTGGCTATTTTGGATTTTTTGCTTTTCCATATGAATTTGAGTACCGTTCTTTCGAGGTCTTTGAAGAATTTTGCTGGGATTTTGATGGGCATTGTGTTGAATCTGTGAGGCTCCAGTTCTTAATTTGTTTTTAGGATGCTCAGTTTCTTGCAAAATGAAGGCATGGCTCCCCACCGTGTCTATGAAACACAGAGCAACATTTGAAGACGGAAACCCCGGCTGTGTGTGCTGGAGCTGTTGTTAAATTAAGCTGGGTTTGCGGTGTAATCCAGAACTTGGGAACAGCGGCAGAGGATCAAGGCCAGCTTGGAGCATATAATGAGACCATGCTAATCCTAATCAGTTAACTAACTGATTAAATTTAAAAATTGTGTTTAGAAAGCCCACCAAGCATTATGCAATCTAGTGCTGAGTAACACACTCTTGCCCCTTTCTTTCTTCCATCTTTTATCCACCGCTTCCTCTCTCCCAGCACAACCTCTGGCCCAGAAATTTGTGTATCAGATTCATGATGAAAGTCACTGGAAACAGGTTTATGAGTTTACCCTTTTTCTCTTCCTAAATATACAAGAAAATAATGACATGAAAGCAAAACATACTACTTTTGCTTTGAAAATTGTATTGATCTATCTCAAAAACATACCATGATTTAAAACTTATTTCTGAGAAAAATCTATAAACAAAGCAAGGTCCGTGAGCATAATCAAATTCTGGTAGCCTGTTGAAAAGTGTTTTTGATTCAATATCAGATAATTAACTTCAGTTCTTCATTCAACCACCAAAAGATAGCATCATCAAAAGAGGCTGGTGTTGTTTGTTAAATTACATGTGTGTGTATGCCTACATGTGTATATGTACATGAAAATGAAGGTGCCCACAAGGCCCTAAGGCATCTGATCTGCTGCATCTGAGAGGGCGCCATTTCCACTGCACCTGGAGCTTCGGCTGTGCGCTACCAGATAGGGATGCTCTGAGGAAACGGAGCCATCTCTTGAGCCCTGAGTCAGCTTGCCAGCCCATTCTCACTAATAGCCCTCTTAGCATAAGCATTCCTTACTGGAGCAGACAAAACGGAGCCTTTGGATCTTTCAAGGCTACAATAAGGTCTTCACAGAATCTACCTAAGCACAAAGTACCCACTATGGCCAGTAGGTTGCAAGGCCTGAGAAATCAGGGGGCATTTAGCACTCCCCACCAATCATCCTCTGCATGCCCCGCCCATTCATTCTCCAGAGTTCTTAGTCATCTGTCTAACTGGGTTTTTGTCAGGTACCAAGTGGGTCAACTTTCATAGACTGACTCCTTGAGAACATAAATGAAAAGCTTACAAAAACCAGCCCTCCATCTATACCCACAGTTAGGTTTTAAATTCACGAGCCGAATCATAAGCCTAATTAAAGATTTTCCCAAGATGTCATTTAGCCAGTTTTCCCCTCCTTTCCCGCATTTCCATCATCCTTCTAATCTCAAAGTTAGAAAAGGTTTACATCTTTTAGAGAAAAAAATGTGGATGTCTTTTTAAAATGAATTCCCTCAACTACTCCGTACATCTACTTTCTAATCCCCAACTCACTTAATTAAATTCAGTGTGAATTTAAATTGCAATTAACATCTTTTGAGGGATTACATGCTCTAATCACAATTATACAGTGAATATTTAAAACACATACATTTTGTTACATTATCTGAAATGCAAATTGGGAGTCCAAAAAAGATGTGTAATAAAAATGTATAGTACTGAAGTCTTTATTATGAAAGCTGAGGGACTGGAATTGAGGTTGGGAAGAGGAAAGCGCAGAAACCAGTACAAAAACAAATTGCCTTGCCTCCCAAACCCCTGGAATTGGCCCCACTTGGCTCCCATTTAACCTAACTTCATCACAGTTTAAAAATTAACTTGCAAAGGGTTCGGTTAACCAAAATGAAGTTCCTTCCTTCCTGCTAACTGCCGGGTTCCCACACTGCTGTCCTGGCTGTTTTACTAGCAGAGCCGCTGAGCTCTTACTTCTTCCTTCTGAGATCATTCAGACACTCTCAGGTGATTAGAGCACCAAGTCAGTACGGAAAGTGGGACCAAAGGCAGCTCTTGAGGCTCGGGAGCTATGGCCCATGGGCTAAGAGCACCATGCACTAGCTGATGACTCAAGTGTGGTTTCCAGCACCCACACCAGGCAGTTCACAACAACCTGCACCCAGCTCCGAGGGATCTGACGTTCTCTTCTGGCCTCCATGAGCGCCTGCATTCATGTGGGCACATAAAAATAAGAATAAATCATGCTTTAAGCCCAATTCTGTGTGTACTTATCATGTTTTCTTTCTTCTTTGTCCATGCTCCCTTAAGTCTCTGTGATCCATACGCTGGGACCATGTCTCATGTGACACCATATATCTGAACAAGGATAAAGATGGACACACTGTGCTGTGTGTGCTGTATAAAGTATGCATAGATATGTATAAAGTAGTCCCAGTTCATGGACTACGAGGTGGAGATAGGGGATAAGAGACTGCTCAAAAATAATTTTCTTTAAAATCAAGCATTCTCTAAGGTCGACTTTCTTACTGCCCCATTGTTGGGGCTCTCTGTTGATCTTCCAGCAAGACTTACTTGAAGCCTAAACTATCTCTTGAGAGAAGAAGGAGAACATTTAAAAAGTATAATCTTTTCACCATTTCTTTACCTCTTATTTTAAAGCAATTTCTTCAGTGTTAATAACTAAGGCTCAAACTCAATCTATTATTTAAAATGACACGGCTAAAGGATAGCCCTGGCTAGGGCTCCTTTGAGGTGACATGCAGATGCATACTTTATACAGTGATACAATAGACATACGGATGTAAGCACAGGGGCAGATATTCCGGGCACAGATACACACGTGCCTATATGGGCACATGTATACCCCAGATAGGTAATAGAAACATGCTCTAAAAGGATCATGCAACAGCTACAAAGGACTTTTTGGACAGAAAGAGTTCCGCCCCCTTTATTCTAAAGTCAAAAAGCATAATTTTGCATGAGCATGTGCATGTGTACACATGCATATACACATGTGTGCTCAGAGACCAGAGAATGGCAGGTCTTTCTCTATCACCCTCCACTTTATCCCCTCAAGACAGTCTTTGACTGGACCTGGTGCTTGCCATTTTTCAGCTAGACAGGATGAACTTCCTTCTGGTAAATCTACAAACTGCGCCTAGTGAGCGGGTATGTTATTCTTGGAAAGACAGTAGTAAGAACAGCCAGCCCTGCTTCTCAGTGCACAGGCACCTTGCATGTACATCATCCTGTGCAGCAGCAGGGGGATTAAGAGAAGACAGGAGACATGCAAAATAATTCCCAGTCCCGCACTATCCTCAAACTTCCCCACATTTACACACTCTCGAGCAGTAGCTCCAGAATAAGAACTGTACCAAGTGTCAAGACATCACCACCCATGGTCTGCGCTGAAGTGAAAGCAACACTAGAAACCCTAAATGACCCAATACCTTGGAAACTGCACTCACAGTGGACTGGGAGGAGCTCCTGAGCCCAGTCCTAACTGAAGAGCAACTTGTTAGTATCCTGGCACCCTTGGGAACCTGGCAGTCACCCCTTTGCGTATGGCAAGCAGGTCCTAATTTGTACACAGGTGCAAAGTCCCTTTAAGAGGCAAGCTCTGCCTACTCTTCCATCTCTTCCCACCAAGGCAAGCAGGTCTCTGTCTCTCCCTCTCACCTCCTCTATCCCTCTCCTCCCTCACTGCCTCTCTGTCTCTGTGTCTTTCTCTTCCCTCCCTCCCCAATACCCTCCTCTCAATAAACTCCACATCCAAACTATGTCTGCTTGGTGTATTCTGTCACCTGCCACAGTCATGACCTGCAGTGGGACCTGCCAAGGTCCCAACACACTGTATCATAGCACAACTGACAGCTGGTGCTTCTGGGAGAGGAACAGCCTGCAAGGGTGTGGTCATTAGTGGGCAACCACGCTCCAGTGAAAGAATCCACACCTAGCTGTAAGTGGAAGGCAGCACAAATTGAACTCGCTGGGTTATTTAAAAGTGGGAAGAGGGGAGACAGAAGGCAGGAAGTTGAGAGGTGTTTCAGGGTGGGGGAGTAGGGAGTAAATATAACAAAAACACATTGTTTGAAATTCTCGAAGAATAAAAAAGAAAATTCCACTCACACAAAATACACAACGGCAAGAAAATGCCCCCCAGTCATCTCCTCACTTCCCTCATTCCAAAAAAAAAAAAAAAAAAAAAAACCTTCTTTAAGCTGCTTCTTAAACCTGCATCAAAGACGAGGAGAGATAAAAGTGAAGGTTTAATACAAAACATAAACCTTTAGGTAGCCTACAAATGTTTGTTCTATAAAATAGAGAATAACTGCAGATTGAGAGTTAAATAATAAAGATGCAAAAGAAAGAGTCCTGTGGGTGGTCTGCCTGCCTCCCACTAAGTCAGCCAGACCATCTTCATTTCCAGTACCAACCCAGTGTGTGAGAAGCACTTCCCAGGAGCAGATGCCAAACCACAGAAGGAGATGAAGCCAACAAAGACCTGAGAAAAGAAGGCTTTGCAAAGGGTACTGTGAGAACTTCCAAATAAATTTTCCCTCTACTCAGGGTAAAGTCTTCCTGCAGATTTCCTGGCCTCATTTGCATATCTGTGCAAGCCTATTCTCACTCTCTTTTTCCTTTCAAGCCCCTTTGCCCTTTCAATCATGAAGCATATTACTCCACTGTCAGGGCAAAGCAGTTCCTAACAACAGGGAACCCAGCTGGGATAGGAAGAGGGCAGCAGGCTCATGCATTAACATAATAATCCAACTGTGTTCCCATAGGCCCTGAGGGCAGACAGCATATTAGGTAGGCCTCCTGTGCAGACCCTGGTGGAAGCTACCTTATCACCTGCCCATCAACCTGTGGCAGCCAGAGCAGGCTCTGCAGCGGCTCCCACCAAGCAGTGGTGCCCAATTACCTTACCACAGAAGACAGAAACCCACCTTCCTGTGTCCGTTTAATGTGCCCAGTGCATTTCCTTATTTATGATTTGAATCTGCACTTCGGCACCGTTTCCAGGAGACTGACGTCTTGCCTTTTAACTTTTTAAAAGTCTAATTGTCTAAAGTCTGGTCTGCTAACACAAAAGCCCAACCAAGTTGGTGAGAAGCTAACTGCTTGGTCCCCAGTTGTCTGAAGATCCTCCCATGGACTCAGAGGGCTTGAGGTAAGGTGGAGGCATGGAAAAGGAAGGCAATCCGACATCCTGTCCTCTCCTCCCAGAATCCATGAGCTATGGAGCTCACTGACCTAACTTGGAAGGTGAGTGCATAGATCACTATAGCTTGCTGAAGGAAAATTGAGAAAAATATGACCAGAGGATTTTTTTATTCTTAAATTATTATTGAAGACCCTTAAAAATAAATAAATAAACAACAAAGGCGGCCCACTGGTATGCCTTTCACTGTACATGTGGAATCTCTGCTGACTTAGGTCATGGCTGCTAGGTTCTGGAAGCTGGGATTTGCTCTGCATCTGGCTTTCTTTCCAAGCTTCAGTATATGTTGCAGGTGAAGAAAAGCCAGGTGCTGTGTGCCACGAAGAAGGGGCATTCTTGACCTTACACACACAGCTCGCCTTCAAAACCAGAACCTCAAAGGACGATCCACTTCCGTTCATTAACACAGTAAGTAATCTCATTCCCTGGAATCGTCCCTTTAGAAGGTTGCAAAATAAGGGGGTATGATTTGGAGTTGAATTTAACCTGGAAACAGTGCTTTTAGAAGTATGCGACAGAACATTATTTACCAACACAACACTGTCAGTTTAGCTAAGGGCACATTTTCCACTGATCATGTTTCTAAATAAACATGAGTTTCCAGGTTTTTATAGGTATTTTAATAAAAAAATGAATCCTCTACTCAAACAAAAATGTATATATCTACTAGTTCTATGAATTTTAAATGGTAAGAAACCAACACAATTTTTTAAACCAACCAAGCTGGTGTTTTCCAAACCAAGCTGGTGTTTTCCATGTGTATTCTAATAATTAGGTAGAAATTAAGAAAGGAGGGCTACATCTCTATCGGCGCAGAACTTCAGGAGCTGTGACCCGGCAGCCAGTGTCCACATTCCATGAGCAGATGGGGGCTAGGGAGCTGCCACACCCTGCCAGTTCTTTATATCTGCACACACCAGAAAGGGCTGTGCATGAGGCAAGACCCTCAGCATAAAGAAATTTGTTTGCTCTTTAACAAACACCCGGGGAAAATTCAAATCAAAGAGAAGGAAAAACTCTTAAAAAAAAAATGTTTTCTTCTGTGTGTAAATCCTGAGCTATTTAAGTCTCAAAACAATATAATATGTTATAGGGTGATGGAAGTGCACATACAAAATACTAAAACTCCATTATAAATATTAATGCTTCTGTGTGTGTTAAACAACAAAATTATACACACCTCCTTCTTGATCTGTCGGGGACACTAGAGACTCTTTATTCTTCATAAATTCTTACATCTCGACAAAATGTAATAGATCTTCTGAGTCATTAAATGTAGAAACCTGATTTTTGATTAGAACACAATAGACAAAAGCTCTGTGTGGAGGGAGCAGGACAAACAGTGGCTCAGGCTTCTGCTCTGGGGTAAACAAAAGAAACGCATTTGTACAAAGCAAAAGCATAGCTATTCCACCAGTAGAAAGTGAATTTTAATGTACATAGCAATCTATACAATAGCCAGGAGACTCTGGCCTCTAAAGCAGTGACAGAGAAGATAATAAGGGTAGGATTTATACTCGTTCCTAGATTTAGCAGTTCAACTTTTGATGAGCTTAAAAAATTTTAGAGCCCAAATACTGAACATAAACACGCTATTTAACATTGAAGTGGGTGTAAATATCACTAGGAAATCTGTGAACCAAGTGTTATTTATATTCGAGTACGATAAAGCAATTTAATAGTCAGTAGCACCTCCAGCAATGCTGAGCTACTCTCCTTCCCTGAATGAGCCGTATCTTGTGGACTCTGCAGAGAATTACTTGGGACGGTGTCTCCTCTTCCCAGTAAGGGAGATTTGATCTCAAGGATTCCACCCACCCAGTTCAGTTTGGTGTAGACATGTCTTCAGAGATGGGATGCAGCTACTACATTTTGACATTTCTGCCAAGAATAAAATTAAGTATGAAATATCAAAATTCCATGCTGAAATGGATGCCATCTTGCTTTGTTTCAGCTGTTGGGGCACAATACATTTTTCCCCAGGCAAAATCCCCAGGCTACAATAACTAAATCTCATCTTTTCTGGAAACACAGCTTCCTAAACATTACCCTTAGGTGTCGGACTATCTATCAGTTATAGTTCTATTCTATATTTAATCATGCAAATCTTACCTTAAAAAAGGAAAAATAGTACATTTAAACTATCACTCTGATGCCACTGATGACAAGTTAATTCCCTAATATTTCACACAGTAGTAGAGTTAGATGCCTCACGAAGTCCAAGGCTGATCATTCATATACTCCAACATAACTTTGTTTCCATTGGTTTTCAACGTGCTACCAGCATTTGGCACTGGAGATAGAATCTCCCGTTCTCCAAGACTGCCCCCCATCTCGATCCTCAGCCTCTCAAGGTGGCTGAGCATCAAGATACCATTCCAAACAGTAGTAAATGTCCTAAGGTCAATAGTTCACACCTAGATGAAGATAACTACAAATCATTTAAAGTTATAGAAATTTATTAAATAAATAGAAATTAAATAAACTGCTAAAAATTAAAACTTTCAGACTATTATAGAGTAAAAATAAAATCATAAGGTTTGTGCTCAGTCCCAAACTTTCCAAAAAAAAGAAAAATTAAAATGCATATTAAATCATTGCATTCTAACTTGATTTATACCACAAACATCACACTTAGCAAGCAATTCTATCATCAAAGCTTATGGATTTCTACTTCAAAAACCATTCATTACGCACTGAGTTAACAAAGCTTCAAAAAGACCTTAACTGGAGGCTATTGCAGTTTAGTTCCTATTTCTAATCAAAGCCCTTCCATACAAATTATGAAGAAACACAAGAGCAAAATGTCAAAAACAAACAAACAAACAAAAACAAATGAGAGAGTGAGAGAGAGAACGTGAGTAGAGAAGTGGGCAACATATAAAGAACAATGTAGAATAAGCAAATTTAAAAAAAATACAGATAGCTCAGGAGGTAAGAGCATTCGCTCTGTAACCCTGAGGATATGAGTTCAAAGCCTAGCACCCATGATGTAACACAAAGGAATAACGGTGTAATGACATCCGTAGCTAAATGGGGTTGAGAGGAGCGAAGGAGTACCAGTGCCAATGGAACAAGTCAAGATAAATGAGGAATGTATCCAGAGGGAAGTAGACAGCAATGCTGTAATAGCAATATCTGGAAGATGAAATGAGAGGGACCTGACGTGGGACCTCTCAGTCTTCTACATAGAAGATGCCCGTTTAAAAAACCATATGATCATTTCATTGGATGCTGAAAAAGCATTCGACAAAATTCAACACCCCTTTATGATAAAGGTATTGGAGAGACTAGGGATACAAGGGTCATACCTAAATATAATAAAAGCTATTTACAGCAAGCCGACAGCTAACATTAAATTAAACGGAGAAAAACTCAAAGCCATCCCACTAAAATCAGGAACAAGACAAGGATGTCCACTCTCTCCATACCTCTTCAATATAGTGCTTGAAGTTCTAGCAATAGCAATAAGACAACATAAGGGGATCAAAGGGATTCGTATTGGAAAGGAAGAAGTTAAGCTTTCGTTATTTGCAGATGATATGATAGTATACATAAGCGACCCCAAAAACTCTACCAAAGAACTCCTACAGCTGATAAACACCTTCAGTAATGTGGCAGGATACAAGATCAACTCGAAAAAATCAGTTGCCTTCCTATACAGTAAGGATAAGGAAACAGAGAGGGAAATCAGAGAAGCATCACCTTTCATGATAGCCACAAAGAGCATAAAATATCTTGGGGTAACCCTGACCAAGGAAGTGAAAGATCTATATGACAAGAACTTTAAGACTTTGAAGAACGAAATAGAAGAAGACACCAGAAAATGGAAGGATCTCCCTTGCTCTTGGATTGGGAGGATCAACATAGTAAAAATGGCAATTCTTCCAAAAGCAATATATAGATTCAATGCAATCCCCATCAAAATCCCATCAAAATTCTTCACAGATCTGGAGAAGACAATAATCAACTTTATATGGAAAAATAAAAAACCCAGGATAGCCAAAACAATCTTATACAATAAAGGAACGTCTGGAGGCATTACCATCCCTGACTTCAAACTCTATTACAGAGCTACAGTATTAAAAACAGCTTGGTATTGGCATAAAAACAGAGAAGTCGACCAATGGAACCGTATAGAAGACCCTGACTTTAATCCACAAACCTATGAGCAACTGATTTTCGATAAAGGAGCTAAAACTATACAATGGAAAAAAGAGAGCATCTTCAACAAATTGTGCTGGCAAAACTGGATTTCAATCTGTACAAAAATGAAAATAGATCCATGTCTGTCACCATGCACAAAACTCAAGTCCAAGTGGATTAAAGACCTCAATATCAGTCTGAACACACTGAACCTGATAGGAGAGAAAGTGGGAACTACACTACAACAAGTGGGCACAGGAGACCGCTTCCTACGTATAACATCAGCAGCACAGACAGTAAGGGCCTCATTGAATAAATGGGACCTCATGAGACTGAGAAGCTTCTGTAAAGCAAAGGACACTGTCGCTAAGACAGAAAGGCAACCCACTGACTGGGAGAAGATCTTCACCAACCCCGCAACTGACAAAGGTCTGATCTCCAAAATATATAAAGAACTTAAGAAACTAGACTGTAAAAGGCTAATCAACCCAATTATAAAATGGGGCACTGAGCTGAACAGAGATCTCTCAACAGAAGAAGTTCAAATGGCCAAAAGACACCTAAGGTCATGCTCAACTTCCTTAGCGATCAGGGAAATGCAAATCAAGACAACTTTAAGATACCATCTTACACCTGTCAGAATGGCTAAAATCAAAAACACCAATGATAGCCTATGCTGGAGAGGTTGTGGAGAAAGGGGTACACTTATCCATTGCTGGTGGGAATGCAAACTTGTACAACCACTCTGGAAAGCAGTGTGGCGGTTTCTCAGAAAATTTGGGATCAACCTACCCATGGACCCAGCAATACCACTCTTGGGAAT
Source organism: Alexandromys fortis (assembly GCF_014885135.2). NCBI lineage: Eukaryota > Metazoa > Chordata > Mammalia > Rodentia > Cricetidae > Alexandromys > Alexandromys fortis. Next base: position 885,032 of record NW_026068006.1, on the reverse strand, counting down.
ATACCCAAGAGAGGCCTTATCATGCAACAAAAATATATGCTCTACTATGTTCATAGCAGCATTGTTTGTAATAGCCAGAACCTGGAAACAACCTAGATGCCCTTCAATTGAAGAATGGATGAAGAAAGTATGGAATGTATACATATTAGAGTACTACTCAGCAGTAAAAAACAAGGACTATTTGAAGTTTGCAGGCAAATGGATGGAAATAGAAAACACTATCCTGAGTGAGGTAAGCCAGACCCAAAAAGAGGAACATGGGATGTACTCACTCATATTTGGTTTCTAGCCATAAATAAAGGACATTGAGCCTATAATTAGGGTTCTTAGAGAAGCTAAATAAGGAGAACCCAAAGAAAAACATATAGGCATCCTCCTGAACATTAACCTTCATCAGGCGATGAAAGAAGACAGAGACAGAGACCCACATTGGAGCACCGGACTGAAATCTCAAGGTCCAAAGCAGGAGCAGAAGGAGAGCGAACATGAGCAAGGAACGCAGGACTGCGAGGGGTGCACCCACACTGAGACAATGGAGATGCTCTATCGGGAACTCACCAAGGCCAGCTGACCTGGGTCTGAATAAGCCTGGGTTAAAACCGGTCTCACTGAACATAGAGGACAATGAGGACTACTGAGACATCAAGAACAATGGCAATGGGTTTTTGATCCTATTGCATGTATTGGCTTTGTGGGAGCCTAGGCTGTTTGGATGCTCACCTTACGAGACCTGGACAGAGGAGGGTTTTCCTTGGACTTCCCACGGGACGGGAGGGAGGGAGGGGGACATGATTGGGGGAGGGGGAGGGAAAGGGGAGGCGGAGGTGGGGAAGAGACAGAAATATTTAATAAATAAATTTAAAAAAAAAAAAGAAAAAAAAAGAAAGAAAGAAAAAAAAAAGAAGATGCTCGTTTATAAGGAGGGAGAGGGATGGGAGGAGGAAGCAGTAGGGCATTGACTCCATGTGCAGGCACATAAGCAGGAAAGGAAGACCATAAAGAGTTCGTTAACGTAGAAACAAAACAGCTGCCTCTCCACAGCAGAGAGTAGGTGTCTATCCATTACTGGATCTCAGTCATGAAACACAATTCAATCCTAGCGCAAATCTGACTGAAATCAAATCCAAGGGGTTGACAACACTGTGTTGGGAAAAGTTTTGTTTCTCTACATAGCACCTTCTTAAACTAATTCACTCACTGAGGCTAAAAGCATTTATGGCACAAAGGCTAGAAGTGACTTGACCTGTACTTAGACCAGGAAGGCAGAGAAGAGCATGGGGTCAATGCTAGCAAAGGGTATTCAGTGCTCTGAACGAGGAAAGCCAGAAAAGTACCAAAGGTGTCAGTGTGAGAATAGACCACAAGCTAACAAACATCAAATCCCATTCTGAAGAGGAAGAAAAACAAAACAAAACCAGAAACCAATGCATGTGAGGTACCATCTTTGCTAAGGGCAGTTAAGATTAAGACAGGGAGGAGCCGCAGACTCCTGATGTTCAGCCCTTAGACAAATGGTGTGGGCAGCAGCCCATCCCCACTGCCCGAGCACTTATGACATCACCTGTCACTAGCCACCTTTATGCCATTAGTTATGCTTTTATGATGTGGGATTCCTCTTTGTGCTGTGATTAGCATTAATGAATAAAGAAACTGCCTTAGCCTGTTGATAGGACAGAACTTAGGTAGGTGGGGAAGACAGAACTGAATGCTGGGAGGAAGAAGGGCAGAGTCAGAGACGGCATGGAGCCACCACCACCAGAGATAGACGTCCTGAATCTTTGCTGGTAGGCAACAACCTTGTAGTGATACACAGATTAATGGAGGTGAGTTAAATTAATATAAGTTAGTCAATAAGAAGATAGTCTTAATGGGCCAAGCAGTATTTTAATGAATATGGTTTCTGTGTGATTATTTTGGTTCTGGACAGCTGTTACACTTTTAAAACTTACTCTTATGCTGACTCTGTTGCATGTGATGTGTCTGCATGATGGTACACCTTGGCCAGGCCTGCCAGAGCATCTATTTCACACAGAGCCCCACCTAAGGTGGATCTGTTCCCTTCCATCTGCTACGTACCTGCTTTCTCATTCAGTGGCAGCTTTGATTCTAAACTTTCTCTCTCTCTCTCTCTCTCTCTCTCTCTCTCTCTCTCTCTCTCTCTCTCTCTCTCTCTCTCTCTCCCCCTCTCTCTACTTTATGTGTCAATGTAAGCTATCTTTAACTCTGTATGTGTGCATAAATGTGGGTGCAGCTTAAATGTGTGCATGTATTTGTACATGAACTTACTGTTTAAAAACATGTTTTAAGCAGTGCTAAATGAATTCTCTTCATTGTATCTCCTTCTAAACTAAAGAAGAAATTAGTCTCAAATACTTTAAATTTGTATGTACTTTTAAATTTAAGGGTATAAAGACCAACTTCAGATTGACAAAAGCTAACCTAGAGATTTCCTGTAAGCTGTTCTTCACTATTGTCAGTTTTTCCCTCTTTGTCCTTCGCAAGTCTAAATCTCACCTGGACAATCAAGCTGGAGGAATCAGGGTAAAACATTTCTCCACAACCTCTCAGCTTGGATCCAGCTATCCAGGCAGATCCTATACTGTAGTCATAACTCATAATAAACAGTCCTCGAATGCTCAGAGATCTGGGCAATATGGCATTTAAATGTTTAATTATTAAAAGATTTTCCGTAACAGAGAGACAGGTTGGCTCCTAGCAACAACCGTACTTCCTCCATATGGGCACAGAAGAACATCCATTCATAACTCACTTCATGAAAATAAAGCGCTAGCCACTGAGAGAAACTGCCTTTCACCTAACTGGTAAAGATCTCCAGACAGTGGACAACAGGACACTGAGGAATCAATAGTCTGGTTGTCCAGGGCAAGGTAGGCTGGTCTTCCTACAGACTTCTCAATGACCATGGAGGACCCTGGGAAGTGGCTATCTAGGTTGCCAATCAAGTTTCTGTCATTTTTCAATCAATAACTCAGGTAAAATTTATCCTCCTCAGGATCCCTGATACAGTTTGATGACTGGGAGCTTTGCCAACAGCCTTCTCAGTTCTCTGTGTAGAATTCAAGTCACGGACCTCAATCTCCTGCCTCATTAGGAGACTCAAAAGTGGGATAAACTCACAAAACAGATTCCTCCTGAGATTAACGGTGACACCATGAGGATGAAAAAGAGACAGTGCTCTAAGGTTTATTTATGTAAAGACATGTGAGCATCTGAGAGTGTTTCAGGGTCTAAGAGGTGTTTTAAGGTGTACAAATGCAAGTTATCAGATTTCTCTCTCGTTGTGCTGCCGTTCACAGTCTTAACTTTATCAATAAAGTTCTGATCAGCTACTAATCACGCTCTGACAGAGTCTACCGGAACTATACCGCAAGATCAAGATTTTTAGTTCTCTTTGGTCATTTTCTAACTATAGTCCTAAAAGATGCTTTTCATTGTGCAAAAGACATTGTCACCGTCATTCCTGACATGAGTGCACCGCCGTTTCTACCAAGCAAAGTTCAGTACAGATTATAGACAGTAAAAAGACTATTATGTCTAAAGCTTATGTTTTCACAAACTCAAAGAATTTTTACTAAGTTCCAGGGAGCCTGATGAGGGAGATGATGGATGCTGTGAATATGTTTTATTGCCATTGGTTAATAAAGAAGCTGCTTTTGGTCAATGGCTTAACAGAGTAAAGCCAGGCTGAGAGAAATAGAGAGAGAGTAGGCAGAGTCAGAGAGACGCCATGTAGTCACCAGAGGAGACAGATGTGCCCTGGAACTTTACTGGTAAACCATGAGCCTTGTGGTAAAATATAAAATAATGGAAATGGGTTAATTTAAGATGTAAGAGCTAGTTATCAATACGCCTAAGCTATTGGCCAAACAGTATTGCAAATCGGAGTCTGGGCAGCCAGGAAAGAACAAGCAGCCTCCCCAACAAATTCTCTCTACAGGAGCCAACTTGGAGGATCCACCTTGAACAGGTCAGTCAGTGCACTCCTCCCTCAATTACCAGGCTTTAAGAGCCCAAGTCTTCCCAACTTTCCCTGGTCCTGATGCCTTCAATCACCAGGACCAAAAGAAAAAAAATTCCCTAAACTTAATCTTGTCCTCTGCTCTGCCACCAGACAGTTCCACAGGGCCTGAACAGGAGTACAGACAGGATGGGACAGCATCCCAGCTATCTCAGGTCCCACACACCCCAAATCAGAAGGAAGCAGTCTCGAGAACTATATGCCCTCCTCCTCTTAACCTGCCATGCCTAACTCCTCACCTTTTTAATAAAAAAAGAAGTAAGGAATGCTACTATCCAGGCGCAGCTTGGCCCTGCCCCTTGGGCATAGTCACCCCTCAGCTTATGGCAAGTTTCGCTGTAGGCAGTGCAAAGGTTCCTTTAAGAGACAAGCTCTGCCCACTCCTGATCTCTCTCTTTCTGCCAAGGCAAGCAGGTCTCGGTCTCTTTCCCTTTCTCTCTCTCTCTCTCTCTCTCTCTCTCTCTCTCTCTCTCTCTCTCTCTCTCTCTCTCTGTTTGTGTGTCTACCTGATGGAGGAAGGTAATTGGTTAATTATAATAAACCAACTGTTTGGCCTCATAGCTTAGAACATAGGTGGGTGGAACAAACAGAATAGGATGCTGGGCGGAAGAGGAAGTGAGGTCAGACTCTGCTCTGCTCCTGGAGAGACCCGACAGCTCTGCTGGAGCAGAGACGCCATGCTCAACTCTCCCAGGATGGACAGAGGCTAGAATCTTCCCGGTAAGCGCACCTTGGGGTGCTTACACACATCATTAGAAATGGGCTAGTCCAGGTGCGAGAATTAGCCTGTAAGGGCTAGAGTTCATGGGCCAAGCAGTTCTT
>NW_026068006.1:822886-877609 GCF_014885135.2 Alexandromys fortis | reverse complement strand
ATTAGAAATGGGCTAGTCCAGGTGCGAGAATTAGCCTGTAAGGGCTAGAGTTCATGGGCCAAGCAGTTCTTAAATGAATACAGTTTGTGTATTGTTATTTCGGGCATAAGCTAGCCAGGCGGCTGGGGTGTTGGGGACGCAGCCCCGCCGCTCCTATTTCAACCTCTACCTTTCATCCCTCCCCATTCCCTTTATCTCAAATAAACTCCACACCCACACTCTCTGCACGGTATATTCTGTCATTAGTGTGGTTTGGGCCCGACCCTCAATGGACACTGCAAAGGTCCCTCTCGCACTGTATCTTACAAGTGCCTCCTTAGGGCTTCATGCAAGAGGCCAGCTTTACTCTTGCATGGATACTTAACTCCAGAGGGAGATAAATCAATTAGCCCCTGACATCTATAACTAGGGGCTTCATTTTCCTCAAGGAGTTAAGAGAATCCTTGGCCACTACACAAAGAAAACAAACTGCACTCCATGGCTAACACACATCTCCAATTATACTTAAGGATGTGTTTACAGCCTCTGTGTCAAGTCTACATTGCCAGGACTTAAACAACGAACGAGTTCCAGCATTTTAAAGTGCTAAGACTGGCTAATCATGTCTAATCACAGTGGTTTACAATGGTATCCAAGGAAAACAGGAAAGACGCATTCATAGGCAGCTGTGCAAGGTTGAAGAGAGAAAACAGAAGGAAGGTAGCAAAGGCCGCCTGCCAGTACTCTCACCACGAGCCCCAGACGCCAAAGTCAGAATTGGAGTTCTACCTATTCCTTGAAATAAATTCTGCTTAAAGACTGTAAAGGTTCTAGAATTAAGAATGGCCTACAATAGTATATGTATTCGTATCTCCCAAACTCCTATGTGACTAAAGAATGCAAACTCTCACGGATGTAGCAAACAGGTAAAGAATGATGAGATTACTTAACAAGTGTTAATGACTCCGAAGTGAAGAGAGGTATACGATTAATAAGGACAGAGTCCCACCACTGAGATTTATTCTGAATTCATTTGAAAACCACAAAGCTGTGCTCTCAAAGCCCACTCCAAAACAGTTCAGGGTTCAAACAACAATGCTTGACAAGCAAGGCTGCTGGACTAAAACACAGCCTGCCCGGGTGCACACATATGCCAGGCAGACCCTCACCACCGGTTTACATGCTAACTCACAGCTGCAGTGCCCCCTCCTTCCATAGCCCATGATGACGCCCTTGACGGCTCGTCTTTTGGGGCTACGAATAACAGCTTAGAGATTTAAATCAAGCATGAGCCCTTTTCATTTCAGGTTTTATTGGACAGCAAACTTCTTCCAACTAGCTACATAAAAGAAAAATGATCCAAACAGAAATAAGCTCACTAAAATTTAAGGTTATTCCAACAAAAGGGTTAATTAGGAAAACAAATTTTCTCCGACTGTTAATAATGGGAACGACACACACTGTGTGCCCATAAGTAATGCGCAGGTATCTTTGATCTTCAGCCCCATGCGGCTTCTGTTGCCTACTGTAGCCTGGCCTCTGGGACTCTCTTAGAACCAGACATCTGGCTACTTTGTTGTTTCAGACTAATCTCCTCCCGAGAGAGCTCAAAATGACACCAGGCAAGGAGGGTCCTGGCAGGGAGGGTCCTGGCAGAGAAAAATACTACAATATTAGCAGATTCCTTTCAGGGTGGGGGAGAATATCCAGACAGCCTTCACATTTCTGAGGGTCTTTGGGAGCATCTCAGGCTTACGTTCTCAGTCTGGCATGATTTTAAAGGGATGGACCGAGTAGCTGTTGAGGCCCATCAATCATCTTTGCAAACCCACTGAATGTTAATCATAAGTTATTGTAATGTATGGGAGAAAGTTATAGGAAAAACAGAAATCAGATTAGTTCTTTGCCCATCTGTTAGGGTCGGGGAATGACTGATAAAACCAAGATGTTTAATTGTCAGCTGAAGGCTTACACCAAAACTGTGGGGCAATGGCTGAGATCGCAAACCCAGTCACACGCCTCCCATTAAGCCAACTCCCTGGCCTATTCCTTTTCTTAGCTGGGATTTTTCTTTTTTCTAAAGAACCTTCGCCACCAACCTCCTGGGAAGGTTTTATGAAGTGGGCTTCTGTGAGATGCCTCTGAGGAAATCAAAGAGTGAAAAGTGATGCAGGCTAAACATTCAAAGTAAAGGATGAAAATGTTATTTTTGTAGTCATGGTATCATCAATATTTTCCCCAAGGCAACAAATTACCATGGATATCATAATACCTGTTTAGGGATTATTATTCAAGTCCTAAAATCTATACAGTTGGAGGCAGAAAAAAAAAATCCTTTACCATTTGCTCCACAAATGGGATATAAATCAAGCAGGATAGATGTTTGATAAGAATTTTGATACTTTATTGTAAAACCACATTTCATCTATTTCTAATACATGACTGCAAATTCAGGCAATATCAGAGATTACAAGAACACTGCAACATGGTATTGCTCTTATATAGTAACAGAAAACTCACTAGGCTGTTAAAATACCCAACTGTAACGAGAAATTCCCATTGCATGCTGTAACTACCTTCTTAATGATACCGTAAGACTAAGATGTACCAACTTCATCTTTGCACTATTTTTCACTGTAAACTCTACTTTTTTTTTTTTTTTATCACAGTACCACCTATTCTAGCATCCGTTATAACAAACTATTAGCTAGGCTATTCAGTGAAACACAACCAAGGAAACAAATGTATTACTGGTTCAGATCAGCACAGCATAAAAGAAAGAGTGAGCTGGTGAATTCCAGTGAGAAAAGCAGTGGTGTGCTTTGAGACAGGATTTCAAGCAGCTCAGGCTGGCCTTGAACCCTTGATCCTCCTGCTTCTTTCTCCATGGACTTGGATTACAGATGTGCACCACTGTGGACATGGCATTCGATATAAAAGACCAACACAAGGACTTACCTCCTTACCACAAAGGAAATTTCTTTTATTTCTCTGGGTAGGGATTTGAGTATTTAGACAATGTGTTAATGTTCTCCATTTGTTTAGAGTCACAGATCTCCTAATTCCCCTACATTCTACCACCCCACTCCTATTCCTTAAGCCACTGGGGAAAAATGAAATGAGTATAACTCAGCCAATTTCCTGTAGGTTCTATCCCCCAGGTCACGCAGACTACCCAGGGATTTAATATTTCATTTGAATACAGCTCAAGATTTTCTATTAGCGGTAGGAGGTGTGCATTGTGTGCATGCATGTGAACATGGGTACACGTGCCTATGGAAGTCCAGGGCTGAAGTCAAGAGTCTTCAGGGGAGGTGGAGTCAGGGAGAAGCCATGGAGCTGCTGCCAGAATCAGACATGCCAAAACTTTGCCAGTAAGTCACTGCCACATGGTGATACACAGATTAATAGAAATGGGTAAAATTAATATGTAAGAGTTAAGCAATAAGAAGCTAGAGCTAATGGGCCAAGCGGTGATTTAATTAATACAGTTTCTATGTGATTATTTCAGGTCTAAGCTAGCCGGATAGCTGGAAAACAAGAAGCAGCCTCCCTCCTACACAGGGGGAGACTTCCTCCATCATTTTCCACCTTACCATTAAGGAAGGGTCCATCTGATATGGGATTCCTCTCTGTATGCTATAAATGTTTATTGCCATTGGTTAATAAAGAAGCTAATTCAGCCTATGGCAGGGCGGAATAAAGCCAGGTAGGAAATTACAACAGAGATATAGAGAGAGAGTAGGCAGAGTCAAGAGAGATGCCATGTTGTTGTTGAAGGAAAAAGATGCCCAGAACCTTACATGGTAAGACACAACCTCATGACAATACACAGATTTATAGAAATGGGTTAATTTAATATGTAAGAGCTAGCTAGGAATGTGCCTAAGCTATTGGCCAAACAGTGTTGTAATTAATGTAGTTTCTGTGTGATTATTTGGGTCTGGGCAGCTGGGAAAAGAACAAACAGTCTCCATCTACATCCCTCAGCTGAACTCAGCTCACCGATATGTCTAGTCTGGCTACCAGCCTTGCTCAGGGGATTCTGTGTCCCCACCTTTCCAATGTAGGGATTGCAGGTGGCCGCCAAATCTACTCATAGATTCTGGGAATCTAAACTCCTGTCCTCATGCTTGCAACGACCAGCAGTTTAACCACAGAGCCACCGTCCCAGTCCCTTAATCTATGAGTTACAAACATGGCTCCAGTTCCCTCCGGCTGCTCATGCATCTCCCTGCAGCATACAAATGAAGCTGTGGTGACTCACTGTGGGTGAACTTCAGGAGCATTCCTTCAGAAAAGCGGGGGTCACCAAACACAAAGTCCTGAAACCCAAACGGTACCCAACAACAGCTGCGAGCTCTGGAGCAGAGTATAACAGACTGAAGAAGGCTTCCAACGAGCTTGGTGCTGGAGGGCAGCGTGCTGTGGAAGTACTAGTGGTCCCTAAAGGCTTCAGCAAGAACCACCGCTCCAGCAGGCTGCACGACCACGGCAGCGTCTTGAAGAAGACACTGTGTCATAAGTCATTGCAAGTCTAGGATGAGGACTTGGAAATTTCAGAGAAAGTCCCACATTGGTCTGAAAAAATGGTTATGCCCAGAGGAAGAGATTCAAATGACAATAATGATGGTAACAACAAGGGACCAAGAGCCATGCAGACTCCTCTAAGGAAAACTGAGCTCAGTGGGTGAAGAAATGAAATGGCTAAAGGGCCAGCAGACAGCTCAGTGCACAAAAACATATGCAAGCCCGAGGATCTGAACTCTCTCCCCAAAACCCACATCAGAAAGAGAGAACTGACTGTTGAAAACTAACCTCTGACCTCCACAGAAAGGTGGGGAGGGGGAGGAGAGACAACACTGGAAATACGCGCAGAAGATAGAGGTACTTTTCCTTTGAGACAGCCTTACTCTGGAGCCCAGAATGACCTGGCATTCACAATTATCACCCTGCCCTCAGCCTCCCAAAGTACTAGGATTTCCAATCATACCCTGGTTTAAAGGACATTTTAAAAATGCAAAGATAAAAAGTGAAGTAACTGGGGCTGGAGAGAGGGGTCAGTGGGAAAGGCACTTGCTGCTTTAGAGAGGGCAGGAGTGGGCTCCCAACATCAAGGAACCCCCACCTGCCTGTGACTCCAAGGCCAAGAAATCCAACTCCCTTTTCTACTCTCTGACATCCACCGTGAGCACCTCCAGCATGCAAAGTGCATGCAAGTGGCATATATACACACACTAAAATACACAAAATGAAAAAAATGAAGACACATTTTTGTAAAAATCAGGCAAACCTGTGTAATTCTCTCTCTCAGGCTTATGAAGTGAAAGAATCGTGTGAACCAACTTAGTCAAAAAGAGGAAATAAGTTTTCCTGAGCTTCTTCTGAAAAGAAACCATGATTTTCTAAACCAACAGGAAAAATAGTACATTGAATTCCTAAGCTTCGAAGTAATAACATACCAGTCAATAAGACAATGCAATATTCAATTAGAAAGTGCAAGTCATTTAGATAAGCTGTCTAGAGAGCAATGATTAATTTATCGCCAATTAACTCCATCCAACAGCCTCTCTAATCACTATTACTTTATAAGCCAGACTTCTAATAGCGATGGCAATAACTTACGATGTTTTGCAATTTGCAACATGTATTCACAATGTTAAATTAATCATTTGACAAGATTGCATTAAGCACTATACACTCAGTGACAGATAGAGAGAGGCAAGATACATTTCATATAACCTTTTGGATTCAGGAGAAATGTAGGCACACAGTAGAAGTTTCTATGTGCATTTAAGTTTTCTCTTTATTTAAACAATCTTAGAAAGCACGTGCGGTATCTTACTAGAGTTTCCAGTACTATTTATAGCAGCTGATAAGGGGGAAATATTTGGGTAGGACTGGCTTCCTGATAGTCTGGATCTCTGAAACCAAAGCCAACGCAGGACGGCGACCTCTTGTCTGAGGTGCAGAAGCTTCTCATCCCGAAGGGAGCAATGCTCCTGAGACGACTCTCCCACTAGCACAGAGCCTCTGCACCTGTGCTCCTGAGACAGAGCGGGCCAGAGAAGCCAAAGAGCTAACCAGGGTTTACATGCGAGCTCCTCCATTCTTGTACAACCCTGAGCAGCTTCTTGATCTCCTTCTGGCCAAATTTTTCTCATCTGTAAAACAGGGACAAACACAGTGCCTACCTCGAAAGACTGTTCTGCAGACTACAGGGACTCGTACCACCAGCCTCTGAGCACGAGGGCTGCTACAAGGGCAGCCATCTCTTATTGTGCATATAGGATTGCATACCTTGCTAGGCCCCTTGGGGCTAACAAGCTACAGACAAAATCAGAAAAAGAGTAAGTACATGCCAGCAATTTCCTTAGACAAAGATACTGTGTGTGTGATATTTTCAATTTCCATGACATTTATTTATTTTGTATGGATGTGTGCATATATGAGTGGGCACAAGCACGTCACAGTGTACACGAGCCATTCAGACAATAACTTGCAGAGTCAGTTTTCTAAGCCCATCATGTGGGATCCAGGCACTCACAGTTGTCGGGCTTGGCAGCAAGTGCCTTTACCTGAATGGCCTTGCCAGTCCCACAGTGAGTCTATGAGCAAGGATGAGCAAGGATGATAGGGAACTTACTGCAAACTCAAGTCAAAGTGAAGGCTGCCCAGGTCTCACTGTTCTCCACAAGGAGTGTCACCCACACTGGGAAACGCTTTTCATAAGCTAACCCGTGACTAACTTAAGCCTCAGGGGGTGGCTATAAACACGTAACTATACTTTACCTCATAGAGTTAAGTTTCTTGGACTGTATTTCAGAACTAATTTGTTATGATCTGCCCATTTGAGAGCACATCCCAGAGAGCTGAACTTTGCAAGATCATTGTCTCCAGGCCTGTATTAGGTAGACCAGTAAATGAGAAATACTTCCGTTTACAGACTGAATATGTCCCACAACAGGCTCGCTAAAATAGATTTGCACAAACGAGGAAACGCATGTAGCCTAACACATGGTTCAGTCTTAAAAAGGCACTGTGCACAGAAAGCTATCGCAAGCATTATTTTTAATGAATAAAGGAAATAGGTGAGTAAATTTAGAAGAATGAAGACATTTCAAAAGTAATATTCGAGCTGGGTGTGGTGGTGCCATCCTGTAATCTCAGCACTCCGGAAGCTGAGACAGGGAGACCATGACTTCAACACCAGCTAGACTACAGAATGAATTCACAGAATGAGTTCGGGGCCAGTCAAGGCACAGCAAGACCTGGTCTGGAAGAGAAGGATAAGGAAAGACAAAATTCAGAAAACAAAATGACTTTCATGGGTGACAAGGCCCTGTTCTAAAAACAATGCTGGTGTTTGCTTAACTATGCCCTCACACTTTGCAAGCAGGAACGTGTGCAAACCAATCAGGGCCATGTAAATCAACTGTGAAATAAGTAGGTAATCAGCACTGTTCCTAGAAAGAGTAAGGCAAGGTCAGAGAGGTCCCGGGTTTACGGAACCAACAGATCAGCAGCTTGACTCTAGGGCAGGAACGGTCTGCACACTCACAGCTGGGATGAGCACAGCTGGGAAGAACCACATCACAACAGCTTAAGCTGGCCTTGTTGCCTCTTCACCCAAGAGCACAACAACCCTAATCAAAGTGCTATACAAAAGTGCAGGTCATATGCTTGAGCCCTAGAGAGGAGGACTTAGAAACAGGACTCTGGGGGGCAGGGGCTGAAATTCTTCAAGATTGGGTCTCTGGAATCCACTTCCCTTAGGGCAGGAAAGAACTAAACATGAAGAAGTAAAGCAACACAAAAGAACAAATTCCGACTCTTACACCCAGTTCACGGAGTCACCCAAAAATCAACATGGAGACTGAATATCATATGTAAAAGCAAAGAGCCTTTGTTCTTATTCAAGTTTGAACTCGGACTCTCCACGTGTCCAATGCATTGGATGATCAGAGAGCCCTGAGCTCAGTTGGGGTAGGGTTTTTATAATAGCAGGGGTTGGGGTAAGGGATTTTTAAGGCTCAGGATCCCTGATTGACTAACATTTGTCTAGGAGTGCCCTGGTGAACTCAGGTGATCCTACCTACAATTGTTGGAACATAAGGAATTTCCTTTGGAATGTAGGGCACTTTCCCCTTAGATGGTTCTTTCCTGGGTGGCCCCAGCTTGTGGTCTTTTCTGGAGTCAGGTGCTGCTTTGGGATAAACTGAGACTCAGGCCTACTTTCTGGTTGGTCTCTATAGAGCCTGTCTTATACCAAGCTGCCCTGGGCCCTACACAGAGAACAGTGGCAGCGAAACAGACATAAGATGAAGGAGAATCATGGTATCAAAGACTTAAGCCATGGAGGACAGAAGTGATTCTTGGCCACCAAACTTGGGGACCAAAAGTCATGAAGAGAACTCTTTTGCCCCTTGTGGAGAATGGAAGGCAGACTGAACGGCATTAGAGTTAAGTGAGTTTGAGGCAGACAAAAAACCCTTGGGAAAGTATATTTCGACCACATGTACAACAGTTTAAATTGGAGCCAGTCAGCTCTTTTTGGTGCTTCTAAGAATCCAACCCAAAGCAGAAAGCGCACTGGAATTAAATGTGAAAAGGGAAGAGGGAGACAGAATCCCTTGTTGTAGCTACTACTGTTGTCCTTCCAACTAAGGGACGTGTTGGCCCCACTGGTGAGGACAGAGGCTGAGTGCCCCATAGGTGCCGGCTTCTGAGCAGGCGCAACACCCACCCACGGCCTTTCAGCCACCTCATTCCTCCCACATGCCATTAACTTCCCGGCACCCACAAAAGCATGAGAATCCGCACTGAGCGACGGAGAAAGCAAGGAACTTTGGCTACAAGTGATTGCTGAAGACAGTGACTGACAGGTGGGTTTCTCTCTCCTCCAGGTGGGTCAGATTTGCTCCGACTGCCTTTATAAATGTTTCAATGAACACTATCTTCATGCATTGGATTAGCAAAGCCAATTCCCAACTGATAATGCAAAATAACCCTGAAGTGTTTCACGGCTTCCCAGTAAGCCAGGAACTGAACTTTCCCTCTCCATTTGGACTGTGATGAACTTGACCTTTCACCTCTGGAAAAGAGCTCTGAGCCGCTCATTTAAAGTTGGTAATGAGGGCTTCATTTGCTTTCCAAGCAGTCAGAGAACCTTTTTTAAATACACTCAGGTAGCCATGACCTTCACCTGTGACTCAAAGAGTTCACCAGGTGTAATACAGATCTTTGCTCAGGGGACATTCTTGAATCTCCTTTAAAGAGATCTGGACACCAGCCCCATGGATGAAATCACACACATATTCCAAATCAAAATGTTTCTAAAATGTATTTTGAACTTAAGTGTATATTATCAAAGGAGTCTAAAATCTTTCTACCTTATAAATACTATATAATTAAAGCAATTCAACTCTATTTCTATTTGAAAAGAAGCACGCTATCCTAACCCTAAATTAGGGGAGACAACAACCTAATGCCACCACGTATCAAATGCAATGCAGCTTCCCAGGCCGCACTCAATCCACTGAGTGTATAAGGGACTTTTCTACACTAAGATAAGAAAACAATAATTTAATGAAGAAAGTCCCTCTAAGATGATCTCACTCTCTCTTCTGTTTTTGTGTAGTTCTGACCTGAGCTGGGGATCTTGAAGGTCTCTAAGGCAAGCAGACAAACAGAAGTGCACAAGCCCCATCAGGATGCAGCCTCCTCAATGGAGTCCTTCCTGAGCTGAGAAGGCCAGGACTGAGCATTCCGGTGGAAGCTCCACCCCAAGCCCCCTCCCCAATCTCTCTCCAAACCTGCTGCATCACATAAAGCCTGCCAAATGAGGACTCCTCTCCCAGAAAGGCCCAAGACCACTCCCACAGGGCATTTAAATGCCCTTCCACCCCCTCCATCATCCCTGCCTCCCAAAAGCAGACTTGTGGGTTTATGGTTCCTCTTCCCCACCTCCTCTCTGGGAGGCTGGAAAATCAGTTGAAGCGTTTTACCCTTTAAAACATGGGCTTTTTCTAACGTGTTTTGATTTGGTCTGATTTGGATTGCTGTGTAGCAGAGATGCTTATGGGGTGCAGTAACTTTTCACTGAGAAACAAGAATGCTCTTTGGAACCTCCATCTGCCCCTGCATCATTAGGAAAGCCCCAGTCCTGTATCTGCAAACCCTGCCCACCCAGAGAAATCTCTGAACAAAGGGAAAGTACCAAAGAGCCTAGTTCCTTGTGCTTGGCAGCTACTGGAGTTTCCTCCCTGAAGTTGCCACCACCCAAGTCCCTGCCTAAAGCAGTCAGCTTTTGATCACACTTGGGTATAAACTCAGCTTGTGGAAGACATGTCATCACCCCTAGCCTATAACTTACATAAGCCCCTGCTTTAGTCGAGGCATGCAGCTTCTCCAGCCTTCATCTCTGGGACTGGAGAACCCACCCAGAGTTGATTTGCTCAAATAAATCTGCTGTTACTTTTTCAGTTCAGCTTGACCAGCTTACGTGTTGGCAGACAAATCTGTGATGGGTAGAAACCTATTATGGGGGAACAGAAAAGCCATCAAAAGAGGCTAGCCTCCTGTCTCCT
Source organism: Alexandromys fortis (assembly GCF_014885135.2). Lineage (NCBI taxonomy): Eukaryota > Metazoa > Chordata > Mammalia > Rodentia > Cricetidae > Alexandromys > Alexandromys fortis. The sequence continues at coordinate 867,041 of NW_026068006.1, read as the reverse complement.
CCTTCTTTTTGGCAAGTAGGTGGTAAAACCAGAGGTCACCCACTGACCTCCTTTCAAGATCCTCATGAAGGACATCCTTACTCCGCTCCTGGAGACAAAGAGGCAAAGAAGGTCTTCCTACAAGGACACTAAAACAAATGTGGGCCCAGCAGACCTTAGAACGGACCCCCAGCACCACCACACCTAGCTATAGCCACACTTCAATCGTGTCCTTCCCTCACTGTATGACTCTTGCTTTGGATACATAAAAATGCAGTCTCCTGAGCCTTTGGGTCCCCATTTCTGAAGCCTCTCCCATGCCACATAGAACTTGGGTTAAACAAGTTTGCTATGCTTTTTCTCATCAATCTAGCTTCTGTTACAGGCCTGCAAAAAGGTGAGAAAAAGGTGACTCTTCTCCGTGACACAATTCTCCTCCTTGTTCCTTATGATAAAAATGAAAATGGTGAACTGGCTGCTTAATTGAGCTCAAGCACCAAGTTCTATTTCTGAGGCTGGAAAGTAAGCACAGATGTGTATACAAGTTTAGACACCACTTGCAGACAAAACGGATTTATACTGTGAAAAAAGAAAGAGAATAGTGAGGCCCATCCAGCAGACAGTGAAACTCAGAAGGCAGGGTTGACTGGGGCAAGAAAAACTCAAGATCACTACTCTAACTGCCTGGTCAGTACTCATGCAACTGGTGCATACAATTTATCTTGGGGTGGGGGGGAAGGTGGCAGGAAAATCTAATATATTGCATGCCTACAGGTAGCATTGCGGGGGGGGGGGGGGGGAGAAGGGCTACTTCAGTGTTCCAATTACCAGGGTAAGCTCCTCCCAACTTGCCATGGCCTTATCCACTTCTGAATGGAGCCAATGAAAGTCAGAAGGTCGTGGTCAGACAGTAGGAGATTACAGATGCCACCCCAGACTACTATACCCAGCAAAACTTTAAATCACCATATACGGACAAAACAAGATATTCCATGATAGAACCAGATTTAAACAATACCTAGCCACAAACCCAGCCCCACACAAAGTACTAGAAAAAAACACCAACCCAAGGAAGCTAGCTACAGCCACTAAAACACAGACATAGATGATTTCACGGCACCAAATCCCAAAGAAGGGAAAAACACACAAATTAACATCACCAACAATGAAAACTAAATTAATAGGAGATAGCAAACACTGGTCATTAATATCCCTTAATATAAATGGACTCAACACACCTAAAAAAGACACAGGCTAACAGTACAAAAGCAGAATCCATCCATATACTGCATACAAGAAACACATCTCAACCTGAAAGGCAGATATTGCCTCAGAATAAAGGGGTGGGAGAAAAATTTTTCCAATAAAATGGACCTAAGAACAAGTTGGTGTAGCTACACTGATATCTAACAAAATAGACTTCAAATTAAAAGCAATCAAAAGAGACAAAGAAGGACATTTCATAACAGTCACAAGAAAAATCCATTCAGAGGAAATCTCAGTACTGAACATCTATGCACAAAATACAAGGGCACCCTCATATGTAAAATAAACACTACTAAAGCTTAAACCACACATGAAACTTTACACACTAACAGTGGGAGACATCAAGACCCCACTCTTACCACTGCACAGGTCTGTCAGAAAGAAAATTAACAGAGAAATCAGGGAACTAAGAAATGTTATGACTCAAATGGACTTAACAAAGATAAAAGAATATACCTTCTCAGCACCTCATGGAACCTTCTCAAAAACTGACCACATACTAGGTAACAAAGGAAAACTCGGTATTATATATATGCTGGAATAACCCCATGTATCTTATAGAATCACCATGGATTAAATTAAAATTCAACAGTAATACTAATTCCAGAAAGGCCACAAACACATGGAAATTAAGAATGCTGAACTAAATCACCTATGGCTCAAGGAAGAAATAAAAAAAGTAATTAAAGACTTTCTAAAATTCAAAGAAAATGACCATACAACATAACCAAATTTATAGGACACACTAAAAGTAGTGCTAAGAGAAAAGTTCATAGCACTAAATGCCTACATAAAGAAGCTGGAAAAATGCTACACTACTGAGTTAAGAGAACACCTGAAAACTCTACAACAAAAAGAAGCAAACTCACCCAGGAGGTCAAGATGTCAGAAAATAATCAAATTGAGAGCTGAAATCAACAAAATAGAAACAAAGAAAACAGTACAAAGAATCAATGAGACAAATAGTTGGTTCTTCAACAAAATAGATAGACCTTTATCCAAACTAACCAAGAGGCAGAGAGAGAATATCCAAATTAACAAAATCAGAAATCGGGGGACATAACAACAGATACAGAGGAAAACCAGAGACACATTAAGGGGTCATATTTCAAAAACCTGTACTTCACAAAATTGGGACACTTAAGGGAAATGGACAATTTTCTAGATAAATATCACCAAAATTAAATCAAGACAAGAGAAGCAAATTAAAGAGACCTATAACTGCTAAAGAAATAGAAACAATCATCAAAAGTTTCCCAACCAAAAAAAATAATAATAATAATTTTATTATTATTATTATATTATATCAGATAGGAATTCTACAAGATTCTTAAAGAACTAATACCAATACTCCTCAAATTGCTCCACATAAGAGAAACAGAAGGAATATTGCCAAAGTCTTTTTATGAGGTTACAATTACCCTGATACCCAAACCACACAAAGACACAACTAAGAAATGGAATTACTAAGAAAGAGAATTACAGACCAATCTCACTCATGAACATTGATGCAAAAATATTAAATAAAATACTGGCAAATCGAATCCAAGAACACATCAGAAAAATCATCCACCATGAACAAGTGGTGGATGAACATGCTTCATCCCAGAGATGCAGGGATTGTACAACATACAAAAATCTGTCAATGTAATCCACCATATAAACAAACTGAAAAAAAAAAAACCCACACATGATCATCTCATTAGAAGCTGAAAAAGGCTTTAACAAAACACAACATCCCTTCATGATAAAGGTCTTGGAGAGAGCAGGGATAAAAGGAACATACCTAAACCTAATTAAGGCAATATACAGCAAGCCAACAGCCAACATCAAACTAAATGTATTTAAATTCAAAGTTTTCCCACTGAAATCAGTAACATGACAAGGTTGTCCACTCTCTCCATATCTATTCAATACAGGACTTGAGATCATAGCTAGAGCAGTAAGACAACAAAAGGAGATAGAGGGATACAAATCGGAAAAGAAGACGTCAAACTCTCACTATGTGCTGATGATATGTGATACTTGTGACCCCAAAATTTCTACCAAAGATATTCTACAGCTCATAAACACCTTCATAATACACCTTGTATCAGGATACAAGATTAACTTGAAAAAGTCAGTAACCCTCCTTTACACAGATGATAAGTGGGCTGAAAAAGAAATCAAAGAAACATCGCACTTCACAATAGCCACAAATAACATAAAATAACTTGGAGTAACTCTAACCAAACAAGTGAAAAACTTGTATAACAAGAACTTTAAGTCTTTGAAAAAAGAAATTGAAGAAGACACCAGAAAATGGAAAAATCTCCTATGCTCTTGGGCAGTAACATAGTAAAAATGGCAAAAATAACAAAAGGAATTTACAGATTCAATGTAATGCCCATCAAAATCCTAGCAAAAGTCTTCACAGACCTCGAAAGAACAATACTCAACTTCATACAGAAAAACAAAAAATCCAGAAAAGCCAAAACAATCCTGAACAAAATAGGAACTTCTGGAGGCATCACAATCCCTGACTTCAAACTCTACTACACAGCTACAGTACTGAAAATAGCCTGGTATTGGCATAAAAACAGACAGAAAGACCAATGGAATCGAATCAAAAACCCAGATATCAATCCACACACCTACAAACACCTCCTTTTTGACAAAGAAGAAAAAAATATAAAATGAAAAAAAGAAGGCCTATTCAACAAACGGTGCTGGCAAAGCTGCATCTCAACATGTAGAAAAATGAAAATAGATCTATCCAAATAAATCAAAGACTCAACATAAAACCAACCACAATGAATGTCATAGTGGGAAGTACACTTGAATGCATTAGCACAGGAGACCATTTCCTAACTATAACCCCAGGAGCACAGACACTGGGAGCAACAGTTAGTAAATGGGACCTCCTGAAACTGAAAAGCTTCTGTAAAGGACATGGTCAACAAGACAAATTGGCAGCCTACTAAATGGGAAAAAAACTTCACCAACCTTACATTACAGAGGGCTAATCTCTAAAATACACAAAGAACTCGAGAAATTGGTAATCAAAAGAACAAATAATCCAAAAAAAAAAAAAAAATGGGGTACAGACCTAAACAGAGACCTCTCAAAAGAAGAATCTAAAATGGCTGAAAGACACTTCAGGAATGGCCAAGATCAAAAACACTGATGACAACTTATGCTGGAGAGGTTGTGGGGAAAAGGGAACACTCCTGCATTGCTGGTGGGAGTGCAAGCTGGCACAATCCCTCTGGATGTCAGTGTGGCGATTTCTCAGAAAATTAGGAAATAACCTACCTCAAGACCTAATAATACCACTTTTGGGTATATATCCAAAGGATGCTCAATCATGCCACAAGGACATGTCCTCAACTATGATCATAGCAGCATTGTTTGTTATAGCCAGGACCTGGAAACAACCTAAATGCCCCTCAACAGAAGAATGGATAAGGAAAATGTGGTACATTTACACAATGGAATACTATACAACAGAAAAAAATAATGACATTTTGGAATTTGTGAGCAAATGGATGGATCTAGTAACTATCATATTGAGTGAAGTAACCCAGATCCAGAAGGACAAATATCATACATACTCACTCGTAAATGGCTTTTAGACATAAAAAAAAGTCTATAATTCACAATCCCAGAGAACCTAGACAACAAAGAGGACCCTAAGAGAGACATACATAGATCTAATCTTCATGGAAAGGATAAAAATGCAGACAGACAGTAAAAAAGAAACCCCACACTAGCTCAGAACTGAGTGTAATAAAAGGTTATTTATTTAGGGGTAGAATCACAGATCACAGTCCTCTGCTGGAATGGGGGCAGAAAAGAGGCTGGACGCAGGTTTACATGAGCATATGTAGTACCAGAGGCCACGGCCAAGTGGGCGGGTAACTTAAAGAGTACTGGCAGTAGGATTCCGTACAGCAGAAAAAGTCAAGATCTCCTGAATAAATTGGGAGCATGGGAACCATGGGAGAGGGTAGAAGGGGAGGGGAGAGGAAGGGAGGTTATCAGAGAAAAATATATAGTTCAAGAAAAACAATTTTTAAAAAAGAAATAATTAATAGGGGCTGGAGAGCTGGCTCAGAGGTTATGAATACTGACTGCTCTTCCAGGGGACCCAGGTTTAATTCCCAGCACCCACATGGAAGCTCACAACTGTCTCTAACTCTGGTTCCAGAGGATCTGGCACCTTTACACAGGCGTACATGTAGGCAAAACACCAATGCACATAAAACATAAAATAAAAAAGAAATAATTTTAAATGGAAGGTATATAAATAACTGAAAACTATGTTCCCCCAAGGCATCTAACAACATTGCAGAGAGAAGCACCGTGGAAAGTGGCACTGCTAGGGCTGCAGCGTGCACACTCAAGAGCACACTGCTGTTACAGGGACCTGGCTTCAGTTCCCAGCATGCACACTCAAGAGCACACTGCTGTTACAGGGACCCGGCTTCAGTTCCCAGCGTGCACACTCAAGAGCACACTGCTGTTACAGGGGACCCGGCTTCAGTTCCCAGCGTGCACACTCAAGAGCACACTGCTGTTACAGGGGACCCGGCTTCAGTTCCCAGCATCCAGTGGCAATTTACAGCTCTATAGAATTACCAGCACTATTTCCTTACCAGCACTGCCAGCCTGGTAAGGAAAGTTCAGTCTGTGGTTTTCAAGTATCAGTTTCCCCCTTCTCACCCCATGTTATGGCTGCTGAAAACTCTGTATTCCGTGCAAATGTTGTTCCGACCAGACAAGAGCACCTCCAGACTTCCCTGTTAAACCGTTAGGAGTACAAATTATGAGCAAGGAATAAATATGCGCAAGTGTGAGTAAATGTATAGGCTTTACTAGAGAGGCTTGGGAATCTTAGGAATCCCATCATACCCTAGCATCCTAGGCCAGCACTCCCTAAAACCCGATCCCACACAGCAGTGTTCTCCATGAGCAACACTATGTTCTCCACTGCTCAGTCCAAACCTCTGGAATCAGTCTGGACCCTCATTTTCCCTTGAGTCACATGTACACATCAGCACATCATGTGCCGTCAAAACACAGCAGAATCCAAACACCTTTTCCTGCCTTTACCATCTTGCATGTCACACCGAGAGAAGTGAAAGGCAAGACACAAGACTGGGGACAATGTTGACAGTGTATATATCTGATGAAGAGCTCTATATCAAAAACAAATTTCTCAATGCTTATAGGAAAACAAACCACTCAATTCTAAAATATGAGCCAAAGATTTAATAGGCACTTTGGCCAAGAAGACATTTAGACAGAGGGTGAATAAGCACAATTAAGATACTGAACACTATTAGTCACTAGGATACGCAAATTTAATTAAAACCATAATGAGAAAAAACTTATATGGATATATAAGAATGTTAAAAATTTAAAGCTGACAAGATTGAGTGATGACCAGGTTGCAGAACATTTGCATGTAAAACAATACAACTACTTTGAAAATTTCTATCAACAGTTAAACCTCCATTTTGACATAGAAAGAGTTTTGTCCAGTGTTAGAAACTATCCACTTCAGAAACTATGGACAGGACATATAAAGATGACACTTTTTGATCCAAAGGCAATAAAAAAAGTCAAAGGACCCAAGTATTCCACTAATATATTAAATAGCAGTGCATGTCTGGTTAAAACGTGTGCATGAGGCCAGGTGGTGGTGGCGCACGCCTTTAATCCCAGCACTCGGGAGGCAGAGGCAGGCAGATCTCTGTGAGTTCGAGGCCAGCCTGGTCTATAGAGCTAGTTCCAGGACAGGCACCAAAGCTACAGAGAAACCCTGTCTCGAAAAACAAAACAACAACAACAACAACAACAAAGGTGTTGTGCTCACCCCTCCCCTCCAAACTGGAAACTGTCCACGTGTCTATCAACAGGTGAGTGGATAAACAATCTGCACCCCTGCAGAACACCACCCACAATCAAAATCATTTAATAAATAAAAGCTTAAAGGACCGATGAACACAAAATAATTACGAGTACTAGAAGTCAGGAAAGAAAACAGCACCAAAGGAATACTGCACAGTTCTATTCCATAAAACCCTGGGATATGCAAGCTGATGTCAGGTGACAGAAACAGATCCAAGGTCACCTACACCCTGAAGAGGGGTGCTAGGAAGGGCGAGAGGAAGGGGTGACAAAGGGACACAGGAGACTTTGCAGGGTGCTGGCTTTGAGTAGTCCCCCACAGCAGATGTAGCAGCAAGTCTGCAGTCACTACTGCTGGGAAGGCAGAGGCAGAGGGATCAGCCTGGCTCAAGGCCAGGCTGGGCAACATAGCAAGACCCTGTCTCCAAAGAACAAAAGGTAAAGTGAGTGTACCCCCAGAATTTACTCACTGGAAACTTAACCTCTGACACAGCGTCTCTCCATCTGTGGGTTGTGAGTGACCCCTTTGGGGTTAATCGGTCCTTTCACAGGGGTTGTCGAAGACCACCCTCCATATCAGATATTTATATTACAATCCGTAACAGAAGCAAAACGACAGTGACGAAGTAGCAATGAAAACGTTTTATGGTTGGGGAGTCAGGACAACACGCAGAACCGTATTAAAGGGAAGGTTGAGAACCACTTCTCTAACACTGGGTGCTGCATCCTAAGGAGAGGTACAGGGGAGATTCACCCTCAAGAATAAATTAATTCTAAATAAAAAGGGGCTTAAGGCTATGAGGTCCTTCTCCTGCTCTCTCTTCCCCCTTCACCCAGGCGATGGATGGTACACCAAGGAAAAGCTCAGCAAATGCAGGTCTCCACCCCGGAATTCTCTGCTCTTCACAATTGCCAACTTCAGGACTCTGAGAGCGGCACAGAGTGGACACAGGAAGCGAGGGGATGCTCACAACTGCAGTCTAGCCGTTCCTCTTAAGTGAGATACACAGTATCTTAGAGCGAATTAACTCGGGCTCTAGATTAGATATACCGAACTGAGTGGCAAATAAAATGCTCAAGTGAGCATTCCTACTTCATTCCATTCCTGCTCCAAGATGCTAAACAGTGCTGGAAAAAATGTGCAACCACGATGCCTGTCTTCACTTTAAATGATGGTTTCACAGACGTAGGGAGAGGATAGACACACAAATGACAGGTAAATGATACATAGATAAATAGATGAATAAACAGATAATAGCTAGATAGATAATAAATATTGGTTCAAAAATGACAAGTAGCTAGATAAATGATACAAGGATCATATCATAAATTAGATGATAGTAGATATTGATGAATAATTTATAGATAGGTGGTAAATTGATAGTGTATAATTGGTCACATCAATGACAGACTGATGACAGATATGATCGATAGATGGTATCTAGATGATAGATATGTGTAGAGTTTATCATATGTAGTAAGATTAACATAGCTATTTTTTATTTTATTTATTTATTTATTTATTATGTATACAATATTGTGTCTGTATGCCTGAAGGCCAGAAGAGGGCGCCAGACCTCCTTACAGGTGGTTGTGAGCCACCATGTGGTTGCTGGGAATTGAACTCAGGACCTTTGGAAGAGCAGGCAATGCTCTTAACCACTGAGCCATCTCTCCAGCCCAACATAGCTATTTTTTAAAAGAATGCAGCAGACATTCCGTTAGGTGCTTTTAGAAGCAGTAAGTGGATGGAAACTATAGGACGTGCTAAGGAAGCAGAACCCTAGGGATGAGTGGGAAACACTATTCCAGCTCCCCAAGATCACTTTTTTCACATAAAAATGGAGGGCAAAAGGAAGGTCCCTTAGGATAACTTTTTGGGGCCTTTCAACTGAGGAAGGAGCTTCTGAACAGCTGTAAGTGAACTCTTGCACAGTTGGGGAATTTCTTTGAACTCATCCTAGAAATGTGGTCTGATTCCTTATTTGATATCATCTATATTTATAAACATACTTAACCCAATAATTCAATTTATCTTTTTTTTTAGGAAGTGGCCACAGCCTCGAGTCAGTGAGTTTGGACTCTGCCCTTCATCCCTCAGCTTCCCACCAAGATAGGAAGGTCACCATCTCCATTTCACTCCTCTCTCTGTGTTCATTAGAAACTCTAGTTCCACACATCAGCCTCCGTGCATGCAAACAGCCAAGTCGTTCATAAGCAGCTCACAGGAGTTCTCTGCAATGATTGAACCACACAGAAGCACAGCGCACACTTGTGTTTAGATAAGGTTATCCCCATGACTCACCTCATTTCCACCAACTGCCTTGGTTAAAATCACAGCGGAAGACACAGGGGGAGGCATGCAACCTACTGTCTGCAAACTGAAAAATAAAAGAAAATCCAGTTGTAAATAGTTCCTCATTTCCAGTTATAAATCAAAGATAACAGTGTTTGTTGGTATACTCTCCGTGTTGAGCTGAGACACTACGGGACAACATGGATCAGAAGATATGGCAAATGTGTGGGCCCTGAGAGCTCCTGACATTATACAGGCTTACATGGTTTTATTTTTTAACGTATTCAAACTTTGAAGGGCTGGGGTTTAGTTCAGCTGGCAGAGTGCTTGTTTAACATGCACAGTGCCCTGGTGTCATCCTTTGCACACATCAAATACAGCAGGCCTATGATCCATCCCAGCACTGCCCACGCGCGCGCGCGCGCGCGCGCGCGCGTGCGCGCGCGCACACACACACACAACTTTGATTACGGAGTTCAAACAACAAGCAGGCTATAGTAAGTGGAATCACTGAACGATAATTAAAATGGATACTATAATCTTGGTTATTGCCATAGATCTCTCCCCGTGGAACTAGTACAACAGTACACACCTGTGTTCACAGCTCAGCGGAAGGTGGGGCAGAGGAACATGAGCTCAAAGACAATACTGGCAACACAAAGAACCTCTGTCCCAAAAGAAAATCTGCCTTGTATTTTTATAGAAGATCTTTTGGTAACAAATGAAGCCTAAAGATGACATCTAATGCTCAAAAATATTTGATAAAACAGAAGTTTACATTTTACAATTCTCAACTTTCATCACATAAACAACATTCTCATGTTGTAAAGTCATGTTGGAGGCAGTAATACTATCTCACACTTCTTGAATTCAGACCCAGAGTGGATTCCCATAGCTACTTTATATGTTTTTATTAAATAAAGCTCATATGTCCATGGTCACGACAGTGAGCCTATCCTCTCAGTTAGTGTAGAGAATAAACTGCGAGCCAGGAAAGCCAAATTACGGGCAGTAAATCTAAGACTAAACTGAAGACCATTCCGCAATATTTCAACAGAGCATGGCCTCACCAGAAGGAAAGTTCATCAAGGACACAGCACACAAACACTGTCAGGAGAAGCCAGCCTGGGCAACAAATTGAGGCCTGTCACTCAAATAAAGTAAGAACAGGGATCTGGTAAGATTTGTTTTGGTTTTTGTTTGGTTAGTGGGCTGGTTTTCTGAGACCTGACCTGGCTTGAACTCACCTTGTAACCAAGGACAGCCTGAGCCGGAAATTCCCAGTCTTCCTGCTGTAGCCTCCCTAGTACTGCAGCAGAACATATCAAGCTGATATTAACCCTTATTACTAATGATAACCCTGAGAAATACAACAGAGCTTCAGAAGAAGGTTCCATCCGTCACTGCTGAGTGGTTCTAACCCGACTCTGCTACCCACATTTCCCTACCATGATTCTGAGGTAGAGCCTGTCCTCCTTCCAACTAACTCAACTGACTAGTTTCTACTGTCACCTTGACAAAACCTTGGAAAAAGGAACCTCAATTAAGGGAATGTCTGAATACGCTTGGCCAATAACATGGTCTGTGAGACATTTTCTTGATTACTACACGATATAGGCGAACCTAACACTCTGTGGGCAGCACCACAAGTGGGCCTGGGTTGTTTAAGAAAGGTAAGGCACAGAGAGCAAGCCAGCAAGCAATACAAGCAACGTTCTTCCATGGTCCCTGCTTTAGTGCCTGCCTCCAGGCTTCTGCCTTGAGCTCCCGCTTTCACTTCCCGCAGTAAAGGACTCTTACCTGATGTATATGAAATGAACCCTTCCAAAGCTGCTACTGGTCACAGAGCTTGTCCCAGCAACCGAAGAGCAACCCAGAACATAAACATGCTAGGGAGGCCAAGGGAGACCGAAAGAGCTAAAATGAGGGACAGCAAGTGTGGGTCCCTCTGACATCCTGGTGGGGGTCGCACGACCTATTCTACCTCGTCACAGATGACAGGTGCTACTCCCCTCATAAAAACATCAGGTGCCATCAGAAGGCTCTTTCTGAGGACCACCTCTGAGAACCCGAGTCTCTCAGCTTCACGCTTTTGTAAGCGGTCTCTTATCTACAGCCTCAAGCCCCAGATTCTTCAGCCCGGTACTAAAAGACTCTGCTGGGATGACCCTAAAGAAATCTTATGTCCCTCACTAATGCCTCATTTTGTAGCCCTCTACTCTAGGCAGACACAAACCTTGTTGAGCACCATTCTTCGTGTGTGTGTGTGTGTGTGTCCCACACATATAGCATATATATGTTCCATGTATTCAATTGGATTGGGAGTTCCCTGAAAAAAAAAAAAAACTTCCTACTCGTTGCATGCCCCACGCACAGCGGATGCTCAGTATTTCCTGACTCGTAGTACACAGAATTACATCACTGCTCTGAAAAGAAGTCGCCTTATTTGTGTGGCATTTTACCTCTGCTCGTGAGAGGCAGTGCTCCTTCTCTGAAGTGCAGTATGGTGAAAAGTGCACTCCTGACCTCCCTTCCTACTTCTAGGCCAAGGTGTCCCCAAGTTGGCATTCACGCTGTGGCTCAACCCTGAAGCCTCAGTCTCCTGGTGACGGCCACAGCCTCCCCAGACAGAGGTCACAGAAACTCGAAGTTCCCATCAGTCCCACCACACTCATCTGTCCATCGCGCTTCCACATTCCACGAGCCTCCACACCTGTTCCCCTGGCTTCCTCTCAAGCCCCTGCTATCCACATCACGACCAAGAGTCCCATGCAAGCAGGCCTCGCATCCCTCACTACACCCCATGAAGCAGCTTCCTGCAGCTTCCAGGTAAGTCCTCAACACAGTGCTCTCCAAATCCTGCCGCCCTTCCGCCACATGACCAGCACATGCCCACTGGCCTGCTTTGCTGAACCTGTCTACAAACTCCCCAGGCTTGTTTCCGCCTCAGTGCCTTTGTAGATTGCTTCCTTTCCCAAGAATATTCTCTCCAAGAACTCTGGGAAGAATGAGAGTTCCTCAAAAGCCTGGTCACCCAACCCACTGCACCCCTTTCCTCTGACGTCACTCGTTTTCATTGTGTCCCTCCTGCTGCCTGTTGATGTCTACTCTGAGTATCTCTCACCTCTGGGCAATTCACCAGCACATGACCACTTTTGTCTGCTATACTTTCTCCAACTTCAGAAATAATCCTCAGCACACAAAGAAATCATGCCATGAATGGAAAGATTTGATACAGTCAACGTCATTATTAAGGATGTGTTTATACAGAGAAAAGCAGGTCTAAACTATGAGATAACTTTACTGGAAGTCATAGAGTGTCAGGGTAGGCTCAGAGGACAACCTCTGAGCTCTGGGGTCGGTGATTTAGCAGCTATAACATGATGCTCAAGTGAGGTTAGTTTTAAACTATTCTAATTAATTTTTCAATTGTTCAGTTCTTTCCATTAAACATGGTAACATTTATCATGAAAGAAACTATTCTAATGACTCTACTGCTAAATTAACTAAAACAACAACAGAGTAAATAAAAAATTAAACATCTGTGGCACACATATCCTTTTATTGTACGATTTAAAAATGGGCACTGCACTCAGCCACGGTAGTCCATGCTTGGAAAGATACAGATGGCCAAGGTAAGGTCCAGCGGAGAGCCTACATTCCCATGCAGACTGATCTGGAGGCCTCCAGTGTCTTCTGCTGTTCACTCTGTGAAGCAGCGGGGTGCATGTGTTTGTGCAGGCCCAGGGAGCATAGGAGAGCAGCAGCTACAATACTCTCAATCTCCATGTTCTTCCCTTGAGACTGGAACTAAGCTGGTGGCCAGCAAGCCTATTAAACCTCCTGTCTCCAAAGCCCTGGGGTTCTAGGCATTCTCAGGTCCTCAAGCGTGCACTCCTCAACACTGAGCCAGCGCCCTAGGTCCTCTCCTACTTGTTTTATACACTCAGAAAGTCTACATTCTGGAACCTTAAAATAGGCACAGGGATCTACTTTAAGATTCTGTTAAACTATTCCTTACTGAACCTCTGATGAAACGCTATTGTTTTAACAGCTAGTATTGATTTTTTCTAATTTATTTACTTTTATGTGCACTGGTATTTTGCCTGAACGTATGTCTGTGTGAGGGTGTCAAATTTTGAAGTTACAGACAGTTGTCAGCTGCCATGTGGATGCTGGGAATTGAACCCAGGTCCTCTGGAAGAGCAGTCAGTGCTTTCAACCCCTGAGCCATCTCCCCCAGACAGAATTTAAAAAGTGGTCTCCTTTCCTTATAACCACACAAGTCCTTTTGTTTGCAGTTGCCATGGAAACAATAATGTTACTAGCGCTGCCCCATTAAAAGAATACCCATCAAAAGGTTTAAACATACCCTTTTAAAAGCCATTCATTGATGGGCGTGACTGACAGGAGCTGAAGAAAGAGCCATATTGTTGCTGGGAAGAAGGCTAGTGTGAAGGTCTGGATGAAAAGATGAAGCTTCAAATGCACCAGCGCACTGGTCAGCTCCTGCAGAGAGACAGACACAGGGCAAAGGTAAGAAAAGAAATTCCACAGAGAGCTCTAGTAAAGCGACATCACAGGCCTTAGCTTCCAATGCTGAATTGTTTCAAATCTTAGATCTTTACAAGTACGTGTATAAGAAAGAGGCTGTGAGAGAGAAAGAATAATGATAATTATAAAATAGTTTCATATAAAATCTCTGAGCTATCTAATTTCCTGTGGATACATAATATGCTCTAAGAATTCAGATCTGTACATTTCTGAACAAGAGTAAAAGCAAACTAGCATTAAAGTGGTAGAAATTCAAAGACTGTTGTTGATGATATAAATAAAACACATGTTTACCTACATTAAACAATTACCTTAAACTGGGCAGTGGTGGCATATACCTTTAATTCCAGTACTGTGGAGGCAGAGGCAAGCAGATCTCTAAGTTCGAGGCCAGCCTGGTCCACAGAATGAGTTCCAGGACAGCCAGGGTTACACAGAGAAACCCTGTCTTGAAAAACAAAACAAAACAAAAATATCTTAAAAATATTCATAAGACTTACCACACTTTAATCAAATATACTAATCTCTATTCATTGTATGAAATTTACCAGGCTTTGATTTGGGAAGATGTCACCAAATCTACAAATATTTCTAAACCATATTAGCTTAGATAACAGTTTATTAATTCCAAGGGATTCCGTCCCCTACTGACCACTCACTGCAGTTCCTATTGTTAACAGCTTTCTGTGAAATAGCCATATGCCTGGAGCTAGGATAACCTGAGTACTCTGCTATCTCATTTACTCCCAAAGCAGCCCCATTAGGACAGTATAATGGCCAGGAGGATAGTAACTCCTGGCTGCACTGCTGAGACCACCCACACGGTAAGGACCTGATCAAGTCCACTCCTGGCACACTACCAACCAAATCCAGGTCTGCTCCTACCATGGTATCACAAGCTGCCCCAGGAGGGATAAGAAACGCACACTCAAGATTGGGCACTTTCAGAGTGGACGAGCCATAGACAGAAAGGCATGTCAGGTTGGAGGTATAGCTCGGTTGGAGAAGTGCTTGCCTAGCATGCATAAGCACTAAGTTTGATTCCCAGAACCACATAAACCAGGTACAATGGCACACACCTGTAATTCTAATACTTGAGAAGCTGAGGAAGAAAAATCGTAAGTTCCTGGAACTAGCTCTTGTAGACCAGGCTGGCCTTGAATTCACAGAGATCTGCCTGCCTCTGCCTCCCAAGCACTAGGATCAAAGGCATGCGCCACCACCGCCCGGCTAGATGATAAATTCAAAGCCATCCTCAGCTACTTAGTGAATTTGAGATTAACCTGAGCTATATGAAACCCTGTCATAGACCAAAACAAAACAAAACTACATATTAAACATGTTATGAATTGCACAGCCAGAAAACACAGAATAGTTAGCGCTGCAATACAAATAGGTGGTGGTGCACGCCTTTAATCCCAGCACTTGGGAGGCAGAGGCAGGCGGATCTCTGGGAGTTCGAGACCAGCCTGGTCTACAAGAGCTAGTTCCAGGACAGGCTCCAAAACCACAGAGAAACCCTGTCTCGAAAAAACAAAAATAAATAAATAAATAAACAAATAAACAAACAAACAAGGGCTGGAGAGATGGCTCAGCGGTTAAGTGCACTGGCTGTTCTTCCCAAGGACCTGAGTTCAATACCCAGCAACTACGTGGTGGCTCACAACCATCCATAATGAGATCTGGTGCCCTCTTCTGCCCTGCAGGTATACATGCAGACAGAACACTGCGTACATAATAAATAAATAAATAAATAAATAAATAAATAAATAAATAAATAAATCTTTAAAAAAATAAATAAACAAACAAATGAATAAAAAGAAAAAAATGGTAGAAAGGGCATAGACTTTTTAAAAGTCAAACAACAAAATTAAACAAACAATAAAAAAAATAAGCAAGGGCCAGGGAGACGGCTCACCAGGTAAAGACATTTGCTGTACATGCCTGGGGTTCTGGATTTGATCCCTAGGATCATGGTGGACAGACAGAATCAACTTCCAAAACTGTCCTGACTTCCAAGCACACACACATGCACCCCCCAACATACATCAGGAATCACCCGTAAGACAAAGGTTTGCAAGCAGTCACACACTCACCAGTTTTAATGTGCGCATTTCAAAATGTGCAACAGACCCTCCGCCTCAGAGGCACAGCTACCTGGTCATCTGTAACAGCAGGCTAGTGCAGACGCATCCGCTCTCCCTTTAGCACCCACCTCTGCCTCCCCATGAGGAGACGCACCAATTCCTCTTTGGTCCAAGATGTCTTTGAAAGTATGGAATGTTCTGATAATCTGGGACCATCAGGCCCACTAGGACCACACTAGATCCTTTGATGGACCCAAAAGAAAACAACACTTGTAAAGTGAATTAGAATCTTCAAAGTTACATCATTAAGAAATCTGACACCAGCCATGCATGGTGGCACACGCCTTTAATCCCAGCACTTGCAGGGCAGAAGCAGGTGGATCTTTGTGAGTTCGAGGCTAACCTGCTCTACAAGAGCTAATTCCAGGACACACCAAAGCTACAGAGAAACTCTGTCTCCGAATACAAAAACAAAACAACAACAACAAAAAAAAACCACTATAAATCAAAGCTGAGTAGGACAAACTAAAATGCTTTCAAATAAACTCAAGTCAATAATTTACTATTTCCAGTGAACAAAAACGCACTATTCTAGGACCAAATAAGATAGAACATAATAATCATAAAAATCATAGATCCAGTTAAAATTAATTTAGGATTATTAAGTAAAAAATAAATTACAAAACTGTTACTTCCCACTGACCCTGGCCCTGAAGCAGCAGCCTTAGAGACAGCCTAGCGTTATTCCCCGATGCAATCTAAGTTTAATGGCTTCTGAAAATGACTGTTGTACTGGTTTGCAAAGGGTCTTTGATGGAGGGAATGGCTTTGATGGCCACTCATATACCACAATAAAATACAGGATCAAAGCAATCCATCATTACATCCAAATTAGCCGGGTAACTCTGAAGGCTTCCTAGGTGCTGACAGGAGTTGGTCCTTAGAGAAATGCTGATAGCTGTGACATTCTTCCTTCACCAACTCTTGCAACCCACAAAGTTGGCTGCTTTACAGAATAACATTAAATAAGAAGCTGAGGAGTAAGAGACATGAAGTCTCTTGCAAGATATCCCATGGCATAAATAATAGCTGTCGCCATTAAACAGGTACCAGGGGACGCAGTTAGAGCCATGTCCTGAGCAGAGGACGTGGGTGATGCATAGCCAAGGCCAGCACAAAGACCTCACGTCACATCCGACCTGCACCTCATCATGGCCAACACCATTCTGCATCACGTGCCCACACTTAGAACCAACTGTAGAACCCGGGTGCTCAGAGAAAAAGCCTACTCCCTCTACCAATGGTTACCTCGAGTCAATAACATTTCTAGCGGGCCTACAGTCAGCAGAACAGGAAAACAATCCTGCATCGGTCATTTCCAGAAAGGCAATCCATCAATG
Organism: Alexandromys fortis; assembly: GCF_014885135.2. Taxonomy (NCBI): domain Eukaryota; kingdom Metazoa; phylum Chordata; class Mammalia; order Rodentia; family Cricetidae; genus Alexandromys; species Alexandromys fortis. The sequence continues at coordinate 849,564 of NW_026068006.1, read as the reverse complement.
AGGGTATTTAGAATTGCTGGGATGTAATTCGTCAGTTATAAACACTACATACTAACACTGCATATATCAAAAACACCCCAATGAGATTTATAACAGCCTAATAACTACTGAATGAAAAAATGAACAAAATCGGTCCTCCATGTTGTTAACAGGGGGACCTAAGGAGGTAACTGGCTTTAGTCTGTCTGGGTTTGCTTTCTATTGCTGTGATAAACACTGTGAGCAAGGCAACAAGGGAAGGAAAAGGTTACTTCATCCTATGCGTCCATGTTACAGGCCATCATGAGGGAATTTAGGCAAAGCTTAACCAGGAACCGGGAGCAGGAACTGAGCAGAGACCAGTGCTGCTTACTGGTGTGCTCCCCAAGGCTTGCTCGGCCTGCTTTCTTACATCATCCATGCAGAGGTGGCACCACCCACAGTGGGTGGGCCTTCCCACATTAATCACTAATCAAGAAAATGCCACCTTCCCCCAGACTTGCCTACAAGCAGCCCGATGGAAACACTCCTAAAATATGTTCCCTCTTCCCAGGTGACTCTAGTTCTGTGTCAAGTCGACAAAAAGTCGCCAGCACAATCTTCACTCAGATCACACCAAAATCCTACTGTATGACCTAGCTATGATCCTGCGCATATACCCAGAGGATCCATATCCTACCACAGAAATACTTGCAAATCTCTATCCTAGATATATTTATATATCCTAGCTGCTCTACTGACAATAGCTAAAAAATGGAATGTACCTAGAGAGCAGAACACACGCGATGTGAAAGAAGGGGGTTACTGGGGATGACGGCTTAAAGCAGGGGTAGAAGTGGGGAAATGGAAGCAAAGGACGGTATGGGGGCTGGGAAGATGGTTCAGCAGTTAGAACGGTGGCTATTCTAGAGGACCCAGGTTCAGTTCCCAGCACCATATGGTGGCTCACAAGCATCTGTAACTCAAGTCTCAGGGGACCAACAACCTCCTTAAGCCTCCATGGGCAATACACACACCACGGTGTACAGACATAGATGAATACAAAATACCCACACACATAAAATACAAATAAATAAATCTGTACAAATAAATTTTTAAAGTGTTTGAAAAGATGTGCCCTTTATGTGTGGACCATGCTTCCTCTAGAAGACATGGGTTATTACAGGAAAATCTCAAGGCCAGGTATGAGATATCTCCCTACAAGTTTTTGGTCAACGAAACCCCAGAGGTCATCAAACAACACAAGTTGTTGGCACTGTTCTCGGCTACCCACAATAACTCAGGGCAACAGCCTATTGCTGAAGACACTCTGTACTTTGGGTATGCATACAGACAGATCAAGACTGAACTGAACTGAAAACTTCCTTGCTAGCTAGTTTTCACAGCGCCAAAAGGAGCTATGCAGGCTCCTGGAGGGTAAAAGCCATGGCGCCTCTGCCCTGGACCTGGGTAGCCTGCCTCTCCAGGATGTGCACGGCGCCTGTGAAGGGAACCCAGTGCTTAGACCTGGATTTAAGGTCGGTTCCATAGGAAGGAATTCTTGCCTGACACTGTAACCCTGGTCAAAAGCCCATGGCTAGCAGGCCATGGGCCTTATGGGGGAGGAGATGGGCACAGAGGGAGCATCTATTATGGTTTTGCTAAACAGACGTGTTGTCTAATTTCCTTCTAAATATTTACACTTATAGGTATAGATTCATGCCGCTCTCAAGCTTGGTCAGAGCCCCTTTCTACAGCAGATATTCGCTAATGCAAACACCCATGACTATTCAAAGTGCTGAGAACAAGTAACAGTGTCTCGCTGGTCCTAAGCGAGACACTAGCTCCATCTCAGAGGTTATCACAACAGAGGGGACAGAAAGACTCTAAGGGCCGTCTAGATGTGACATGCCAGTCACATTCATGAACTCAGAGCAGCTGTATTTGTGTTTTTATTGGTTGAATAAAGAAACTGCCTTGTAATTAAAGTAATTTAATTAACACAATTTCTGTGTGGTTATTTTGGGGGTTAAGCTAGCCTGGCAGCGGGATGTGGCCCGCTCCTTTTACTACAAACTCCAATATGGATGGGTTGCTATCCCAGAAGACCCAGTTGTGAACATGGCAGTATTGTATACAGCACAAGTTCCAGGGAATCTGACCGCCTCAAGCACCTCCATGCATGGGGTACACTGACATACACAGACAAAATGCCCATGGGCATAAAATAAAAATAAATAAATCTTTAAAAAGTGCTGGGATTAAAGGCATGTGCCACCTCTGCCCAGCTTAAAGACATTTCCAGTAAAAAAAGAGAGAGACTCAGACTGTGATGACATTTTAATCCCAGCACTCAGGAATCAGAGGCAAGTGTGGATCTCTGAGCTCAAAACTAGCCTGGTCTACAGAGACAACCAAATTACACAGAGAAACCCTGTCTCAAAAGAACAAAAGGAAAAACAAAACAAAAATGCTGAAATCCACATTAGAATAAGATTCTGCCATCTATAAGAATAAAATGTTGGGTGGGAGAGATGGCTCAGAGGTTAAGAGAACTGACTGCTGTTCTGGAGGTCCTCAGTTCAATTCTCAGCAACCACATGATGGTTCACACCCATCTATAATGAGATCTGGTGCCCAGAACACTATATATATAATAAATAAATTTAAAAAAAAAACAATAAGATGTTATAATATTTATTTCTGGAACATTTATGTGTGTGCTGTGCATGTATACACACAAATGTTTACATGCATGGAGATGCACCTTTTATGTATGTGGGTGTACATGTATGCTCTTCCATCTGAAGGCCTGGGGTTGATGTCTTGTGTCTTTCTCAATCACTCTTCAGTTTGTTTACTGAGGGGCAAGGTGTCTCCATGAAGCCAGAACTCCCCTTTGGCTGGTTTACCTAGCCATTTTACCAGGGAATGCCACGCCCACCTCCTGCATTGAGATTACAGCTGGTTCTGGGACCACACGCTCCCGTCCTTACACTTACTCTGCGTTTACTCACCAAGCCATCTCCCAGCCTCTAGAAATTAATACCTTTAGAACTTTATGATGTTCTGAGAAACCACCCAGTATTTCCTCTTTTCTTCCTGCAGTTTAGGTGTAAAGAAAGACACATATGATGTGGGAGTGATTTCTTATTAATAAAGAAACTGCCTAAGCCCCTTGATAGGCCAACCCTTAGGTGGGTGGAGTAAACAGAACAGAATGCTGGGAAAAAGAAGCTGAGTCAGGGAGTCGCCATGATTCTCCCATTCCAGACAGACGCAGGTTAAGATCTTCTCTGGTAAGCCACCTCGTGGGCTACACAGAATATTAGAAATGGGTTAGAACAATATGTAAGAGCTAGCCAATAAGAAGCTAGCCACGCGGGCGGCCAGGTGCCGGGGACGCAGCCTCTCCGCTCCTAATTCAACACACATATCTTTCTCATTCCGCTCTCTGTATCTTTCCTTCTGAGACAATCCATTTCCGTGACACTGGATCAGTGACGACCATCGCCCATAGGCATGACAGATTGAGACTTCTCAGGAACAATCTAAAACGACTCTCAGAACGCTGGAATGTGCTTCTGCTCCTTTAAAAAGTAGTTCAGAGCCAGGCGATGGTGGTGCACTTTAATCTCAGCACTCGGGAGGCAGAGGCAGGCAGATCTCTGTGAGTTCGAGACCAGCCTGGTCTACAAAGGGAGTTCCAGGACAGGCTCCAAAGCCACAGAGAAACCCTGTCTCGAAAAAAAAAAAAAAAAAAAAAGTAGTTCAGAGATGGTATAACAAACATGACTAGATCACATAAGGCCCAGGACCAAGAGATAACACCCGAGAGTTGTAGAAACCAAACTACCTAAAGAGCCTCCATATACCTCAGTAGGGCAGGTGCACCAGTCTTCTCCATGATGTGAGAAAGACAATAAAACAGGTACTGGAGTCCGTTACCACACTAATAAGCCTAATTTTTAAAAGAAAAATTATTTCTTAGTTTTGGTTCTTGTTTTGTGTAGCTCAAGCTAACCTCAAACTCATGGCAATCCCCTGACCCCAGCACCCTGAATACCAGATGTTTGAATGGCAGTGGCCCCATAGGATCATATTTGAATGCTTGGTCCCTAGGTGGTGGAACTGTTTGGGAAAGAGGAGGATGTGGCTTTGCTGGAGAAGTGTTTCCCTGAGGGTGGGCTTTGAGGTTTCTAAAGCCCACAAAATGCCCAGTTAGCTCTCCTGCCTCCTGGCCGCTGTCTCAATATGCAAGCTCCCAGCTACTGCTCTAGCACGCCTGCCTGTCTGCCGCCCTGCTCCCACCATGATAATGGACTCAGCCTATGAAACCGCAAGCAAACCCCGAATTAAATGCTTTCTGTTAGGAGTTGCCTTGGTCACAGTGTCTCTTCACAGTAACAGAACAGTGACTAAGACAGCAGAACCAGGGGCATGTGCCACTACACCTGGCTTAAAAATACATTTTTAATTACTGGTATTACCACACATCTTTTTTCTGAAGCAGGTGAGCTACAGTATTACAGCCTTACTTTCTGCTTCCTTGATTACATCTCTTCATAAGGATATTTTTCATACCAATGTCTTCATTAAAAGAATGGTCATCAAGCAAGGTGGTAACACATGCCTTTAACCCCAGTCCTTGGGAGGCAGGGCCAGGCAGAATTCTAGGAGTTTGAATCCAGCTTAGTGGTAGCCAGAGCTGTTACACAGAGAAACCTTGTCTCAAATACTAAAAAAAAAAAAAAAAAAAAAAAAAAAAAAAAAAAAAAAAAAAAAAAAAAAAAAAAAAAAAAAAAAAAAAAAAAATCATCCATGAATTCAAAGCCAGCCTGGTCTACAAAGTGAGTTCCAGGACAGCCAGGGCTGTTACAAAGAACTCCTTTCTCTAGAAAAAAAAATTAAATAAATACAAAAAAAAAAAAAAAACTCCATGTAATCCCACGTCTAGGACCTGAGTGCTCAACTCTGCAGGCCCCATACAGAAGCAGTAAGCTAGTCCCGCTGCTGTCCAAGTCACTCTGTCACAGTGAAGCCTCTAAACAGCTTCACAAAGGCCTGAGACCAGCACTCAGGGCAAGTTATTGTCTCTGCACTTCTCTCCATGTGCCCACAAGGTGACAATACCTCTGTTTTTAACGACAGTCCACTGTTAAAGAAGATCGTAGCGACAGCAATGTAGGACACAGTTATCTCTGGCTTCAGTGGTCCTACAAAGAGAGCAATGAGTCACTGTTAGAAGAGCATGCGCAGCAAATCAGTTGGTTTGAAAGAAGACTACTTTCAGCACCAGTGCTGGACCTGTTCTGCTGGAAGCTTCACCTCAGCAGCTGGCATTCATAGATCAGTCTGGGATGTTTGAGGGGAAGCTCCACCCCAACTCTCTCCGTACCCTGCTGTATCTCAGAAACTCCACCAAATGATGACCCCTCCTCTAGAGATTCTCAAGACTACTCCCACAAGGTACTTAAACTGCCCCCCAGGAAACAGACATGTGGTTTGCCTGTCTTCCTTTCCTGTCTCCTCTCTGGTGCTGGAAAATCATCCAGGAGTGTTTTATCCATTAAACCTGGGATTTTTCTAGTTCAGTTTGATTTGGTCTGATTTGGATTGTTACATAGGTAAAGATGCTCATCTGGGTACAGAAACTTTTCCCATTTTCCCCACATGAGGCGTCTCCAGTGATATTATCATGTCTAAAATGTCAACAGTGCCCAGGTGAAGAAGCTGGGGCATATACCATTTGGTTCCCCTGTACTTGTGTTCCTAAAAGGCATATCTACACCGTTTCTATTATCAATGTATCTGTGAGTGGGACCATATTTGGAAATAGGACTATACTAGAGGAAGTTAAGTTTAGATGAGGGTGAAGTAAGTAGTTATCCAACAACTACCTATGTTTTTTTTTTGTTTTTTTTTTTTTTGTTTTTTTGATTTTTCGAGACAGGGTTTCTCTGTAGCTTTTTTTGGTTCCTGTTTTGGAACTAGCTCTTCTAGACCAGGCTAGCCTCTGCCTCCCGAGTGCTGGGATTAAAGGCGTGCACCACCACCGCCAGGTTCAACTACCTATGTTTGTTTACCTGTCTGCTTGTGTGCTTGCAGTACAGGGATGAACTCCGGGGTCCCGCACATGCCAGGCAAGCACTGGCAGGCAGCCCCAGTGACTGGCATTCTGAGAGGCATGTTTGTGTGTAGACACACAGTAAAGACAGGGCAATGGTTGGAGTTATGATACCACAGTCAAGGAAGTCAAAAGTCCTTGTGAACACTAGCTAAATGAAGCAAGAAAGAGGATTCTCCCAGAGCCACTGGATGTCTGGCCTAGAGAACTGAGAGAATAAATTTCTGTCATTCTGATGTATTTCTTAGACAATTTGCTGCTAGACTGGGTTTGCTTCAAGTCAAATTACATGATCACAATGATAGAGTCTCCAAAATCCTCTACCATATCTACTGATATTTTGGGGATATAGGTGGATGATCAAACTGAAAGAAATCACTGTTCAAGTTGTTCAACAAACACTTGTTAAGATCTATCTTTGATATTTGTAGAACAGCTTAAAATAAAAGAAACGAAACTATTCCATATGCCTGGCATTAAGACAAAGCCTTGGGCTGAGACTGGGAAAGCAGAGACAAGGAGCAAGCATGAAAGCCCCCCACCGCAGCACCAACATTTAAAAAGGCACACTGCCTTCCAAACTGTGAGAGTATCTGTCTCCATACCGCACAGGTACATACTTCAACAACTAAAGACGTCCATTAAGAAGCAGAACTTAAAGGCAAGAAAATTTAAAATTTAAATTTAATTTAAAACTAGACTGCTCCCAAAAATCTTAACTATCTGAATTTTTTACTCAAGCTTTTTTTACTCCCCACCCCCACTCCCTCACTTTTTGTCAGTCCAGAGTGGCGTTTCCAGAATTTCTTGAGAGGAAGGGTCAGAGAGAATCTACGAGATGGTTACATGCAAAAACTAAAGCCAGGTCCAAAGACATTTGTATACAGGTAACATGTGGCGTTCAATTCAGTGGACTAGTCCTGAACTTTCAATGTTCAAATTCCAGAGACAAGCCACACAGACTTTTGTTCTACTAGACACACATCTAAATAACTGTATCAAGAAATGGAGTGGGGCTATTCCAGGGCTACTTACAACACACCTGTCAGGAAGAAGGGGATTAGGGAGACCCAAGGCTCCTCAAACTCACAGAGATCCGCCTGCCTGCCTCTGCCTCCCGAGTGCTGGGATTAAAGGCGTGCGCCACCTCCACCCAGCTCATTCTTGACAAACACACACACACACACACACAACTCTAAGACTAACAGGTGGTCCCAATTAGGGAACTCTGCAGGACGAGAGGTCACCCAGGACAGAAATGAAAACTCGGCAAATCTTAAACAGAGGAATGAGCTGAAACTAGGGTATAAATTTGTCCCTTTTCCGTGCTCAATGAGTTGGAGTTTTCCTCTGCTTTTACACAGTTCAAATAATATTAGTCACCAAAAATGGAAGGAACTCACACAATCAAAAGAAAAATGGGCTACTAAGAAAATGAAGCCACTTTGAGTTAGAAAATCCAATCTTCTTATTTTGTTGTTGCTATTTGTTTTCTGAAACAAGGTCTTTCTAAAGAGCCCAGGCTGTCCTGGAACTCACTATCTAGACCAGGCTGGCCTTGGCCTCCCTAACAATGGAATTAATAGAGAGCACCACCCTGCTTGCCTCTTCCAGTCTTTTAAGGGAAGAAAAAAGAAACTCTTTGTAAAGGTGACATTCCACAGAAGCCATTCCTCCTCTATGGCGATCTCGCCCCAAGTATCATCTAAAATATCCTAAGATTGCAAGGTTTGGGCATATGCTTTCAGTCCTAGAAAATGGAAGGGTCTCTGTGAGAAGGCCAACCTAGACTGTGTGTGTAGCTAGCTAATGCTAGGTCAGCCAGGGCTATACTGTGAGATGTCTCAAAAAAGAACAAATTAATTAAAATAAAAATATTCTTAATATTTGTAGATAATATACTTCAACATAATTTTTTTAATTTGTTTCTGTTATTGTTTTTCGAGACAGGGTTTCTCTGTGTATCTCCAGCTGTCCTGGAACTCACTCTGTAGATCAGGCTGTCCTTGAAATCACACAGATCCACCGACCTCTGGCTTTTCTGTTTTTCTAATGGAAAAACAAATGCTCCCCCCACACACACACCCAGGATTTACATCTCGCAAATAACTGAAGGCATAGGTAGGAAAGACAGTTTCCCTGTGTAATTCCACAGAAGCACACCTAGCTTTTGCCAAAATGAGGACCAAAGAGCTAAACCCCATGAGCTCATATCTCTCTGGGTCCTGCTGGACACACTAGCAGTGCCCCGACCTACATAATCAGGCTCCAATAGGCTCTCATTTTCAACCTTGTTCTGGTTTTTTGGGGGGATGGGGTGGGGAATGGGGGGTAGTTTTGAAGGTTTCTCTGTAGCTCTGGCTGCCCTGGAACTCACTTTGTAGACCAGGCTGGCCTTGAACTCACAGAGATCCACCCAAGCACTGGGATTAAAGGCGTGTACCACCATGCCCAGTTACTTCTATATTTTTAAGGAAATGTAACTAATTTAAAAAGCAAGAACTGAAAGAAAAGAAGGAGAGGGGCAGCGAAGGGGGAGGGGGTTATGTAGCTCAGGATATAATGAGTCTCAGCACAAAGTTGGCTCAACACCGCACTAGTAAAATAAAACAAACAAAATGACCAAAAGAACCTGTCTCAAAAAACAAAGAAGCCGGGCGGTGGTGGCGCACGCCTTTAATCCCAGCACTAGGGAGGCAGAGGCTGGCGGATCTCTGTGACCTAGTTCCAGCCTGAGCTAGTTCCAGGACAGGAACCAAAAGCTACAGAGAAACCCTGTCTCGAAAATCCAAAAAAAGAAAAAAAAAGAAAAGAAAGAAAGATTATGAGAAATTTTCCATGACACATCTGCCCTTGCTCTTTAATTCTTGTTGGTAAAGGCACAGCGAAAGTGTTGCTTGATGCTATTTTTGTTTTTTTATTAAACAGGCTTTATTGGTAGGACCATCATCTGAAACGGTCACAAAAAATAAAGCTCTCAACCTAACAACCACACAGAAAAGCCCAATTGTTTGGGTCTTCTTAAGACAAGTAGTTTTTACACAGAAAAGTCCTAGAAGAATCACATTGTATCTAACATTTAGCTGATTCTGTCCTGTTCGCCTGGACTAAAAACCATAAAAATGTCTTTATTCTACAAGGTCTTCTCTTTACAGTGATTATTTATCTTTAATAGTCTCTCTCTTTCCCAAAACCATTATTATAGATTTTTGCCATTGTTATGATAAAAGAGGAAGCCCAGTATCCATTCTCCCTAACTAAGCTCTGACATGTTACCTGGCTGGCGTGGCGGGGACACACACACAGACACACACACAACACGGACCTGAGGATGTGGTTCAGGGTACAGAATGAGTTTAACAAGTATGCGCCAAGGTCCCGGGTTCACTCCCCAATATGCCAATCAAAAAATAACGTGGCATGATGGTTTAAAATATAAGTTACTTAGAGCTGAGAATATTCTGCTTCTACTTTGTGATTGCTGAAAAAAATACCATAAGGATTGTTAAAAAACTGAACATATTTTAAGACCCAATAATGTACAAAAGTTCACTAAGAAGTACAACAGTACAAACAAGATCACAGAATCCATCTTGTCTCTGCCAGATCAAGAAGCCCCAGAGAACGGATCCAAGCATTCCACAACCATCCTACCCACATAGTAGTCAGAAAATTCAAGGTAAAAGACACGTGGCAAGTGTCTCCCGCCCCAGCACCTGCAGAATTACCGGCCACACACCACCAGGAAAGGCCTCTCATATAATACTGAGCAAATCCAGAGATCTAGCCTCAAGCACAATAACCAGTACAGTGTGCTGTGGGTCACTTCCAAGACTCTATCCAGAACTGCACTCCCCACCGCTCCAGAGACAAGGGGTTCTTCACTGGACAGAACTTCAGTTTCCCAAGAGCTCACAGAAAGGGCGGATCAAAACTAACTCCACAGGAGCTGTGGCTATCTGAGTTCAAGACCAGCCAGGGCTACACAGAGAAACCCTGCCTGGGGGAAGGGGAAACCTAACTGGTAGCTTCAGAAGGATAAGCAATGGCATTGTGGTCACAACTATGTATTCCATATGTTGCATTTAAACTTTTTAAAGTATGTAATTTTAAAAGGAAGAAAAATGAAATAATCAAGAGCTTTCTTATCCACAATCACTGTGTTAAGTAATTACCAGAAGTTCTTCTAAATGGAGAAACTAGGCAGGGAGAAGTAGGAATCGCTTACTATTCTGAGATACCATGCATTAATTTCCTGAAGGTTTTAACAAAAGGGTACAATTTCAAATACCCACCTTCTACTTGAAAACAATTATGTGTGCTCTCTCCCGTCCTTACCTGGACCCACTACGTGATTTATGTATTCTATCCGTCAACAAATTTGGGATCTAACACACAAGGTCAAAAACACAAATGAACTGAAGAAACTCAATTAATGTGTATGCAGAGCAGGACAAGGCTGTCTGAAAGTGGGAGAGAGGGTAAAAAGGCCAATGACACGAGCCCTGTCCCCACCAGTGTCCACAGACCACGATACAAAGCTGGCCATTGTATTCGGGATTTGAGTGGGGTTTTAACCCATCCACACTTCCTTGTCAAACCATACAGTGCGCATAGCTTAACACAGTCTGTATCTGTTAACCGCAGCAGTAGCAACTGAATCCCAGCAGCACACGGAAGTAGTGCCCCGTGGAGTGCAACGTGTCAGTCAGCTTGGGAGTTTGGGAGCGTCAGCTACTAAGGCACGACCGCTCCCCCATCAAATGAGGCAGAAAATCGAAGTTTGGGGAAAGAGTGTCCTTTCTTTCCCACCCTCTTTAATTTTTTTTTCTCTCTCTCCTTTTTGTTTTTTTAAGGTGCATAAAGGGAGGAGTCGGAAATAGACTTGATAATGAGGTGCACTCCAGGACAGATAAGGGCTCCTGGCACCCTAAGGTCCCTTGGGATGGGATGCTACTCTGCAAGCATGAGGTGTAAGTTTCATTTTCTGCAGCCTCACTCCCGGCACCGAGCAGAAGTCATTGGTCGCCTGCAGAAAAGGCAACCTGTACTCCAACTCCTCTGCCCCATTCCTGATCCCCTTCGGGGCTGGCAAGTGAGAACCACCTGCAAAGGCACAGCGTAGTTGTGACGGTCGGGGCGGAGAAGGGCAGCGGTCCCACCGCACCAGGGCGGCCGCCCCTCCCGCAGACTCGCCGAGGAGTTGTGAAGCGGGAGCCGCCGGCGCGGCGCAGCGGGCAGAGGTGCGGCACTTACCCCCGTTCACTCCGACCGACGGCTCCAGCTTAGCGGCGCCGATCGCCACCACTATGCCGACCATGAACCATTCTTTCCTCGCCCTCTCCAGCAGCCTCATATTTGTTAGGGTGGGTGGGTTTTGTTTATTTGTTTGGCTGGCTGGCTTTCCAAGCTGCGATTCCCGAATCCCCGGGGCGTCTCCACGCTTTCCTCGGTGCCTCCAGACATGCAGCAGAGCAAGTCAAATTGCCACTCGTAAACTAAAGACCGGAGGGGTGGCTCGGGCGGCTCCGAGGCGGGCTGGGAGTAGTAGTATCCAGTGACAGGAAAGCCTCACTGAGCGCCGCCATCACTACCACGCGCCTCCGAATAGACGCGCATTCGGGCGGAGGAATCCGGGATCCGGGGGACGTAGAATGGGGCGCACCCGGAGACCGAGGAGGAGGGAAGGGAGACCAGTCATCGGCTGCACTAGCAGGACCCGCTGCCATGCATCCGTGGTCAAGCTTGGGGAAGTCCACGGCGGGGCAGCGGAATGTGGCGCCCCAGACGCCCAGCCTCCTCGTGCTGTAGCTGCAGGAAACTGACGGCCTCCCGAGCCCCGCGGCGTGCATCGCGGAGAGCTCGTCTCGCTCCGCCCAGAGCCCGAGGACGCGCGCTGCGCGCCTGAGGGCACGGGGCTCCGCTGTAGCTGCGGCTGCGCGCGCGGGCGCCGAAGGTTCCGGTGCGCTCATTCTCGGCGCATTACGACGACGGCCGACGTCGCGTTGACGTTGCGCGGGGGGAGGGGAAGCCACTCGCGGCCTCTGGTTCTCGGCGGGAGCGGCGGCGGCAGACGCGTGTGGCGACCGGCGCGGGAAAGCGGCTTCCTAGTTGGGGAAGCGTTAGCCCCGGGGGTAGGTTGAAAATCGGTGGCCGAGCAGACGTCCGGGACGGCAGGCCCCCCGCCTTCCCGCAGCGGCGGCGGCGGCGGGAAGGCGGGGAAGGCGGGCCGGGCCTTCCCGCCAGGTCGGTGGCCTGCCCGGGCCTTTCAGCCCGACCGCCTTCCCGGCCAAAACCCGCCCCGGGAGTGGGGAGGACGGCCGGGATGGGGCAAATCTTCCCTGGGGGGGGCGGTAAGAAAGCGGCCCAGGCTCCTCCCCACCCGTGTGCTGCGCGTGGGCGGGCGATTCCGAAGGCCGCGTGGTGCGGGCCTTTGCCTGACCCCGGAGCTGAACCACTAAAGCAACAGGACGACTGAGGGGGCCGGGAACGCAGAACAAAAGCAGTGAGGGTCGAGACCCAGGGTGGAGGTTCTGATGTCCGCCCCCTCCCCCCGGTCCGGTTTCTTGCTTTGCATTCTGGCGACCTATGGCATAGTTTCACGAATGGTCTTCCGAGCATCTACCCTTCCTCTTTATGCACCCAAAGAAAGAAAGGAACAAAGTATTGTGGGACATTTTGAAGCAGCCTGGTATCAGCTACTTGAATAGTTTACTATGGAACGTAACGTTCGAGAGAAATTGTACCAGACTCTCATTCTGGATGCATTCAAAGCTTGAAAGAGACTCGGCTTCAATTTGCTCTATTTTACTTTATCTTGCTGACATGACTCGCTATCCAAAAACTAAACTGCTTTAAGCAGTTGTGCTATCGGTTCCCAGTCGCACAGCCCCCACTGGGGTAATAATACATCAGGCAGCACGAAGAAAAGCTAATCTCAAGATAAAAGAACCTAATAGGGAGTCGTTAAACAATTTACCAGGCAAAAGAAGTACATGAAATGTGATAAAAAAAAAAAAAAAAAAGCTTATTAGAAGGCAGGCACAAGGTAAGTGGAGTTTTAGGAAGGAAAATTTACAGCGATTTTTTTTTTTACAGTCATTTTCTCGGTTCAGAAAAAAAAAATCTGCCTCAAATTAAAAGGCCATTACAGAGATAGTGCTGGCTTCAGTAAGCCTGCTTACAAATTCTTTCTAGAGACTTTGATCTGTTTAAAGCAAAGTCGTAATTCATAAAAGAATATTTTAACGGTAGTTCGTTGAGAATTGTATTGTTAAGGACTGTATTAGTTTGCTAGGGCTGCTATAACAAATATTCCCCCCTCCCCCAAAAAAACTGCATGCACCCAGACAGACAATATAGACATTCGTTATTTTCCTGTTGCAGAGTCTAAGGTGGAGGTGTCTGAGGGCCCTTTCCAGCTTGTGGCAGTTGGTATTCCCTGGCTTCCTTGCTTTAATGTTGTGATCCTCCAGTCCCTCCTGGTTTGGCATTACATTCCCCTGCATATGTCTCTAGTGGCTGCATCATTCACTCTGCATCCATCGCCAACACTACCTTTTTTTCTGTATGTTTATTACAGTGACTCTTGTCCTTGGGTTAGAACCTGCCCAGTAATCCTAAATGATGGATCAGATTCCTTTAAATTATATGAGCATATATCCTTTCTCCAAATTAAGTTCACTGTTCAGTAATGTACCCTGTAAAAGGCATGTCTTCCTGAACCTCAGAGTTTGACTTCTTTTAGAAATGAGATGTTTGTAGGTACCTAAGAAGAGGTTATACTAGATTGAGGCAGGTCCCAAATCTAATGACTATTGCCCTTTTAAGAAGGTATGCATGAGAGGCAGGTGGAGTGTAAGCACTATGTAAAGGTGAAAGCAGAAACTGGCTTGAGATTCCTAAGAATTGCTGACAACCACTAGAAGCTAGGAGAGGCATGGTACAGATTTTTGTTCAGGCTTCTGGTAGGAACCTCACCTTCATATTCAATGACTTCCTGAACTATAAGAAAATGGATATTTTTAATCCCTTCCCCTCATTTACAGTGCATTGTTACAGCAGCCTGAGGAAACTAATACAAAAATATTGACAGGTACTCATGTGCAGTAGTCCTAGTGGCTTTTCTGTTTTCTTCTGAGACCCAGCAGCTGTCACCGGTGAGCTACTTGGCCCTTCAGCAAGCTTCTAGGAGCTTGAGACCTTCATAGTCCCCTCCAACTCTCAGCTGGAAGGAAAGATGGTTGAAGCAGATCGCCCAGGAAAGCTCTTCATTGGTGGGCTCAATACAGAAACAAATGAGAAAGCCCTTGAAGCAGTGTTTGGCAAGTATGGACGAATAGTGGAAATACTTTTGATGAAAGACCGTGAAACCAACAAATCAAGAGGATTTGCTTTCGTCACCTTCGAAAGCCCAGCAGATGCTAAAGATGCAGCTAGAGATATGAATGGAAAGTCCTTGGATGGAAAAGCCATCAAGGTGGAGCAAGCTACCAAACCATCATTTGAAAGTGGCAGGCGTGGACCACCTCCACCTCCAAGAAGCAGAGGCCCTCCCAGAGGTCTTCGAGGAGGAAGTGGAGGAACTAGGGGACCCCCTTCTCGTGGAGGATACATGGATGATGGTGGTTATTCCATGAACTTTAACATGAGTTCTTCAAGGGGACCACTTCCAGTAAAAAGAGGACCACCACCACGAAGCGGGGGACCCCCTCCTAAAAGATCAACGCCTTCAGGACCAGTTCGAAGCAGCAGTGGAATGGGCGGAAGAGCCCCAGTGTCACGTGGAAGAGATAGCTATGGAGGCCCTCCACGAAGGGAACCCCTGCCGTCTCGAAGAGATGTGTATTTGTCCCCAAGAGATGATGGATATTCTACAAAAGACAGCTATTCAAGCAGAGATTATCCAAGCTCCCGTGACACCAGAGATTATGCGCCGCCACCAAGAGATTACACATACCGCGATTATAGTCATTCCAGTTCACGTGACGACTACCCATCAAGAGGCTATGGTGATAGAGATGGATACGGTCGGGATCGTGACTATTCAGATCATCCAAGTGGAGGTTCCTACAGAGATTCATATGAGAGTTACGGTAATTCGCGCAGTGCACCCCCTACACGAGGGCCGCCGCCATCTTACGGAGGAAGCAGTCGTTATGATGATTACAGCAGCTCACGTGATGGCTATGGTGGAAGTCGAGACAGTTACTCAAGCAGCAGAAGTGATCTCTACTCAAGTGGCCGTGATCGTGTTGGCAGACAAGAACGGGGGCTCCCCCCTTCCATGGAAAGGGGGTACCCTCCTCCACGTGATTCCTACAGCAGTTCAAGCCGTGGAGCACCAAGAGGAGGTGGCCGTGGAGGAAGCCGATCTGATAGAGGGGGAGGCAGAAGCAGATACTAGGAACAAACAAGACTTTGGATCAAGGTCTCCAAAAAAACAAAAGATGGAAAAGTCTTCTGTCAGAACCACCCAAGGACTACTAAGAAAAGTTGTGTTACCTTTTTAAATTTTTCTGTTTTAAGTTCCCCTTTATCATTTTTGTGTTCTTGTGAGGATAAAAGTAAAACATGATTAATTTTGATATTATGAATTGCTTTCAACAGCAAATGTTAAATGTGTAAGACTTGACTTGTACTAGTGTTGTAATTTTCCAAGTAAAAGTGTCCCTAAAGGCAATTTCCTGTCTTGATTTTTTTCCCCCCCCCCCCCCCCCAGTAAATGAGGTGAGCAATTCTAAGATCTATGAGAGACCATCTAGATAGCCTTTGGTCTCTGGAGAATTGAGTCTTGTCTGCCTATACAGACAAGCTAACGGGTAGTAGAGGGTGCTGGTGGTTTGCTACTCTTAGGTACTCGGGGTGTCTTCTGACTGAAGTCTGAAAAACAAGAAAGCTTAAAGCTGACTGGCTTGTTTTTTGGCATTTATTTGGGAATCATCAGAGCCTCCCCCCCCCCCCTCTTTGACACAGGGTTTATCTGTGTTTGGCCAACCTGGAACTCACTCTAGACCAGGCTGGCCTTGAACTCAAGGATCCAAGCTTCAACCTCCTGAATGCTGGGATTAAAGGTGTGCTACCACACTCCAATTCCCTCTTATGTGTGTGTGAGTGCCTGTGAGTTCATGTGCATGAAGTGTGCATAGGTTCCGGTGGAGACTAAAAGAGGGAGAATGGGATTTGACTCTAGCTCAGGCTGGCTTCTAACCTCATCTCCCCAGGGCTGGATTTTAGATGTGTACTCCAGGCTACCATTCTTTTCTGAGGCTTTTCTGTTGCATTCATTTCATCTTTCAGGCAAAAACAGACACAAAAGCAGAAAGGCAAAATGCATTGTAAATATTTACTTGGTAAATATTCTTTTGGTCCCTTATAACAAAATACCTCTGATATGTAACCCAGCTGGTAGAATGTTTACCTAGCATACATGACACCTTTGGTTTAATTACCAGCAGCACATTGAGTGTGAACTGAGTATGTTGTAACCCTAGTACTTGGGAGGTTGGAGTGGGAGGGTCAGCAGTTCAAGGCCTGCTTCAAAAACTTTGAGGTCATAAAAAGTCTTGTGGTTCTGAAGACTGAAGTCAAAGAACATAGTACTAGCATCTGGTCATTGCCTCCTTCTATATCCTGACATGAAGGAGTCCTGTAAGTCAAAGGCTCTGGCCATCTGGGTCAGTGCTAATTGTGGTTCCCTCCCAGAAGCTCACTTAACTAGCAGGAATTTGGGGCTTCTTTTCATGCAGTTTGAGAGGACAAATGCAAGCTATCACAAGTATTTTTTACTGAAGAAAGTGCACCTCTACCATATGCCAGGAATGGGTTGGGTGCTGAGCATTCAGTAGTAAAGCTGACCTGGGGGCGCTTACCTAATGAGAAAAACTGAATGCCGGCTGGGAAGATGACTCAATGGAGAAAAGGCCTGCTACACAAGTCTGAGGTCTGGTGTTCAAGTCCCTCAGTAAATGGGTGAGAGGGAAGGCTGCTTGCCTCTAGTCCCATTGCTTGGGAGGTGGACAGGGAGCCATCCCTGGGGCAAACTGGCTAGCTGGACTAGCCAAATCAGTAGAGAGCAGTTAAGGAAGACACCCAGTGTCAACCTCTGTCCTACATAAAGACACATAGAATCATGCATACATACACAAAGGAGAAGCTAAATGCCAGCACTTTTGATTTGTGGAAAGGAGATACTAAGTTGTCTGGAGGATGCATCGCTGAGACCTGGAGGATGAACAGGTATGTGGGAGAACTCAGGAGGAGCTTGACTTTGTGAAACTCAAAAGACAGAGTCATGGGTTGGGGGAGTCTTGTGGAGGGCTGGGTAGGATGCAGAATGTGAGAAACTTCTTGCATTATCGTTAGGGTTTGGGTTTTGTCCACAGATAATACCAAAAAAAAGGGGGGGGGTGTTAACATGTAACATGAAGATGTTACTATAGAAACGGTCTAGTCCAGACAAATAATTCAAGGAAAAAATAACCTGGTACTCGGCGATTAGTACAAGAATTGCTAATATACACAGGACAACTCAAGTCACCTGTCACCTCCTTTCAGGGGACCAGTAACCGGGAAACTGAGCAAGTCAAGCCTTCCCCAGGAATTTGGAGCATGTAAACAGTTGTACATAGGCAAGTAAAAGCTTCAGCCACGCGAGGGGTTTCACTCAAATTAGCTATGGGAAAACACATTGAACTAGCAAATACCTATTTGGTTTTGTTTTCTGTTGTTTATTGTGAGACAGGGAGTCTGCCTAACTGAAGCTACCCTGTTAGTCCAGCCTGGCCTTGGAGGATTATGTGCCACTGCTGCCAATAGACCTCCTTTGTAAGCTCTTGTTTTTTATTCATGTGCTTGTACTGGGGGTTAAACCTGTGGCCTCAGGTAGGAGAAAGCCAACAGCACTACATCGCTAGCCTCTTTTGTTTCCCCCTCTAAATTTTGAGCCACCAACTCACTAATTGCCTCAGGCAGTGCTTGAACTTGGAATCCTGCACTCAGCCTCCTTAGTAACTGGGATTACTGGCCTGGCCAGGCCTGGCTACTTCTTAAACTTTATGTTTTACACCAGCTATTTCATTTATTTGAATACAGTTCATTTTCTTTACATGATACCTATAAACAGTTATTGCCCCCCCCAAAAAAGGTCTTTGCCATTATACTTGATACTTTTTTTTTTTTTTTTTTTTTTTTGCTAGAGTGGTCCTAGGGATTCTCTCCCATGGGCCTGGGTTAAGTGCCATCGTGCACGTGCACTTCCTTACATGGAGTAAACGGCCACATGTTCATGTATTTAGAAATACTTGTCGAGTTTCTGCTGGTTAGCAGACACTAAATACTGAGCTTACAAGGTGAGAAACAAGGTGCGCTTCAGTTTTGAGTATTCTAACATCTGAAAAATAATAACAGGCAGTGGTGGCACAGGTCTTTAATCCCAGCACTTGGGATGGATGCAGAGGCAGGCCTGGTCTACAAGAGCTAGTTCCAGGACAGGTTCCAAAGCTACAGAGGAATCCTGCCTCAGAAAAGGAAAAAAAAAAAAAAAAAAAGCAATACTAAGGCCATAATAAAAAGATAGGGTGTAACTCCCAGCTCCATCAGTTTAGGGATCACAGACTGAGTGACTTAAACAATAGCCATTTACAGCTCTGGAGAAGTACAGGTGTCTGGATGAGGCTTCCACTTCCTACTTTGTGAGTAAACATCTTGGCTACATTCTCACACAACACAGAATGAAGAAAAAAAAAGTGTCTGCGCTTTTACCTTTAGTGACCTACTCATGTCCCAAAGGCCGTCATCTAAATACCACCGCCACACAGGGGAGCTGTGATTTAGAGATAGCAGTCAGAGAGAATGCTCACAAATACTCAGTCCATAACAACCCTGATAGCAGAGACTCCAACTACAGGACAAGCCCATCGTGTTGGAAGTGTCCAGGTGAGTATAGAACACTACAGTCTGTGTGAAAGAACCAAAGTAGCAATGAGCTGTCACTTGTATTGCCTTGCTATTAACAACAAATCACCATAGATTGGTGGCTCCAGACTTTATTCTTTTACAGGTGTGATTCCCAGAAGTCTGTGGAACTGGACTCAACCTGCCAGCAGGCCTGAAGGTTCTCAGGGAGAATTACCTTTACTAATGCCTGAATTCCCAGGGGTTCTGTCCTTCCAACTTCATAGTCAGCTATGAACCATTGAGTCTTGGGAGGGATCAGTCTGGCTCTTTCTCACTCTAGCCTCTTGCTTTCATTTTGTTTATTTGTTTGTTTGTTTGCTTGCTTGCTTGATTGTTTGGAGTTTTTGTTGTTCTGTCCTGGGATGGGGGTGTGAGACAACATCTCTGTGTCAGTGGTTCTCAACCTTCCTAATGCTATAACCCTTTAGTATAGCTCATGTTATGACCCCCAATCATAAAATTATTTCTGTTACTACTCTATGACTAATTTTGCTGCCGTTATAAATCTTAATGTAAATATTTGTGTTTTTCAATGGTCTTAGGCTACCCCTGTGACAGGGTTATTCATTCCCCTCTCAAAGAGGTTGAGACCCACAAGGTTGAAGACCACTGCTTTATATCATAGTGCTAGCTGTGCTGGAGGTTGCTGTGTAGACCAGACTGGCCTTAAACTCACTGAGATCCTCCTGCCTCTGCCTCCTGAGAGCTGGAATTAAAAATGTGCACTCTCATACCAACCCTTTCATTTATGAAAACCCTTCTGATTGTGTTGGTGTTAGCATATCTCCAAAGGGCATATGCTTAAGTTCTAGCCTTCTGTACGTCTAAATGTGACCTTATTTGGAATTAAGCTCCAGATAGGTGTTTGAGTTGAAATGAAGGTATTGGGGTACGCACAGGACACGCATGGAGGAGAGACATTATGAAGACACAGAAAGATGACTGAATAGTGTGACAGAGACTGGGATGACACAAGCCAAGGAAACAGGACTGATAGCAAACACTGGGAGCTCAAGGAGACAGGGAAATCCCTCAGAGCAATCAGAGAGCAAAGTCCTTGATTTTTGGCATCTTTGGGAAGCTAATTCAACTAGGTACACATGGATGATCCCTTACCTCTTTAGCTCTAAATTCATTTCATCACATCTGTAAAGTGTCTTTTGCCATGGAAAGGAACATACTCAAGTTCTGGTAATTAGAATCTGGACATCTTTGAGGGTATTGTTCTGCTCACCACAGCATATAGAAGAAATAGAAAGAATGCTAATATAACTCAAAATTAGTGAATGACAGGAGTGGAGTTGTGGGGAAGGAGGGAGCAGAGACCAAAGTAATCAGTATATAATAAGCCTTTGTAGATGAAGTAGTAAAGTTTAAATTTTATGTAATTATGAGGTTTTTCTAAAATGTATAGGAAATTGTTAAGCACAGGAGCATTGTTTCTTAAGACAGGTGATGGTGGCACACCCCTTTAATCCCAGCACTCAGGAGGCTGAGGCAGGCATCTCTGTGAGTTCAAGACCATTGTGGTCTACAGAGTGAGTTCTAGGACAAACTTCAAAGCTACACAGAGAAACTTTGTCTTGAAAGAAAAAAAATCACTCTAGCTGTCGTGTGGAGGAGGAATTTTAAAGTAGAGCCTGCTGAGGTGGGCTCCAAGAATAGAGCAAAAGACCAGTAGTGGTGAAAAAAAGAATAGTTATGTTACAGAATTTACTGATGGATTGGATTCCAGTGAATGAGGGGAAAACAGAAATCAATGACTCCTAGATCATAGCTATCCATCAGTGCAAGGGAATGTTGATATCATTTAAAAAGATACAAGAAACAAGGGAATACAGAATTTGTGTGAAACAATGTTGAATTTTTTTGGGGGGGGGAGAACACGTTTGGCTAGGAGGGTCAGAGAGGGAGTTTGGAACTAGAAGTAAAACCTAGAAGTCAGTGATATGAGTGATTGATAGGAATTGTGTTGTGTTAACGTTGCCAGAGGTGGAAATGAACAGAAAAGTATCCAAACAAAGTGTCTTGTTCCCTCCCTCTACCCCTGAGACAGGGTTTCTTTGTAGCTTTGGACCCTGTCCTGGAACTAGCTCTTGTAGACCTAGCTGGCCTCAAACTCACAGAGATCCACCTGCCTCTGTCTCCCAAGTGCTGGAATTAAAGGCGTGCAGCACCACCACCGCCCTGCCAAAACAAAGTGTCTTAAGTTTCTGGGCTGCTTTAACTAGTGAGTTGGCGAACATAGACATTTGTTTCTCAGTTCAAGAACCCAGAAAATCCAAGAGCAAGCTCTTACAGGTCTTACATCTGGTAGAGACCTACTTCCTGATTCACAGCTGGCTTTATTTCCCAATGCCCTTACAGTGCAGCAGGGAGCTAGTGAGCTCTGGGCTCTATTTTAATGACGCTGATAACATTTCTGAGGACTTGATCTTTATGGTGTTGGTATTTCCCAAAGCCCCATTTCCTAATACTATCCCAGTAGAGGTTGAGTTTATATATATATATATATATATATATATATATATATATATATATATATGTATATATACATATATATGTGTATATATTTAAGAATGATACCTATGAAAAGGAAAAAGAAAATAGGAAAGAAGGGAGGGAGGGAGAGAGAGAGAGAGAGACTTATGTTGTTCAGCACATACTGTGGAATTCAAGCTAACTACCATCCTCTGAGGATTCATCCATTTTCTAAGAGTATGGCACCATTGTGCTCAAAGTTCTTCTGTGATTCTGTATTTTCTTCAATTTGAAATTACTTCCTTATTCTGACATACCCTTAGGTGCTTATTCAATCACATTTTCTGTTAAACCTCTTCTTGCAATGTGAGCTGAGATTTCCTGCATTGGTGCCTTTTCTAAAAGCTGTTTGATTTTCCAGGAATGTTCGCCTATTTATATAAATCCAAATCCATCAAGTTCCAGCCCAAATATCTCCTTCTAAAGGTTTTTTCTGTTTCCAGTAAGGAAATAACTATCTGTTTCTAACTCCCTAACCTGTGCCTCTATCCAGTCTAGATAAACCATTAAAGGAAGCTTGCACATCTGATCCATCTTGTGATCCCAACTCTGGAGTAGGTGGGCCTTCTGTCTATGTGTTACTTTCATTGGTTAATAAAGAAACTGCCTTGGCTTTTTGATAGGGCAGAATTCAAATAGGTGGAGTAGACCGAACAAAATGCTGGGAAGAAAACAATGAGACAGACACCATGATTCCCCTTCCCAAGATGGACACTGGCTAGACTCATGCCGGTAAGCCACAACCTCATGGTGGCATACAGATGATTAGATATGGGTTAGTCAAGATGTGAGAGTTAGCCAATAAAAGGGTAGAACTAATGGGCCAGACAGTGTTTAAATGAATACAGTTTCTGTGTAATTATTTCCGGAAAGCTAGCCGGGAGCCTAGCCACTCCTATTACAACACAGCTCCACAGTGCATACATCCACAAGGGGGTCGGGGGAGCTTACTTAGAAAAAGCATTCCTTGAATGAATACTATGGTTATATTTGCTGTGAGTATAGGTCTTAGGAATGAAAAATCCTCTGTGTCTTTCATATAATTACTATATAAAATGCATGATGACTGAGTTTTAATGATGATCTGCACATTCATAATTGTGGAGGGTTGTTTTTGAGATAGGGTGCACTCTGTTCCCCAAGCTTGCCTCAAACTGGAGGCAGTCCTCCTGTCCCACCCTCCCAAATGCTGGGATTGCAGGTGTGAGTTACCACATCCAGCTCATGTTTTGTGTTATACACACACCTTTTTTCCTTTGTAGTGCTGCTACCAGAACTTGGGGGTATCTTTTCATGATTGTCAGATGAATCCCAGGAAATCTGTCTTCCCTCTTGGGGTTCTTAGTCTTTTCACTAAGAGAATGTAAGAACTAGCTCAAATGGAGTCTCTAGGACAGTTTATCACACTCCCAAGAGCAGGTGTGCAGGATGTCAATCTCAGCAGCTGCTTGAGGAGGGAAATGAAGGAGAGGGTATCAGCATGGATGCCTATCACATGGCAATCCCAGGTGGGTAAGGGGCCTTTAGAGAATAAGCAAGGAACCCCACAGTAGCAGAAACAGCATGCTCGCATCTCGCCAACAAACAAAAGATATTTTAAAAAGACAGAGAGGAAGTTGTAACTTTGATTCAGATAAGTGGGAAAACCCAACAAGCCTCAGGCACCCTCATGGTGCCTGATAGGTACTGGATCAGGGCATGGGAGTTCCAGGAAGGAAAAGCACAGCATCTCATTAGAAAGATAATTTTTCATTATTTGGCTGGGTGGTAGTGGCAGGCACCTTTAATCCCAGCACTCAGGAGGCAAGTGGATCTGAGTTTGAGGCCAGCCTCGTCTACAAAGTGAGTTCCAGGATAGCCAGGACTACACAAAGAAACCCTGTCTTGAAACACCAATGAATGAATGAATGAATAAATAAATAAATAAATATGCTTGTCTCTTTAGCATAGATTAAGCCCACTTTTCTACGGGGAGGCCCTTGCCAAATGGTTGACCAGTCCAACTAGAATGTTAGGTATCTCTTCATGCCAGAAAGTCTAATCTCTTGACCAGGAGTTTCCCTTAGTAGGTTTTATGACAAGAGCTCTACTGCTGAGTCACACAGTTCCCAAAACTGTTTTAAATTCTTTTGAGACACGGTCTCTCTCTAGTTTTTGGCTGTCCTGGAACCCACTAATTACATCAGGCTGGTCTTAAACTCACAGAGATCCTTCCTACTCTTCCTACTGCTGGGACTTAATATTTTAAACTCTTGATTATTAGTGACTTTTTCTGTTAATTTGGTTAATGGTTCCAGTTAGGAGACTGGAACTTTTGCTGTTTTTTTTTTTTTTTTTAACATTCTAAAACTGGAGTTAAATATTCAGAAGAGCCGGGCGGTGGTGGCACACACCTTTAATCCCAGCACTCAGGAGGCAAAGGCAGGTGGATCTCTGTGAGTTCGAGGCCAGCCTGGTCTACAAGAGCTAGTTCTAGGACAGGCTCCAAAGCTACAGCGAAACCCTGTCTTGAAAAACAAACAAACAAACAAAAGAACAGATTTTTAAGAAAATCATGAGTTGTTTTGGTTTTGGGTAGTCTGAGATTCAGCTGAGTAGATGAGTCAGGAGGCAAGTGAAGGAGTTTAGGTTAGTCACATATTAAATGTGATTCCTGGTATTTAAAGCCCTGAGAGCAAATGATGTATTGATAAAGGGAGGCACTGTATAGAGAAGCAGAGTGCATACTCAGAGAGGAAAAGGTACAGGGAAACAGGTGTGTGGGCTCACAGAGGACTGGAGAGCTGGAGGGAGGGAGAAGCCATTTGCCTAACATGGGAGGTTGTGACATCAGCATGAGCAATTCCAGTTTGAAAGGTGGATGTGGAGATGTGGCTGGCGGCTTTTAAAATGGATCTCTATGTGAAGACCCTTGTATAGTTTGATTTCCTTCTAATAAACAGGATTTGGCCAGAATGCTCCAATAAATATCCACACTGTCTTAACCACGCCACAGCCCCTCAGATGTTTTTAAAATTTTTCATTCCTTGAGATTTGTGTTTGTTTAGTTGATTATTTACTTTTTATGGTCACTCTATTGAAAGTTCTATGTAATAAGCAAGTAGTATTTCCCAACAGTAGCCAGCACTTGAGCCTTGCAATGGACTCTCTATATACCTCCCCAAACACACACACACACACACACAGTGGAATCTTAGAAACAAATTTGCCTGCATCTTAATAGTACTCAGGCATCCAACTAAGTCACAGCTGGATAGCTGATCCACAGAAACTATTTTTTAAGTTTCTAAATTTGAGGGCAATTTATTACACAGAAATAACTGGTACTAAGACAACTAAACACAGGAAAGTGCATACAGGCAATACAGTACAGGCAATTCAGTCACGTTTTGCAACATTAGTGGTACATAGTCCTTTCAGAACAATATGGAGCAGAGGATGTTCTGAAGTGGAATGAAATACCAGTAAGGAACCAGGGTAAACTACTGGGCCTCAGTTGAGCTTGTCATGGCTGGGTCCTACATTTCCTGCCTCACAAGTACCAATGGCAGGACCCAGTCATGGGTCCTGCTTGCCCATGGATTTAAGGAGATATTATTGGGACCTAAGAACCATTAGCTAACAGATTTTTCCAGGGCAGTGGCCAGCCTACCAGGCCCTGTAGCTCTGATCTTGGAGTACAACCAAATTATAATTATAATTCTGTATGTCCTCTTTGGTTCTAGAGTTCTGCATAAAGAACTAAGGTGGTTTTTTATTATAGGACCATTTTAGTTAATAAATTCATTAATTGACAACTCTGGCCTACTTCCTCTTTTCCTTCTTTTTTTTTTTTTTTTTTTTTTTTTGTATGTCAATGGGCATTATAGGTAGCCATTCTTGTCTCCCATGCCAGTGAGTTCCCCCATTATCTCAGCATTTCAACCTATTCTGGGCAGGGAGCATGGGACAACGTGTTCCTTTCTGCAACTACTTCAAACTGACATCGAGGCATTGTTATCAGAGCCCAAGAAGGCTGAAAGGCTGGCCAAAGATAAGAAGAAAACTCAGGCAATGGGGCACTCATCAGAAGCATCCAGTTCACAGACTCTGTAGAAGAGACAGGGAGCGTTCACATCAACTGGACTGGTCCACATCAGCTTCCAGCAAAGTCAGGTCTCTCAGTCATTCAGAGCAGGTTGTAGTCAGCAACTGATGCTTCGATGTGTCTGCCAGCCAAGTGGAAACCTACTGAGATGAGTTTAAACTTGGAACAGAAGTCAAAATTTACATATAAAATAATACATTTGAAACTTTCAGGCCCATATTGAAATTTATATCATAGGTGAAAACATAACAGGTATCTGTAAACAGCAGGAATAGACTCATAACTTTGAGTCCTAGCAAAAACTACAGATTTTGGTTAGAAGCATGTATATTTTTCTGTTGTCCAGAGACACAGGTATGAATTGGGCAGAGATGTCTTTGGCCTGATGAGAAACACCTTTAGGTTCATATTTAGATGGCAACCAGACTAAATCTAAAATTTTGAGGCTGTGACCCAAACAGTAAGTAGTCACTGCTCTATCAGCTTAGCAGAACTATACCATAGAGGCTGGAGAGATGGCTCAGCGGTTAAGAGAACTGGCTGCTCATGCAGAAGACCCGGGTTCAATTCCCAGCACCCACATGGCAGCTCATTCCTGCCTGTAATTCCAGTTTCAAAGTACCCACACCCTCACTCAGATATACATGAAGGCAAAACTCTAATGCACATGAAATAAAAAAAATTAAAAATAAGAACTATACCATAGAAGGGGAAAGAAATCAGAAACATTTTCCGTATCTTAACCTATATTTACATCTTAATTTTTTTTAGGCCCTCAAAGCTTATGAGCTTTTATATCCTCAGACTTTTATATATCCTAAAACATTTTTTAATCAAGAGACCAAGTAGCTTTAGAAAAATCAAGACTTTGCTAGGTGGTAGTGGTGCACACCATTAATCCCAGCACTCGGGAGGCAGAGGCAGGCAGATCTTTATGAGTTCGAGGTCAGCCTGGTCTACAAGAGCTAGTTCCAGGACAGGCTCCAAAGCTACTGAGAAACTTTGTCT
>NW_026068006.1:815707-822712 GCF_014885135.2 Alexandromys fortis | reverse complement strand
TGCTCTTCCAAAGGTCCTGAGTTCAATTCCCAGCAACCACATGGTGGCTCACAACCATCTGTAAAGGGGTCTAGTGCCCTCCTCTGGCCTGCAGGTATACACACAGACAGAATATTGTATACATAATAAATAAATAAATATTTTAAAAAAATAAAAATAGGATATCAGTATTGGCATAAGAACAGATAGGAGGACCAATGGAACCGAAAAGAAAACCCAGATATCAATCCACACATCTTCAAACACCTGATCTTTAATAAAGAAGCAAAAAATATCAAATGGAAAAAAAGAAAGCATATTTAACAAGTGATGCTGGCATAACTGGTTATCAACATGTAGAAAAATGAAAATAGGCCCATATATATCACTATGCACAAAACTCAAGTCCAAATGCATCAAAGACCTCAACATAAAGCCAGCCACACTGAACCTTATAGAAGAGAAAGTGGGAAGTACACTTGAATTCATTGGCACAGGGAACCATTTCCTAAATAGAACCCCAGCAGCACAGACACTGAGAGAAACAATTAATAAATGGGACCTCCTGAAACTAAAAAGCTTCTGTAAAGCAAAGGACACAGTGTTATGGTTTTGTCCCTAGTCCCTTTAAGAGACAAGCCACGCCCACTCCCTCCTCCGTCTGCTGAGGCAGGCTGATCTCCAGCTTCTGGCCTGAGCTTGCTCTCTTTTCCGTCTTCCTCTCGGAGAGGCAGCTTCGCTTCTGCCTCTCTCCCCACTTCTCTGCTTCCCCCCTTCTCTGTCTCTTTCTCCTCTCTCTCTCTCTCCCCCCCCTTCACCCTTCCTCCTCCACCACCCCGTGAATAAATATTCAACCTCACTCTGCATGTCATGTCTATCCGTGTCTCTGTCTCCTGCCCACCCACCATTTGTCTCCCTGCCTGGGACCAGCCACTGCTCAGGAACTGGCAGCCATCTCTGCCTGGGACTGGCTGCTCCCAGGGCCCGCCGCCTCCCGCCACATGGCCCGCCATCACCGCTAGGGCCACCACTCTGGGACCAGCAGCTGTCTCGCCTGGGACTGGCTGTTCCCAGGGCCCGCTGTCTGCCGCCACATGGCCCGCTACCACCATTTGGGACCTACAGGTTTTCTGCTGCTTACTGCCGCCGGGGATCTTGCAGCATTTTTTTAAAAAATTTATAAAACACGGTCAACAAGACAAAATGACAGCCTACAGAATGGGAAAAGATCATCACTAAAGCCACATCAGACAGAGGTCTTGATCTCCAAAATATACAAAGAACTCAAGAAATTGGATCACATAATCCAATAAAAAAAATGGAGTACAGACCTCAACAGGGAACTCTCAACAGAGGAATCTAAAATGGCTGAAAGACATTTAAGGAAATGTTCAACATTCTTAGTCATCAAAGAAATGCAAATCAAAACAGCTCTGAGATTCCATCTCTTTTTTTAAAAAGATTTATTTATTTATTATGTATAGAGTATTGTGTCTGCCTGCAGGCCAGAAGAGGGCACCGGATCTCATTACAGATGGTTGTGAGCCACCATGTGGTTGCTGGGAACTGAACTCAGGACCTTTGGAAGAGCAGGCAGTGCTCTTAACCACTGAGCCATCTCTCCAACCCTGAGATTCCATCTTACACCTATAAGAATGGCCAAGATCAACAACACTGATGACAACTTATGCTGGAGAGGTTGTGGGGAAAAGGGAACACTTCTGCTTTGCTGGTGTGAATGCAAGCTGGTACAACCCCTCTGGATGTCAGTGTGGCGATTTTTCAGAAAATTAGGAAACAACCTACCTCAAGACCTAATAATACCACTTTTAAGTATATATCCAAAGGATGCTCAATTATACCACAAGGACATGTGCTCAGCTATGTTCATAGCAGCTTTGTTTGTCATAGCCAGAACCTGGAAACAACCTAAATGCCCCTCAATCGAAAAATGGATAGGGAAAATCTGGTACATTTACACAATGGAGTACGACACGGCAGAAAAAAATAATGACAGCTTGAATTTTGCAGGAAAATGGATGGAGCTAGAACATTATTTTGAGTGAGATAACCCAGACACAGAAAGACAATTATTATATGTACTCACTCATACATGTTTTTAAACATAAAGCAAAGAAAAGCAGCCTACAAACCACAATCCCAGAGAACTTAGACAACAATGTGGACACTAAGAGAGACTTCATAGATATAATCTACACGGGAAGTAGAAAGTATAAAAAGAAAAGATCTCCTGAGTATATTGGGAGCATGGGGACCTTGGGGAAGGATTGAAAAAGGGAGTGGAGAGGCAGGGAGGGGAACAGAGAAAAATGTAGAGCTCAATAAATATCAATAAAATAAAATAATAAAAAATAAATAAGAAAATCTTTAAAAAAAGAATTAGTATACCAAAACATTTTAGTTGATCTTTTAAACTCTTTGAGCAATGTTGTTTTAGAAGCCACCAACCTCCCATAAAAAACATTTTAAGAGGCTGGCAGATCTTTGTGTGTTCAAGGCCAGCCTGATCTACAAGAGCTAGTTTCAGGACAAGCACCAAAAACTACAGAGAAACCCTGTCTCGGAAAAAAAAAAAAAAAAAAAAAAGCCAGGCGGTTGTGGTGCACGCCTCTAATTCCAGCACCTGGAAGGCAGAAGCAGGTGGATCTCTGTGAGTTCGAAGCCAGCATGGTCTACAGATCTAGTTCCAGGATAGGCCCCAAAGCTACAGAGAAACCCTGTCTCGAAAAACCAAATAAATAAAACGCAAAAAAAAAAAAAAAAACCATTTTAAACAACATTTAAGTATGACTTTCATGAAATGCCAATGCCCACTTTAGGACATATAATACTGTCCTCTTATACACACACACACTCTCTCTCCCTCTGTTAATGTTTGTGCTTAAATCTATATTAAAATTTTTCCATAAGGAACTCCAACTTAGCAGGCACACTCCTAGGTGCTTTGTGGTATATCCAAGTATTCAGCTGTTCAGGGTTATAAGGAGGTATAGGACTCAACCGCGAGGAGCTCAACAGAGGCCGGTGTCTCAATACTTTACTCCAAGGCAATACCTGGTTCTGATAAAGACCACAAACTGAGACTGCTCAGGCACCACCCAGGAACAGACCATCCAAAGCAAATTCTTAACATTCCAACTCTTGTAGCTAGGGTCACCTGCCAGCACACACCCATCACTTTTCACCAGAACACCCCTAGACAAATGTCAGCCAATGAGGGGTCCTGAACCTTAGAAATCCCTCATCTCTCCAACCTGTGCCACTATAAAAACTCAACCCTAAATGAGCTGGGGCTCTTGATCACTCCAGTACATATACAGGAAGAGTCCAAGTTTGCAAACTTGTGTAAGAATAAATGCTCTTTGCTTTGACATACAGGACTCAGTCTTCTAGTTGGTTTTGGGGGGATCCTGTGATCTGGCCATCACAAGACCACCACTCCAAGTGAAATGTCTCTACAAGGCAAAACTTCATTCTTGCTCAAGAGGTTGCACCTGGAAGAGGGAACATATTGACAGGAAGTACACTTAGTTTGGATTCCGTGGTTTTCCCCTATAGCCTGAGGTCTCACTTCACAGTCTTTCACAATTGTCTAAATTTAAAACAGTTGATATAAAAGAAATGAAGGAAATGGGGAGAGGACTGGACATTTTAGGCATTCAAATTCAGAGAATGTAGCAAGGTCTTTATGTGAACATGCTTTACCAGGTTGCAGATAAAACATTTGCATAAAGTCTTTCAAGATGGGGAGAAAAAAAAACATTAGAATTCTGCCTGGTGGTGGTGGTGCAAACGTTTAATCCCTGCACTGGGGAGGCAGACTGGTGGTTCTCAGTGAGTTCAAGGCCGACCTGCTCTACTGAGTGAGTTCCAGGACAGCCAGGAATGTTACTCAGAGAAACACTGTCTTCAAAAAACAAAAAAACAAAAACAAAAATGGAATTCGTTATGTAAACAAAAGTTTTATGTGTTAGCTGGAAAAGACTAATATTTACCCTTTCTTCCATGCCCAGACTGAAATCCTGACTTTATTACCCACTATAATATTGTGCTTCTGCAAAAGTTCCTTGGTATCTCTGACCTTCAATTTGGGAATTAGAATACCGACTTCTTAGGGATTATTAAGGTATAATTCTGAGCAGTGTATCAGCAGCATAACTAAAGTCCCACAATAATTATGCCATCTTCTCTTTTTTTGTGAGAGCCTTTCTTTCTCTTTATCAACAGTCATGCTTTCTTGGTTGTGATTTTTCCTTTGTGACAATTACTATGTCATTTTTTTAAGTACACACTTCCCTCCAAGTAGATTAGAAGCTTCTCAGAAATAAAAGCTCTACGTTTATTTGCTTGTTTGTTTTAAAGTTTGCAAGTATTCATGCCAGCTAATGTAGAACTATGAAGTATAAAGAATGCTTAGGTAAATATTTACTGAATTTGTCAAATTTACTGAAATTGTAAAATTACAATAATGATGTAGTTTAATGATCCTAATTGGCTTTTGTTTGCTTTTCTGGTTTTGCTTGTTTTGTTTGTTGGTTGGTTGGTTTGAGATAGGGTCTCACTAAGTAGATTCTGTCAGCTGACCACAAACCCACAGAGATCTTCCTACCTATGACTCCTGAAGGCTGGGAACAAAGATTTGTGCCACTATGACCATCAATTGGTTTCATATTTAGCTATAGAATCAACACTTTTTTCTATAAAAATATTAATAGCCAATAAGTTAAGAAAAGAGATTGAATGGATGGAGAGAAACAAGGACAGAGATGAAAAAATGACTTTCTAGGGATGGAGAAACGGCTCAGCAGGCAAGAGAATTTACTACTCTTGCAGAGGACCAAAGTTCATTTCCCAGTGCCCACACGAAGGTTCATTCATGGCCATCTTTAACTCCAGCTTCAGAGAAACCAATGACTAGATGCATTCATATACATCCTCATACAAGCACACTCATGTGTGCACACACACACAGGCGCGCGCGCGCGCACACACACACACACACACACACACACAAGCCCTGGAACACATATTTAAAACTTTCTTTGTAAGGTGAACAAAGAGACAGGAAATGTAATGAGTAAATGTAAAGGTAACTAGTTAGCAATTTTCAGTTACTTTCAGCTATCTTTATTGTGTAAGGATAAGAGAGAATTTTATCATTAAGGCAACCGAAATTTGCCTTATTGGTAAATATGACTTCTTTCTAATCCTATTTCTTTGAAGGACAGGTAAACACTTAGTTTCAGTTTGATGTGACATGGAATTTGTCCTGACTAGTTTTATGACAACTTGACACAAGCTAGAGTTTTCTGAAAGGAGGGAACCTCAACTGAGAAACTACTTCCTCCTTAAGATCTGGCTGTAGGCAAGTCTCTAAGGTATTTTCTTAGTGACTGATGGGGGAGGGCCTGGTCCATTGTGGGTGGTGCCATCCCTGAGCTGGTAGTTCTGGGTTTTATAAGAAAGCAGGTTGAGCAAATCATGGGGAACAAGCCCACTAGCAGCACCCCTACATGGCTTCTGCATCAGCTCCTGTCTCTAGGATCCTGCCCTGTTTGAGTTCTTGACCTGACTTCCCTCAGTGATGAACAGTGCTGTGGAAGTGTAAGCCTAATAAACCCTTTCCTCTCCACCTTGCCTCCCCTCCACCAAGACAAGTGTTTCTCTGTGTAGTCCTGGCAGTCCTGGCACTTGCTCTGTAGGTTGGCCTTGAACTCAGAGATAGGCTGGGATCAAAGGTGTGCGTGGCCACCACCTCCATTGGCTTTGGGTCTTTCATCATAATAGTAATCCTGAAACAGAATTTCAGCGCAAATTCTGTTTTTATTTTTACTTTTTTGCATCATTTGTTGGGGCATATTTCAGTCCAAAGCAATGCTTTTCTATACCTGTTACTTAACAACTTAAATAGTCGGTAAATAATTACAAGAAACAATAGTAAACCCACAATGACAGTGGTTGAAAGATGCGGACTGTTCAGTCGTTTATTGCTTTCTTCATCTATTCAGATAATTCAGCAGGCAATGAAGCTACTTTCAAACTTAGTATGTCTCATTGTCTTGTGATTTACTTAGAGCAAGTGTGACTTGTTTTCCTGTACTAGAAAAAAACACACAAAGATTCCCTATGGATCTGAGTGCTTGAAATTTTACAGTTTAAAGGATGCTGGGTGTGGTCTTTAATCCCAGCACGCGGGAGGCAGAGGCAGGTGGCTTTCTGTGAGATAAGGCCACCTTGTCTACACAGTGAGTTCCAGGACAGCCAGTGCTACACAATAGAGAAATCTTGTCTCCAAAAACAGTCAGTAGGATTAAGAATTATTGCTGCCATTTATGTTCATAAAACTTGTTCTTTTGTTACTCTATTATATGTCAGAAGTGGGTTATAGCTCATGACAGAATGCTTCCCTAGGATGTTAAAGGCCTTAGGTTCAATTTCTAGTACCACAATACACATGTGTATACACACCAGAAAGAGAAAGACAGAGAGAGAGAGACAGACAGACAGACAGACAGAGAAGGAAAGACAGTTGAAATTTTCTTTTTTAAAATATTTATTTATTTATTTATTTATTTATTTTGGCTACCCGGGAAGTCAGAGCCAGGAAGAGAAAACTATCTGTAACTGCGTGTCTATCTCTTTCTTTTAAGACCCACTCACAATTTTATATTTTTTTTAATATTTATTTATTTATTATACAATATTCTGTTTTGTGTGTATGCCTACAGGCCAGAAGAAGGCACCAGACCTCATTACAGATGGTTGTGAGCCACCATGTGGTTGCTGGGAATTGAACTCAGGACCTTTGGAAGAGCAGGCAATGCTCTTAACCGCTGAGCCATCTCTCCAGCCCTGACTAGGGCATTTTCATAGCACACTATGAAATCTTCAAAAAATACAACCCTGATCATTTGAAAGCTGTCTTACTATGCCTGGTTGACTGGTAACTCATTATGTAGACCAGGCTGGCTTAAAACTCCAAGATCCACCTGGTTCTGCTTCTCT